>NC_133664.1:7891766-8228433 GCF_037893015.1 Macrotis lagotis
AAACTTGTCCCTTCCTGTCTTTCCAGGCTTTTTCAACAGTATTCCCCTTCATAGATTCCATGATACTGCTACACTTCACAAATACATCCTATTTGCTACAGCCCTGCCTTCATACTTGGTTTTCCCCATGCCTGGAAGGTTTTCCATCCTCCTCTCTACATCTGGTTTCTTTCACTTCTTTCAAGATTGATTTCAAATCACACCTTCTAGAGGATGTCTTTCTCAGTCCATCTTTGAATTCCTTCTATCGAATCTAAATAAGACAGAAGGGGTATATGGGGTATTCAGGGATGACTAGCACTTCTGGTGTGAGGCGTGAGGGCTGTTCATCCACATTTGGTGTCTAGCTGGCATTCAACTGTCACCTGTGCCTCCAAGAAGCTATAGCAACTGCAGTGTCTACACTGCAGCAAAAGTGTCTCAACAGACAGACTAGACCAGTCTCGAGTAACTGACGGCTTACTATCAGTGAGTTGGGGGTTGTGTGATGTCTACCCTAAGCATGTGAAAACTTTACCTTATGGAATGAGCAGATGAAAATGATTTGCTCTAATAGTCATAAAGGCAACTGCAGCAGATGCTGTGGAACAAGCTCAGGCCTCAGTTAGACAGAAAAGGTCAAGGTCACCCATTGCATTCTGGACCATAGTCAATGATCTCTACTTTTGACTTGTAAACTGGACTAAAATGACTCTGGAAGAAAGAATGAGGCTGACAGCTTTGTGCAATCCTGACTCACGTAAATTCAGTTCATCAATTCATGAAAACATTAATCCTCCTTGAAAACAAAAGGCAAACAGGAACAGGCTACCCCAGCTGAATTATCAAAGTACTCTGAGGAAGAGACTCCAAAAACATGGCCACCACCTCTACTTGCCTCAGTCTCCAGCAAAGATACCCTAAAGCTGAAGCAGATCAGTAGCTTTCCACTCCTCACTCCCAAACCATCAGTCCAGTTCCTACCCCAGACAGCATAGTCCTTATGGATGTGGGACCATATAACTGTTTCTGCAACCCTGGATTCCTGAGCTCTCACAGTTATAAAATAGTTAATGAAGTTGTGAAAGAAACATCTCATTACCAAAATCAACTGGTTCAGCAGAAGGAACTAAGATGATTTTCTCAGGAAAATGACTTTAAAAAGGCAAGACCGGGGCGGCTAGGTGGCATAGTGGATAAAGCACCGCGGCCTTGGAGTCAGGAGTACCTGGGTTCAAATCCGGTCTCAGACACTTAATAATTACCTAGCTGTGTGGCCTTGGGCAAGCCACTTAACCCCATTTGCCTTGCAAAAAAACTTAAAAAGAAAAAAAGGCAAGACCATCCACTTTGTAACAGACCACTAAGGATCATGGGAACTTCCTCTGTCCTGAGTTGAAACCTCGTCTAATTCTTATCTCCCCCAGTCAAATGAGACCTCCTTTAGGTTTCAATTTTTCCATCTGTATCCCCAGAATTTATCACAGATTTTTGCTTACATACTGCCCCCCCAAATGTGAATTTCTTGAATACAGAGAACATCTTTTATCTTTGTATCCCTACATCTTAGTACAGTCTTTGACAGTAAATAGTTTTGTTTTGCTTTGTTGTTTTAAAATAAATGTTATCTATTTTAAATTCTCCCCTCCCTCACATGCCTTCTCACAGCCACTGAAAAGGCAGGCAATATAATATCAACTTTATATGTGAAATCATGCAGAACGTTTCCATATTAGCTATATTTTAAAAAATCAAATGAGAAAATTATACTTTGATTTGTGCTCAGAGTTTATCAGTTCTCTGGTAGCATTTTTTCATCCTGATTCTTTTGGAATTGTCTTTGATCAGAATATTGATCAGAATAACCAAATCTTTCACGAGTGATCATTGTACCGTTTCCATGCACAATGATCTCCCAGTTCTCACTTCACTTTGCATTAAGCTTGTCATTTTTAATCTGTTTTTTTTTTACCCTTTAAAATATTTCTTAGGGGTGGCTAGGTGGCACAGTGGATAGAGCATCGGTCCTGAAGTCAGGAGTACTGAGTTCAAATATGACTTCAGACACTTAATAATTACCTAGCCATGTAGCCTTGGGCAAGCCACTTAACCCCATTGCCTCGCAATATATAAATATATATATATATATATATATATATATATATTTCTTAGAACAAAATAGCATTCTATCACAATCATATAATTTGCTGACTATCCCCCATTGATGGGAATCCCATCAATTTCTAGTTCTTTGCCACCACAAAAAAAAAGTTGCTTATGAATATTAGTGTACATGTAGGTCCTTTTTTATTTCCTTTTTTTTTTCAATTTCTTTGGAGTACAGAACTAGTAGTGACAATGATCAAAAATAATTTCATAGCCCTTTGGGCATGGTTTCAAATTGTTTTCCAGAATTTTTGGACCAGTTCACAACTTCACTAATAGTTTATTTGTATGCCTATTCTCCCTCATCTCCTCCAGTATTTACCATTTCTGTTAGCTGTGAGTTTGGGGTTGTTTTAATTTGCATCTTTCTAATCACTGGTGATTTAGAGCATCTTTTCATGACTATAGGTAGCTTTGGTTTCTTCTTCTGTAAAGTGACTGGTCTTATCTTTGACCAGTTATCAATTGGGGAATGATTCTTATTCTTATATATTTAAATATTTGAGAAATGAACTCTTTATCAGAGAAATTTTCTATAAAATTTTTACTATTGCTTCATTATTAATAGTTTTTTAAACCAAAGTATAATTTCTCTGAATATCTCTTTTAATTTAATGTATTTTTTGGTTTCACTTTCTCTGAGCTCATGATTGTAACTCTTGCCTTTTTTTATAACTTCAGCCAAAGTATAATAAATTCTGCTTCAGCCCTTTATTTTAATTCTGTGTGTTTTTCTTTCAAGTTTATGTCTTATAAACAACTTAGCAGAATGGATGAGAAATCAAAACCAATGCTATCTGCTTCCATTTTAGGAATGATTTCATTCCATTCAGAATTAAGATGACTAATTATGTATTTCCCTCCATTCTATTTTATATTGTTAATCTTTCTCTTTTTTATCCTGTCTCTCCTCAAAACGTCTGTTTTAATTCTGACTTTAATCTACCTTTTTTTTTCATCCCTCCACACATATCCATTAGCCCCTTCCCATCATAATTCTCTATGAGTAAGACAGAGGGCTATGCCAAATTGAGAAGGCATGTGCCAGTGTATGCATATGTGTATTCTTTCCTCTTTGAACAATTGCAGTGAGAGTGATATTCATCATTGTCCATCACATCTGCCCATTTTCTCCACTAATAAAAAATTTTTTCTTGCATGCCTCTTAAGTGGAAAAAATTTCTCCATCCTACCTCTAGTGTATTTCTTTTTGATTCCTTCATTTACTGGGGAGAGAGGGGGAAGGATTATCTTAATACCATGGACTCACTTTCATTCTCTCCATCTTTGTTTACTTTTTTTCCAACTATGATGATAATAAGAATAAATTTCTTAAGGGTTGCAAGTATTATCTTCTCTTGTAGGAATGTAATCAATTTAACTTAATTAAGTCCTTTCTATTTTCTCTCTTCTGTTTACATTTTTTGTTTTTCTTGAGGCTTGTGTTTGAATATCAAATTTTCATTCAGCTCTAGTCTTTTCATGAGGAATGATTAGAAGTCCTCTACATTAAATATCCATATTTTCCTTGAAGGATTAGATTCAGTTTTTCCGAGAAGGTTATTCTTGGTTGTATTTTCTACTCCTTTGTCTTTCCTTTGCTCCTTTAATATAAAACCTCCTAAATCTTGTGTTCTTGACTATGACTCTGCTATATTAGAATTGCTTTCTGATTGCTTGTAATATATTTCTTTGACTTGGGTGCTCTGGCATTTGACTATTATATTTTCAGTTATTTCTATCTTGGGATTTCTCTCAGAAGGTGGATTCTTTGGATTTTTAATTTACCCTTTATTTCTACCATTTTACCATTTCTTAAAATGTGACAACCAGGCTCTTGTGTTTCATTATAACTTTCAGGTAGACCACCCATTTTTCAATTATGACTTCTTGACATATTTTCCCAGAACAGTTGCTTTTTTCCTATGAGTTATCTCAAGTTTTCTTCTATTTCTTCATTCTTTATCTTTGTTTTATTGTTTTTGATGGACCTCTGTGAAGCTGATGGCATAGGGCCCCCAGGTACAAGAGTGCTTTCCCAAGTTGGCCAATTTAAAGCACATATCAGTACAGTTGTCAACATCCCCTGAGCTGGTTCCCCAAACCAGTCCCAAATAGGGCACTGAATAACTCTAATTTCCCCTTTCCTTCATCTCTTTGTTACTCCCTTCTAGTTTCCAACCAAAAAAAAAACAAAAAAAAAAGGAATGAGGGAGATAAAAGAGGAGTATTGCAACACATTTCACGTTTCTTTTTTTAATTTTCCCAGAGTCAGTTTTTTTAAAGAAATATTTTATTTATTTTTATTTATTCTTGCTTCCCTTCCCCCCCACCAGAAGGCAGTCTGTTAGTCTTTACATTGTTTCCATGATATACATTGATCTAAGTTGAATGTGATGAGAGAGAAATCATATCCTTAAGGAAGAAAAATAAAGTATAAGAGATAGGAAAATTACATAATAAGATAATAGGTTTTTTCCCTAAATTGAAGGTAATAGTCCTTGGTCTTTGGTCAAACTCCACAGTTCTTTCTCTGGATACAGATGGCATTCTCTTTTGCAGAGAGCCCCAAATTGTGCCTGATTGTTGCACTGATGGAACAAGCAAGTCCATCAAGGTTGACCATCACCCCCATGTTGCTGTTATGGTGTAAAGTGTTTTTCTGGTCTAGAGTCAGTTTCAACTGACAAAACCAAAGACCGAGGTCTATTCAGGTCAAGAGAGCAGCCCAGGCTTACAGAGGTATAGTCAGACCTTGTGTAGATCTCAAAATTGACATTGGTCCCTAACTACTTTCCCTTTCAGTCAGGCTATGGATCCATGAAAAATGGACTCCCCAGGGGAAAGAGTAGCAGCTATATATCATAATAACTAGGGAAATAAAGGATCTCATGAGTGCTCAGGCTTTATGACAGAGACAAGATCAGAAATACAACCAAAACCACCCCCTCCTGCAAAGATTGGCTAATAAGTTGATGGATAAGTGAAATTTTTGAATAATGTGTTTAGTCTGTAGATTGTGACAAAAACTGTGACTCTTCTGTGGTCACTCGGAAATCTTTTTTTCTAGTTCCTCCCACCACCCAATCTCTAAATGGAAGGAAATACACATTCCCATATTGTCTTCTCCAGCCTTTCGAACAGCAATGGAGCCACCATCCCCCTTGTACACAGCAGGACTTCATTAACTCAGCTGATGGAATGATGTCATCCACCTCGAGTTGCTCCTTCCCTTGTCCTCGCCCTTCCAGTCCAATGCTGCATCTGCCACCATTGTTAGTTGTTCATGGAGGCGGACTCTTCGGTGTCTTAGGGACAAGCATGCTGAAAACCGTGCAATGCCCCGACCAGCTATCCTGAAGCATTCTCGGCATTCTGGTAAATACATCAAGGTAATAATTACTTCCACATTTCTCCCACTTCAATACATGTCTTTTACTCAGGGCCATACTCTGCCCTTCTATCCACCCGATGCCTTTCAGATTCTCGTGTGTAGTGGAACGAAAAGCAGAGGTGAGCCAACTTCATATATGAGGTCTTTGTGCAACCTATTTCAGAGCTACAAAGGAAATGTCCTTCTGCTTCTAGGCAGTTTGTTACTCTGCAGTGGGCTTGGTGCCATCAGACAGAATACCTAACTTACAGCACCCCAGATCCCAATAGGAAAACTTAAAAAAATTACAAAAGAAGAAAGAAAAGGGGGAAAATGCCTCCTTATATATGTTCCTAAGAGAGGACTGGTTTATATTTTCAGGCCCTCATACTGAGCATTTTAAAAGAGGTGATACATGAGGGGAAAAATAGGAGGGGGGACTGATGGGTAACACAAAGGGGGAAAAATACTCTAGTTTTCTTTATTTAGAAGTGACCACTTTTATGACTTTTCAAGGAAAGAATGCTAGCAATTGCTCAAGGAAAAATTAAAAATTAGAGATCATCAGGATATTCCTTTATACGGGAAACAAAAATTGAGCTAATAATAATTCTTCACATAGATAGAGATATACATGAGTGCTATGAAGAGGTACAGCAAGATTATCTAGTCTCCTTACATCTTTGTTTTTATAACTTGCAATTTTGAGTGAATGCATTTGGAATAGACTTTGCCAAGAGCACTGCATCAAGGGCATCTAATCTTTCCAGTTGCTGAATACTGAAAATGGGTTAGCCATGCCCCTCATTGTAACAAGAAAAGAGAAGACTTAAGAGTTGAAGTGGTTTGCCCAAGGTGACCAAAGAGGGATTCCAACTCAGGCATCTTGGTTCCAACTCCAGTGCTGTTTTTTCCCATGGTAGGCTGCTTCTGTGAATAAGGTGATGCAAGCATCCTTCACATATGTGCTCTCTGCCTCCTGGGGATTCACCCTGTAGAGCCCAAGTCGATATGGGGCCCAAGATCAAATGCTACCCTGTCATTTATCATCATTCTATCGACAATCTCATTTACCCTGCCCTGATCATCTCTAGGCCTCTTTCATGAGTGTATTCACTTGATGCTTCCATCTCTTAGAATTCTAGTTTCCTTCAAATATCAGCTCAAGGATCATCTCCCAGGAGACTTTTGCTGATCTGCCAAGCTGCTAGCTTCTTTATCCCAAACTACATTCATTCATTCATCCATTTATATTCTCTTTCTCCCCTCCCTCCTTCCTCCACACTGTCTTTCCCTCCCTTTCCTCTTACCTCTCTCTGTATATAAAAACCCCTTATACATGGATAATATACACCATATATATGTATGTATGTGGCTGGGTGGTACAGTGGATAGAGCACCAGCCCTGGAGACAGGAGGATCTGAGTTTAAATCTGATCTCAGATACCTGACAATTACTTGCACAAGTCACTTAACCCCAACTGCCTCAAATCAAGGACCCTCTCCAACTGTCCTGATCCATATCTGGCAACTAGATTCAGATGGTTCCAGAGAAGAAAGTGACTTAACATAATACCTCCTCACTTAAATGCATTTCATGGCATCACCTCCCTGATGTCATGGTCTTCTTCAAGAATGAAAGAAAAAAAATATTGCCATGTGTACACAAGCATGTAAATATGTTATACACAGAGACACCCATATGACTTCTGTGCTATAGGGAACTCTCAGATGAGGAAATTCTCTTTCCCCAAACAGTTTTGCACCTTCTCTTAGAGAGTATCTTAGAGTACAAAGGGGTGAAGTGACTCCCCCAAAGTCCTACATGGCCCTATGTGGAAAGGACACTCAATGATACAACTCTGGGTACAAGAGTATAAGAGTAATATCTTCAACCTAGGCATCCCTGGCTTGGAGGATCATAGATTCACTGCTACATGGCACCTTAAAGGTTGCATCCACCCCTATCTTCTTAAGGATAAGGAATCTGAGACACAGAGAAGTAAAGTAATTGGCCTAGGACCATATAGTTAATAGGTTATCTGAGGCAGGATTTGAACCTAAGTTCTCTCTCCACTGTGTCTGATGTTGGTGCCAGACAGTCCCAGTGAAACTTAACCCTAACCCTAACCTTAAACAACAGGGAATGTTTTATTGTTGAGTTTACATCTCCAGCCCCCTAGTTCATTGCCTGGTATGCACTAATCACTCAAAAAATGTTTGTTGATGGACTGATTCATTGGTTGCTGTGCTGGCTCCAGAATGGATTGTGTACCTATGCTCTAAGGACCAGTCTGGCTAAGTCTGGAATGTTTCCTTCACCAGGTTGACTCCAGTGAAGCATACTAGTTACTAGAGCACAGATCCATCATAATGACCGCTACAGACTATGATGGGTGTTGGTGACAGAACCTCAGTCGATCCCTGAAGGATCGGTATATATCTGTGTCTGGAGAGCCAACCACATCATGATGTTCCATGAGACAATGCATGGAAAATACTTCATAAACCTTAAAGCATAAATGTCAGCTGGAAATAGGTCAATGACTGTTAGAAATGTATTTTTCTAAATAAATATGCATTTTAAATCACTATCATAACTCCCTGAGACCATTTTTCATATTTATTAAATAGCATCTCTCCACCCCAACATTAGGATTTTTTGACCTTTCAGGGATGGTTCCAACATTTCCTTCATCAAATCTCTGTCATTTCCATCTTGTCTTCTTGGACTCTTCTCTCCCCTCTGAATTCCCAGTTCCTTGCAATTCCCTAATCTTGAGCACTTGACTTTCTTGGGTACCTTCCCAATTTCTGGTGTACTGCTTTGCATTTCCTCTAAATGGCTGACAAGCAGATTATGGGCTGGATGGGAAGGAAATTGCTTTACAATGCTCCTTACCCTTGCCTTCATGATTATGATTTCTCTTTTATTTTTATTTCAAACAGGACCAAGATCCTCCAATGGAGGCACTAAAGCCAAATGCATCCTGGGAATTCAATATGTGGCCATAGTAAGGCAATAACAAAGGAGCAACAATGGCAAATTACACCAGAATTTGATTCTAAGAGGTGGGGAAGCCAGATATTTGGGATCCAGAAACCTCATTTTATTCATTAACTTTTTATCATGTCAAGAGATTTAAATTACTTCTGAGGGACCTTGATTCTGCTCTAGGCATGAGAATTTCATAGATTTGTGCATGCAGTGTGGACCCAGGAAAACACTTTGACTAGACTGACTAGAATATGTTATGCTAGGTGGCACAGTGGATAGAGCATTGCCTGGAGTCAGGAGTAACTGAGTTCAAATCCCGCCTCACACACTTAAAATTACCTAACTGTGTGGCCTTGGGCAAGCCACTTAACCCCATTGCCTTGCAAAAACCTAAAAAAAGAAAAAAAAAAAGAATATAAAAAAAGGGAAATAATGATCAACATAACTATTATTTACCCCTACCTTTTCTACTATCCTTGAACAAAAGCTGCATTTTTACATGAAGACGGACTGACATGTTGGTTTAAAGAATGTTGCATTAAATTGGTGACTTCCTTGTCTAAGTTTAAATGTACATTAGAATGCTGCTTTAATAAGAACAATAATAAGGGCAGCTAGGTGGCGCAGTGGATAAAGCACTGGCCCTGGAGTCAGGAGTGCCTGGGTTCAAATCTGGTCTCAGACACTTAATAATTACTTAGCCGTGTGGCCTTGGGCAAGCCACTTAACCCCATTGCCTTGCAAAAAAACCTAAAAAAAAAAGAACAATAATAATAATTGAAATAATAGTAGTAGTATTATTTATATAGCGCCTTTAGAAAAGTATACAAAATAAGACTAGCATCTTACCCGGCCCTACTGCCTTGCAAAAAAAGAAAGCAAAAAGCAAAAAAAAAAAGAATATGATCTTAATGTGTAAATGAGGAAGAGGTTAAGTGAATTGTTCAAGGTCACATAGCAATTGTCTGAGACCAGATTTGAATTTGGGTCTTCTTGGCTCTAGGTCAAGTAATCTAGATACTACAGCACCTCACTGCTTAGCTACTGTAATATAGTTATATTAGGGGTTCAGAGAATATAATATATGTGCACAGTAAACTTGCGTGCAAATGAGTGAGTTCTCCAGGAAAGTCTTTTGTAGGTAATTGTATGTTTGGCATACAAACAATGTGGCTGGTCCATTGTTGCTGCATTCTTAGAAGCAGCATTTGAATGCTCTTAAGTTCAACTTAAGATAGGACTTCAGTATCAGTACCTTATTTTCCAGATGATCTTCAGGACCTTTCTAAGAGGATTCAAATGGAAGTAATTCAATTTTCTGGTATGGTTGGTGAACTGGACAGAGCACAGTGGTTCTGTAGACTTCTAGTTAGTAGTCCATCTAATACTTCTCTCCTATGCTTTATTTTTGAGCTCCCTAAACATTGAACTAGCTCCAGCAATGCATATCCTCTTAGGACATGGAATATAAGCACACCTAAGGACAACATAAAACCCCAAAAGGTCTTGTTGCAAGAGAACTCAGAGATAGCAAATGCAAATAACAGCCCTCAGAAAAGCAAGACTGGCAAAAGAAAAACAGCTCACTGTAGGCAGAACTGGATATGTGATTTTCTGGCATCAAATTGTGGAACTGGTGTAGGTTTCACAATCGCATCTAATCTAGTTTAAAAGTTTGTTTTGTCTTCCAAAAAGAGCAAATGACAGGCTCATGATAATGCAATTGCCACACCACTATCATCAATGCCATTCATCATGAGAATCCCTTAAGAGATCAAAGTAAAATACTATGAAAATATGGAGACGTTCATCATCATTGTACCAAAAGAGGACAAGCTAGTGATTCTGAATGACTCTGCCAGAGGAGGTACATATTAGACTTAGTAGTGAGTCCTCCTTAGTAGGGAATGGAATCAGAGATAATACTGGTCACTTATTATGGAAGACTTGTGCATCTCAGGACTTTCTCACCAACCCTGTCTTCATTTACCTAAACACAAGAAAACTTTTTGGATGCACCGTCATGGCAAATATTGGTATTTAATAATCTATGTCATTGTACAAAGAAGAGACATATGAGACAACATATGAGAATAACAAAGGTGATGAGTGGTGCACAGTGCCGGACAGATCATAGCCTTATCCTTTCTAAGCTAAATATTCTCGTTCAACAAAAGTGATGGCCACAAGATAAAACCAACCCTCAGGAGATTCAGTGACAACAGATTAGAGCGATCTTACGCATCAGTAAATTAATAATAATAACAACAACAACAATAATAATAATTTGATGCTTATATATTACCTTCCATGGGTCAGTCAATGCACTAAGTGCTTTACAAATATCTCATTTGATCTTCACAACAAACCTAGAAAGTAAATGCTTTGATTATCTTCATTTTGCAGAAGAGGGAACTGAGGCATATGCTATAAGTTGTCTAGGGTCTGAGCCTGGATTTGAACTTAGATCTTCCTGTCTCCAAGTCTAGCACTCTGCCCACTGTGCCACCTAGCTGCCTACAAATTTGGATTCAATGGAGATCTTTTGTGCAACTTTTCCAAGTTCCATATACCTATCCCTTCCACATCATGGTGTTTAGGGGTACAATACTCCTGAGATATGGAATAACCATGTAAAATTTTTTGACGCTCCCTTCACACCAGAGAAGAAGTCTAACTTTCTTTTTTCCTTTTTCTTTCTTGAGATGTTTACAGCACATTATTGTGAAATTGGGGTTAAGGATTTGGACATGGGTTTTATGTCATCTGCTGACCTTTGTGTATTATCTGAAACTTCTACAAAACTCCAAATTTCCATTTAATTTTTTATGCCAACTTGAGATATATTAAAATGGTGATGAAAAAAGTCATGTGTAGAAGGGATAATTACATAATAAAAATAAGCAAAAAGCATAAGATTTTCTTTATTTTATCAGGAGTTCTACCCTGTAAAACAGTACATTATAGTGCTCAAGAAATGGATAAATCAATTCATTACTAAAAGCGTCATAAGAGCTAATGAAGGTTTGTACCCTAGTCTTTGTCATTATTGGACACAGTACCATCCAAACTATCTATTTTCAACAACAGCCCTATGAGAGAAGGGGTCTTTAGCCCATTTTATAGATGAGGAAATGAAGTGTCATTGAGTTGCAAGAACTTGCCCAGTGTGGGTGCTGAGTCTAGTCCCAAGGGCTCTTGGCTTCCAGCCCTTTGTCCTTTTACAATAGATGAAGTCTCAAACAGGGGTCCAAGTCATCCTGTATGTTTCTGCTCACTATCAGAGCAGCCCCACATGCCCTACCTATTGAAATGTTACAGACTTGGACTGACAATCCCTTCAATTCCCTCCCCAGGAAGCTCAGGGTCAGAGGCCCCATTTAAGGAAGTTAGTGACAGAAGGCAGAAGATACTGGATCACACACACACACACACACACACACACACACACACACACATACACACACAGAGTGTCCATGCACACATATGCTCTGGTACAATATGCTTGCAAGGAGGCAAGCACCTGGACAGTGTCCCACAGACACACCTCACACAATTCTGAATTAAGTTTCTTGTTGATGAAACATGTGAAATTAAAACTTTCCAGATAAACTCCTTGGGCAGCCACAGAAAGACTTTTGAAGGAAGCTAGAATATCTCCATAGCCAGTATTTCCATCCTGAATCAGTTCTGAACACAGCAATAATCTGCTTATTTTTTGTATATTTGAAGAGAATTATCTCTGGAGCCAGAAGTAGGGAAGGACAGCAGGGTCTTTTTTCCCCAGAGTATGAAATTCAAAGGGTGCTCCCACAATTTAAAAATAATGAACTTAACCTGGATTTAGACCAGTGGTGGACCCCTTTATGACTTATTGACTGAGTTACCTGGAACTTCACCTATTGGTAAAGTGATCAGTCCAGGTCCTCTCAGCCTGTGAGTATCAACTGGGTCTCTCCCAGCCCTTCAGTCTCTTGACACTTACCTCCCTCCAAGGACTGTACGGTACCATTCCAATGGTATCCTGGTTGTTTCTTATACAGCATACTCTACCCCCTCCTCTTGACTCATGACGGGAATGCTCTCCCTCCTCATCTCCACTTCCCTCTTCAAGCTTCAGCTCAAATCCTACAATCTCCAGAAGACCTTTCCTAAACGCCAGGTTCCAACTTTCATACCACTGTCTATGCCTCTGATCCCAACAGTCATTTTTGCCTGCTGTGCCTTCCATCAGAACAGAACAAGGTTTTGCCTTTCTTCACATCCCCAATATTTAGCAGTGCCTTACATATAGGAGCTACTTAATACACGGAAATTATCCACAGCAATTATTTAAAAGTCAAAGCTAATGAATGATGTGAGAACTCTTCCAAGGGAGGTCACAGCACAGCTGACCTCCCTGAGTGTCCTTGCTCTGTCCTAGGGGTCTCTGTCCATGAAGGACCCTGTCCACCTAGACATCACCCCCAGGCCTCACCCACACATTCTTTGTCCCTCCCTTTAGCACTTACCTTCCTCTGTCTCTGTCCAGTATCAGGATTCTCCATGTCCACAACCTTCCCCATTGCTATTCCCAATTCTATTGCTACTCCTACCCCTCCTCCCAACTCTGCCTTTGAACATATCAAAGATTAGCACCCTTCCTTGAAGCCATGGGGCCAGATGTGATTTATCTTTCACTCTTGACAAAGGGGTGCTTAATTATATCACAGGCTTCTCAGGCCCTTGTAGCTTGGTCTGGGAAGGAGGAAATAGACTGGGCTAAGAAAAGGTTTTGGAAGACTCTGAGAAGGAAGTCCACCTGAACCCTGACTTCCCCAGACTCTTGAGATGGAAAAGTCACTAGAAACTCAAGGAGTCCAGGAGGCTGAGTCTTTGCCCTCATCCTCCCTCTGTCCCTTCCCAGAGGATGTCAAGCACAAGAAAAGAGAGGAGCTACTGGCCTCTTCTACAGTTTAGACTGGGAAGGGATGATAGCCCTGTATTGGGCTGGACCCCTCTGTCAAGGGCCCCCAGGAGTGATTGAGGCCTTTAGCTCTGCTATTCCCTAGCCTGGTCAGCTAGAAGCTCAAAGAGTAGGCCTGGTGGAAGGTCAGGCCTCCTGCTCTAATTAGGGATGGGGGTGAGGGGCAGCAGGTGAGATGCAGCTGAGCCTCACCTCTGATTGCAAAGGTCTGAGTGAATGCAACTGGTGTAGACCCAGCCGCTGGTTTGTATATACACTCAACCATCCCTAATTAGCTCTGCCTTACCTGCTGCCCCTTCACCACCTGCCCCTGCTTGACTGCCTCTATCCATTCTGCCAGGCTTCTCTTCTCTCTGCCCTCCATCTTCCTTCCACTTCAGGGCTACCTCCCTGAAAGGGGGGAGGATTCTGTTTTCATTATTACCAGCCAAGATTTACACCCACCCAACCCATAGAAGGGGATGATAAATGTTTGTTGACTTGGGGATTAAATTGAATCTCTTAGACAAATCTGAAGTTGACTCTCATCTCAGATGCTATCTAGGAGACCCTGGGTAATTGTCTTATTTTCTCTGAGCCTTCATTTCCTCATCTGTGAGATATGGTAGTTAGTCAACCACCTCTGAAGACCCTTAAGTTTATTATGTTATGAGCCCATCCCTCACTGATGATCTCTCTGTCTCTGCTTGGATACCTCTAATTACCTGGATCTCACCACCACCCCTTGTAATCTTTTCAATTGAGATGGCTATCCTTGTTAGGAGGAAATTACCTAATATTGATTTCTTTGAAGGTCCTCTCACCATTATGGTGTAAGCCTGCTGTCACAGCATCCCAGGGTCTAGCCTGACCCAGTTTAAAATATAATTGGGAAATATAAATAAAAATAAATAAAAATACAGTAGAACATAGATAATATAAGTTTGTGGTTTTCTAAGTCAGTCTATACCTTTTAGCAAAGCCTTTCTCTAGTTCAGATTGGTGCTCTTGGTGGAAGGGATTCTGACTCATGGATGGTGCCTCCCCTCCTTCACAGAACTCCATTTCCCCACTCTGCTGCCCCTATCACCATATACCCCACCACTACCTCTGGGTACATTCTCCTTGTGCCAGAGAAGATGAACCTTCTTGAAGAGAAGCCTCAAGGAGCATTAGAATCTAACTTGAGATTTTCTTCCCCATTAGGGGCTCCCATGCTGACGGGGAAATTTGTTCTGTAGGGTTTTTTGCAGGGCTCTCTAGACATGAAATCCAAGGAATGGTCAGGGTAGCTCTGCTCTAGGACATTCTGCAACCTATTTCCATGGATCATCCCCTGCAAAGGGTCTGAGCTTCCCACTACCCTACCCTGGACCTGGGAGAGGGCAGGAGCCCTACATTCAGGTTCAAGTGTGAATCCCATCTCTGAGGCCTGCACTCAAAAGATCCCCAAGAAGTTTGAATGAATCTCTGAGTACCTGATGTCCAAGTTCCTCAATTTATGAATGAGGAAATTGAGTTCCAGATTGGTAAAACAACTTGCCAGATATCACACAGGTAATATCTAGTCACCTAAGGTTTTACAGGTAAGTAAAAGACAGAACTGTGATTTGAACTCACCTCCCCTGCCTCTACAAAGGACCAGAACCTCTGTAATAAGGGCTTACCACACCCTTTTCAGGACTCCTCATCGACTTCAGGCTCTACCTTTACCCAATTCTCACCTGTTGCTCCAAAAAGCTTGTAGCATGCACAGTAGCCACACTCCAGTAAATCTGAATCAATAGATAGGCTAAATCAAATTGAGGGTAATCACCAGGCCTCAAACCCATAGCTGAATTAGGGGAAGCTATACCCCAATTATGTGAAGACTTCCCCCAGTGGAATGGGCAATTGAGAACAATTTGTTCAATGATCATGGAGCTTATAGAGTTTGATTAGACATCAAAGATGCCACTGCATCTGGGGGCTACCACCAGTCATTTTGACATTTATCCTGCCACTGGACTTTAATGATTCTGGAAGAAAAAGTGAGGCTGGTGACTCTCTGTAGTTCTGCCTCACTTAAATCTATGCGTAAGTCAAAACATCACCCATGATGTCATTGATCCTCTTTGAAATGGATGTTGAACAAGAACCATATTTTGAAAACTGGAATTGACTCTAGAGACCCTGAGACCACCCCCTCATCTTATGTATGTTGTAGATACTCAGATATTAGTATCAGAGGTAGTATTTGAACAAAGGACTTATTTGCCTCCCATCCACTCCACATCATACCATAAGTGTTCTTTCTCCTGACTCCTCTAATGTAATACAAAGTCATACTTCAATAATAAAAGACCCCACTTAGAATGTACAAGAGAGAAACAAGTGGGAACAGGGATCACTAATTTCCTGAGGGAATTTTAATTCCAGTTTCTAAATTCAGTAAAAATAAAATATGGAAAATTTCAATTAGTCCCAAAGATTTACAGAGGACAGGAAGAAAGTTAGCATGAACCTAGGTGAGAAGAAAACAAGATGTCATTGAGCAAGGAAGGTCCCACCCACTGAAGATTGGCTTAAACCTATTGGCAGAAATTCACTGAAAATTCAGCAATGTGCCCTATCAAAGAGTCAGACTGATAGCCATGGCTGGCACAAAACAGGACAGACCCAAGAATTTCAGATACACCAAAGAGGAAGAACCAAGCTAGAACTAGTCAAGGAAAGTGTCTATTGAAAGTTGCCCTCAACCAATTGACAAATAGTCAAAGGATATGCAAAGGCAATTTACAGATGAAGAAATCAAAGCAATTCATAGTCATGTGAAAAATTGCTCTAAATCATTACTTATTAGAGAAATGTAAATTAAAGCATCTCTGAGGTACCACCTCATATCTCTCAGACTGGCCAATATGACCAGAAAGGACAATGATCAATGTTGGAAGGGATGCAAGAAATCTGGGACACTAATACATTGTTGGTGGAGCTGTGAACTCATCCAGGCTTTCTGGAGAACAATTTGAAATTAAGCCCAAAGGGCAACAAAAATGTACATACCCTTTGATGCAGCAATGCCACTACTGGGTCTATACCCTGAAGAGATGATGAAAAAGGGTAAAAAACATCACTTGTACAAAAATATTCATAGCAGCTCTGTCTGTGGTGGCAAAGAAATGGAAACAGGGAATGTCCATCAATTGGGGAATGGCTTAGCAAACTTCGGTCTATGTATGTCATAAAACACTATTGTTCTATTAGAAACCAGGAGGGATGGGAATTCAGCAAAGCCTGGAAGGATTTACATGAACTGATGCTGAGTGAGATGAGCAAAACCAGAAAAACATCGTACACCCTAACAGCAACATGGGGGTGATGTTCAACCTTGATGGACTTGCTCATTCCATCAGGGCAACAATCAGGGACAGTTTTGAGCTATCTGCAATGGAGAATACCATCTGTATCCAGAGAAAGAACTGTGGACTTTGAGCAAAGACCAAAGACTATTATCTTTAATTCAGGGGGAAAAAAACCATTTTCTTATTATGTAATTTTGCTATCTCTTATACTTTATTTTTCTTCCTTAAGGATATGATTTCTCTCCCATCACATTCAACTGAGATCAATGTATACCATGGAAACAATGTAAAGACTAACAGATACCTTCTGTGGGCAGTGGGAGAGGAAAGCAAGATTAGAGGGAAAATTGTAAAAGTTAAAATAAATAACATCTTTCTTAAAAAAAAAAGTTGCCCTCAGCCAGAAGGCAGATTTCTAAAGGCTGATCTTCCAACTGTCTATTATACTCTCTTAGTGACCAAAGAAATTCCTAAGAAGGTCAGGAGATCTAAAGATAAAGCAATAGGTACAAAACCCCAAAGAGGCTGAGGTCCTTGGTGGCCCTTTTATCTAAAAGAGAATGAAGACATCCTGTCCTATTTGGGATTGTGTGATTGTGGTTCTCATGTCTCATTTTGAAGACATTTAAAATTATCCCAGTGAGTGTGTTTCCATTGCCTTAAATCTAATGACAAAAGTATAGCAGTGAAAATTGTTGTCAGACATTAGGTATCTTTTCAAGTAAAATAAATAGGGTACATCAGATGCTACGGGACTACCCAGAAAAATATAGCCATACTCAGGAATAAAACGAACTTGCATGCGGAAAAGAACAGGAGAACAATAAGAAAAAGAAAAAATACTGACTCTCCCTTTAAGATAAGAAATAGGTAATTAGGTCATGAAGATATAAATCTGAGTTTCATGGTGGACCATGAGCTGAAAATGAATGGACAGTGAATCATTCATAGTTATAGTAAATGGAGACTGGAGTATGCAAAGAAGAGAAAAATCGAGATAAAGTCATGTCCTTTCTACAAAATCATTCAAAAGTACAGAACAGTAAAAGATAGCAAGACATGTTAAACGTTGGCCAATCGAGAAAACTTTGTTTCATTTCCCTTACTGATCATAATTCTATGGTATTTTAGGGTTTGCAAAGTGAATTTATCACAACAACCCTGCCAAGCAGACATTTCATGCATCTCTGTACCCATTTTACAAATGAGGAAATGAAGCTTGCAATTTATACAATGATCACTGTCAATTTGAACTCAAGTCTTTTCTAAACTGGATTAGAAATTTGGGCAAGAAAAATGCATACACACACACACACACACACACACACACACACACACACACACACACACACACACACACCTTAGGGAAAGCACATGTGATATCCTTCAAATCAATTTTTTGTAGACAAATTCAGTTGTGCAAACAATGAGAAGGAAAGGAGATGCTCTGGGGAGAGAACTCAGCCTGTATGAGGGAAAGATGGTGGGACACAGATCCATGGGAGAGACCCACATCTTGGGATGCTGTGAATCTGCTGCTTAGAGTGGGAGGGAGGAGAGTAGAGAAGGGAGGGGGCACCTGAGGTGTAAGGACTAAAAGGCATCAGAGAAGGACCCCTATTCACCATTTTATTGAACTTGCTACCAAAATGTGAAGTTGAGATATTTCCATCTGAAGAAGGACTCTAAGGGCAAGTGTCCACCCCGGATAATGGTAGTCTTTGTCAACATCCTGGTCACCCTCATCTTGGTTAGAGCCAAGCTTCTGACCACAAGGGCAACACCTTGACCAAAGCTTGGTCCATAAGTCAAAGCAGGACAGAAGACATCTTTGAATGACAGTTTAGCAAGTTATCTCAAACTTTCTGAATCAATAGGGTAGGAATTGGATTCTATGCTATACAGAAACAGGCCAATGTTTAATCTCATTGGAAGAGGATTCTCAGTGTCCTCCTGAAATCAGACCTTCATATGGATATATTGATGAATGTGCTGGAACTAGACAGATAACCCATAAGCTTCAATTCAATGCAATTTGTCAATCACCATAAAACATATTTTTAAAAAACAAAACATTATTTGATTTGAGGTAACTTATATTCAACTGAAAACAAACATATATAGATAGAGAAGTGTGCAGAGTTCATCCTAGGTCACTTTGGGAGTGAGGTGCTAGCATCAGGGAAGGCTTCCCGGAGGAGTGGTATTTGAAGCATCTTTAAAGGAAGGGATTGTAAAAGGCAGAAGTGGGAAGGGAAATGCCTCCCAGGGACAGGTACCAATATAAGCAAAGAACCAAAGATGGGAAATGGCTAAGGCTGTGGAGTGTGTGAATGAGAGTGATGGATAACAGAACCTGGACAGTTCCCCAGCCCTGAAATGGAGATAGTTCAGAAGAATCCTCCTTTTCTCTGTAACCATTGTAGAAGGACCAAGGTGAGAATACAGAGCCAACAGTCACCTGGAACCACATTTTGAAGGTCTTAAATTCGAAACTGTTGCATTTGTGTTTATCCTGGAGGCAACAGGGAGCCAGTGGGGCTTCTTGAGCAGGGAAAGGATGCGGTCAGTCCTGAGCTTTAGAAACTTTCCTTTGGCAGCATAGGCAGCCCCCACCCCCACTCCACCCCTTGAATCCTTATTTCTCTGTTAAGCAAGGCCTGCTGTCCTCTTTGCCATGAAATTCTTCCACAAATGAATTGAGTAAATTCAACAAAAAGTCAATGTTGGGACCCAAAATAAGCAGCCCATGCTTTCCTTTTTTGGTAGTTGAAGTTCACTGTGATTTATAGCTGCTTTTATTCAGTTCTATGTAATAGCCACCTTGAAGCGGTCAGCTTAGAAAAAGAAGAAGCCATTCCTGGGACAGCTTGTTGTACAAATACCTTGACCGAAGGCCAACAGAGGTGGCTTGTCACTCATCCCAAGGTCAGGCCAGCAAGATAAATAATTTAGAAGCATAGAAATTTCTCTACTATAAACACCCCAGTCTTGACTCCAACGTGACTGAGCAAAGCCAAGGAACCCCATCCTTTGGACTCTCAGCCTCACAATCATTTGAATTTTGGATTTGAGATGGCCATTTGGCAGTGTCCACATCATTAAAGAGAGGTTAGAAGGAGTTCATCTTGAACCCAGGAACACTCGCTTTAGACCCACAGAGCTCTAATAACTTCTTTCCATATGGTGTCATATTTATTTCCACACAGTGGAAGTGATGACAGGAAAGTTTTTTTCTTTTGAATTACCCTCAAGACCAGTACCCTAAAACAACAGTCAATTTCTCATTAAGCAGAGATTCCGGGGCCTCGTTTTTCAGCCAGCTGAAGCAGCTCCGAGAATGTCCTGGCTTTTCAATTGATCTTTCTTTCCAGCCAAAGCTCTTCAGAGATTTCAATCGGAAAAATTTCCCTTCAGGAATTTCATCCTGAATGTGCCAAGTGTCCACACTGTCAGATGCTTGGACCATTCCGTCTTATCAAGGCTGCAAAACAATCCTGCCCAGCTATGCGGAAATATTGGTCTCTACTCCTATCTCCTCTTTCCATCCAAATCACTTTTCTGGTGGCCAGCTTTGCACACTTGACCAGGTCATTTGGGTTTCCAAAGAAAATTGTCCTTAAATTCCCGTCCATCCTTGTACTTTCGAAAGCCACAAACAATGAGAGGCATGGGTCCCGTTTGGTTCTTCATCTCAAAGTCAAAGACGAGAGGCAGGACAAACTGGACAAAGGACACCACCAGTTAAGGAAACATCTCTCAGCTGTACTTCATTAGAACAGAGACTTTCCCTGATTCAGGAATTCCTTTTCAACATGGGGGAGGGGGACTCAGGGAAAGAGGAAGTATAATACACAAAGAACACTGAAAAGTAGTTGAGGCGTTGAAAAAGGCATGTCACCACTCTAAGCCTCAGTTTCCTCATTTGTTAAATGAGGGAGTTGGATTCCAAGGCCTCTAGGAATTCTTCCACCTCAAGAACTATGACCACTTTGGGTCTCAATTTCTATCTGAGGAAGAAGAAAGCTAGTTAGATCCCCTGGATTTCTATCTGTGAGTCAGGGGCAGCGAGCCGAGCTGGAGAGATAGAAGGGACATGTTTCCTATTTTAGCTTCCCATTTGAAGAGGTCTTCAAGAAGGCAAGGCTGGAGGACAATTGATTAATGGGATTTTAGCAAGAAACCCCTTCATACTCAGAGTCTATTAGAGATAGAGATAGAGATGATAGAGATAGAGATAGAGATAGATAGAGATAGAGATAGAGATAGAGATAGAGATAGAGATAGAGATAGAGATAGAGATAGAGATAGAGATATATATTATGTGGTGTGACAGTTTCCCCAACAGAGTGGTGGAGGTGGGAGAAAAGTTGAAACTAGGGTAGGGAGATTGGGGCTCTGTCTCAAGGCACCAGATTTAAAGAGCACTGACAGCAGTTACTAGTCATTCAGTGGTGTAGAAAGGGTAGAGCTTAGCACCTCATTAATGAAAATAATTCATTAACATGTGAGGGGAGCTGGAGAAAGATCTCTTCCTGGCTCCCTCCTCCCTGTCAGCCTCATGCCACAGTCCTGGGGTCTCCTTTCCCTTGATCCCCAAACCAAGGACTCAGTTCAGGTCACATGTACTGGAAGCCAATTTCTGTATTATACTGGTTGTAGGTCTGGTCTCCTCAACCAAATGGCAGAGAAATTTTTAGAGTCTGATGTTACCTGAAACAAGAACGTATTTTGGGGATTTTCTCCTAACCTCCTTTAATTTCTCAATGGATTAATTAGTGAAAAAAGAAGGGAAGTCTCATTCAGCAGCATGGAAGCCAGGCAAACTTCTTCAGTGGGACGGAAATCATTGAAATTTGAGACATGGTCAAACATACCCCAAAGAGGCTTCAGTCTTTCTTCCTATTTTTTTATTTCTCATAACTTAACAATAAAAATCTTTCATTTCATTAATTCATTATTCCCCAGACATTAATTAAGGACCTACTATGTGCCCAGTGAGAGGCAGCTTGGCATGGCACCTAAGGGCTTTGTCTTGGATCAAGAACACTTTGGTATAACAATAAGTAACAATGGCAAGAGCAGCGGCAACAACACAACAGCAGTGGCAACAACAACACAACACCACCACCACCACAACAGCAATAATAAAAAAATCTTTAAAGTTTTCAAAGCTCATGTCACAGGATACCTCATATGATCTTCACATGACCCCTTTGAGGTAGACAATACCAATATCGTCTAAGGAGGGTATTGGTCTATAAGACTTTTTCCAGTGTCATCACTGTATTCCTATAATGCTATGTTTTGTAGTAGTTTTGGGGCCCTTCGATGAGCCCCTGTCCTCCTCACCAGCCCAGACAACTCTCTCAGACTACCCATGTGAATTGGAGGGTGGATTGTTTATACTGAGCTTTCCCTTTACTGAAAATTACACCCATCCATCAACAAGAGCTGGGCCCTAAACTTTGCTCCAGAGCTGTGATGTCAAAATGCAATGCAGCGTCTGCCTCCCAACAGTTTCCATTCTAAGAGAGAAAAATAAGAGTAAGAGATTTTGTGGAATGAAAGAGTCCTAACCCCTGGAAGGAGACCATGAAAGATTTCCTTTAGAAGGAGGCATCTGATCTAAGCTCTGTCAGAGAGAGGAGGTTCTTTGGGAGGAGCAATATTTTCCATTTTCCCCTAGCTTGTTACTTAATGATCCCAACGTGTTCCCCAAGAATGCTAAGATAGTCTTGAGGAATTGGGTCTACCACAAATACCATAAGCATAGAACTGAGTACCTCTTAAGGGGAATCTTGGGGACTGGTTGGCAGACATTTAATTAATCTCTCCATCTATGTTAGATTCATATAACATGACTATGGATATCAAAAGAGATGTTTGTTCAGCATTCAATCTAGAATCACCCTGAGGTACATGTCACCGATATTTACAATAAGCCATGTTTGGGTTATTTTTTTAATATTGCTCACTTAATTCAAGTTTTTTTCTTGTCCAATGCTTTCCATGGAGAATATTATTTTACATGCAGATTAAATACTAATAGGAGGACTAATAGGAGGACTTCTACATTGGACTCCATTCTCCACAATGTAGCAACAGGCCCAGTGGGGAGGGAGGGCTTGCCAAATTGACAGTCATTCTAAAAAAACAGATGTGTAGGTCCAGGAAGTGTGGAGGAGGAAGGTCTGTGACCATTTTGTCATTGAGAGTTAAACTTGTCACATAAGAACTCCAGAATGATGAGTAGTGTTTCTCAGTGTTCCTGCAGTTTCAAGGCGACAAGATTTGAGACTTGGAATTGACTCTAGTTTTCGGGACACTGGCAATCAATCTCAAACCAGAGACAGTCAAAAAAACAAGCCCAATGCTGGAGTCAGGATAGGAGAAGAAAGAGCATCTCAGGGAAGGTTCCATATACAAGTTCAGGTATGTTTTAGTGAAAGTTCCAAACTTTGTTTTTGAATGAATATATCTTGTCCTATGATAGCACCTGTGCCGCTGGAACACTTCTTGTTTCAAGGTCATCATTCAGATGAAGAATCACAAAGGGAGGTGGGGAGGAGCTATGTCTGAGTACCCTGAGATTCTCCATGGTCCATCAACACAGTAGGAAATAAGGACTCACTGGTTCTGAGCTGGAAGGAACCTTGAAAGTAATCTAGTCCACTTCCCTGTTTTGAGGGATTGGGTAAATGTGGCCAAGAAACAAGAAAGGACTTTACCAAGATCATGCAAGTAGTTCACAAAAGCTCAGCATGGGAAGGGACCTTGGAGGTCATTTACCTGTGTCCAAGAATATTCTTTCCCTGCCAGGGGTTGGCAAGGAACCATTCATAATCTCCCTGAATTAAGTCCCAGGGCTGAGGAAGAGAACACAGTGCCTCCTGAAGAGAGCCCACATTGTCCTTCAATGCCTCTAATGGTTAGAATGTACCCCCTTAGAACAAGCCCAAATTAGTTTATTTGCCACCTCTTCCCCTTGTTCCTAGAGCCAACCAGAATAAGACTCTTCCCTCTTCCATGTGAAAAAATAGTGCAAATATTAGCATTGTTTCAAGATCTTAAAAGGGTTCTTGGGGTAGTTAGATGGTACAATGGAGAAAGCACCAGCCCTGGAGTCAGGAGGATCTGAGTTTAAATATAGCCTCACACCTATCTATGTGACTTGGGGCAAGTCATTTAACCCCATTGTCTTGCCAAAAAAAAAAAAGAGTTCTCATGCCCCAGATTAAATCTCCCCCCATGCTTTTATTCTCTCCTCATTTGGTTCATTCCAATGGGCCATTCACTGTTCTCTTGACTCACTTCAGACTATGGGACTGTCATCTCATTAGTTCTGGGGGCTGCATCACCTTTTCTCACCATACCAAATGTTCACACCTACTGAGCTCTTCTAAGAGCAACAGCTTGTGTTTATGATGATGACTTCTTATTCTCAAATGTAAAATTTTACATTTATCCCTGTAAAATTTCCTCCATACTAGCTTGAGTTCACTGTTCTAGTCTGTCCAAGTCTCTTTGAATTTTGACTCTATTATCTAGTTAGTTAGGTAACCTTCTCAACTCTGTACCATCTGAAGCTTCAATGAGGCTTTGCTTAAGCCACTGCTAAGCTATTGATCAGCCTAAGGCCAAGAACAGATCCTGGGGCACTCCTCTGGAGACCTCTCTGAAGCCTACAACAAATTAACAGCTATGCTTTGTCATTAAACTAGTACTGAGTCTACCTAACTGGATGATTGTCTAGCCTACACCTCTCTGTATTTTCCATACGAATAGCATATCAAATACTTTGCTAAACTCTTGGTAAGGCCCAGCTACAGCATTCCACTGATCTAGTGGTCTTATAAATAACCCAGCCAAATGGAATGAGGTGAGGCTGGCATTATCCATTCTTGATGAAACCATACTGGCTCATTGTGATTCCCCATTTCCTCTTGTGGCCAGTCACCAGGTCCTCTGACTTCCTTCCTCTAAGTCTCAAGACAGTGAGATGAAACAAAGAACAATCTTGTCTTCCCTTTCATACTCCCAACACTTAGCATGCATCTACTCTGTTGGTTAGAATTTTCTAGCTATGACTTCATTCTTGGGAGCATTGCTTGGGAGCAAATTAGAGTTCTCTCTCTTTGTGTCTGGTAGACTGTAAAATTTGAGAAGACAGGTGTTAATACTAGAACATCTTATTTAATACTAGAAAGCCTTCTTTAGACTTTGGATTTCCCCTGGGCTTCTCACATGTATAACACATGTTGTTTGTCCTTCATTCTTTTTGTTTTGTTTTGTTTTGGTTTGAGTATATGGAAGTACAACAGCAAATGACTGTTAGATGAGTATTAATGACAGAAATGATTATAAATAGCCAATAATTTGGGGGAAGATTCAGAGCACCCCCCTTCTTTTAAGGCTCTTTAAATGTTCAATTCTTCTTTAGAAGAACATTATTAATAATGAGATGACATTAACTCTCCTCATCTTGGTCAGACCCCACCAGACCTTGCAAGTAATTTAATATAAGGTAGGGAAACCCACTGGGTTCTGCTCAAGTTTGGGTGGGTTATACATTCTTTGAATCAATAGCCAAAATCTCTAAGCGGTCTGGGATAGAGACCACAGAACTCATTTTAATGTAGCCCACCTCCAATTATGTTAACAAAATAGATTTGATTACCATTTGATGGACCACCTACTGTCTTAAAGAGTCTATAAACTATGAATCTGGAGTCATGATGGTTTTTGGTCAGACAGAAATAGTCATTGACCATCCTTTGATTAGTAACCTATGGTCTTATTAATAAAATGATCAAATTATCCAGAAACCATGTCTTTCAAACCTTTTTAAACACCACATTATATAGTGAATATTCTATTGATTCATTTTTAGAAGAGTCCACATGATTTAATATATCTGACTCCCTCCCTCTCTCCCATTGCTTAACAAAATGAAATGAAAATTATGGATATCAGTGGCCACATTATCTCTCTCTCCAGAACTTAAGTTCCATGATCATGGGCAATGATCATTTCACTCTTATATTTGTTCGCCCATTTCCTGGGTAGTTCCTGATCCATAGAGGGTACTTAGTAAATATTTGTTCATCAACTGATTGATTGAGAATTCTAAGACTCCCAGTAAATAGTCTCAGCCTGGATACTGGAACCAGAGGAGATGCTAAGTGCATCTATATATGGAGATAAATAAATAAATATATATATATATATATATGTATGTATATATATATTTAGAATGAATGAATGAATGACAATGCTTAGCCCTATCTGACACATAGTTGGCCTTCATAAATATGTGTTGACATGACTTGATTCTATGAAAGTTAGAAGGAACAATTCCAAAGCCCATTATGTCAGCAACATGTGAAGAGTCAGCACCAGTATGAAATGAAAGCCAGCTTAACTGGTGACTGAAGCTCAGATCAGTGAATGAACCAATATAGATGTCAGCTGTGGTCCACCCAATGTGGAACATGGGCCAGTTGACTGAAAAGATTGATTTCCACTCTGCTGGGCATGGTTTCTAATTATACCGGAAAAGTGGATTACAAATAGAATTCACAATGGAAATCATTCAGGAGAAAGTCGTCTGACAGGAGTGCTGTTCATAAATGTGAGGGTTAGTTGGGTGACCAACTTAACTCTACTCCTGGCTTGTTCAGCTCATCTACATAGACACCCATCTGACCAAGCAGTGTCCTTGTCCAGGAGGAAATGGTTGGGGGTTATTCCTAGACTGACAGGCAATAATTCATAAATTAGCATCTATAAGATATTTCCAAACCTTTCAAAAGAAGGAATTTTGTGTGGTGGTTTTGAAAAAGCTCTTAGTCCCTAGAAATGGGTGTGGTGATTGCTGTCCCTTCTGGAGGAATTTTTTTTGGATTTCCTCTGACTGCTGTTTACCAGATTTCACAAGTATTGGATAAGAGTCAGGTTCTGGAGTGAGTATAAGAGGATATTTCTCTGTGTGTCTGTGTGTGTGTGTGTGTGTGTGTGTGTGTGTGAGAGAGAGAGAGAGAGAGAGAGAGAGAGAGAGAGAGAGAGAGAAGCTAAAAACAAAACCAAAAAATGTCCTCAAAACCTCTATGAAATGGCTAACAAAATTATCTAACAAAATGGTAGAAGTCAGTTGTATATCAGGTCTATCTAAGTGATCTGGGAAGGGATCTAGTGAGGGTTAGAGGATCGGTGGGAGTCCTAGATCCTTAACCTTCAGGTTTTCCTCCTTATTTTGTCCTTTTCCCTCTCCACCTTTATTGAAAAATTGGTGCTAAGAGCTTGGGGTGGGGGAGATTTGAAGTCCCCTGCTGCCTTGAAGTTCTCTGATATTCAGATATTCTCCATCTTCTTGTCTGTACATCTTCTGCCACACATTAAATCTGAGGCAGAGGGTGGGGGTGGATTGTTGATATTATCAGAGCAGCAATGATTCTAAAACTAGGCCTGATCTCAGGATTTTGGTCACTCTGCTTATTTCATTGTTATCATTCTTCATTCACCAGGAGCACCAACATGACCAGGTACAGGGTGGCCAACTGTGGTGAATCAGACCAACGTGAGGTGCTAGCACAGTTAGGCGCAAATAGTCCATGTGAACATTTGGTTGAAGATGGCTCTAAATGTTCACATCTCAGGCTTCTTTGGAGCTCCTGAAATTCTGCTTCAGTCATACAGCACAGTGTCTTCTCTGATGTGGACACATCAGACGGGACAGTCCTGGGTCAGTGTCTCCCATGTTTCACAATTTATTCCAAAATTCTTCAGAGACACCCTGAGAGTGTGTCCTTGTATTGCTTCTTCTGAGTCCTTGCCTTGTGATAGTTTTTCATAAAAGTCTTTTAGGCAAGTGTAAATTTGACATTTGAATGGTGTGGCTCAACAGAGTTACACTCTCTGTAGTAGAGTTTGAATGCTTGGTAGTTTAGCAAGAGAAAAGACTTTGTGTCTAATACCTTATTCTGCCAGGTGATCTTCAGAATCTTCCTAAGACAATTCAAATGGAAGTGACTTAGTTTCCTGACATGGAGCTGTGATGTTGTCTAGGTTTTGTAGGCATACACCAATGAAGTTTGGTTTGGTAGGCAGTCTAATACCTCTTTTTTTCCCACTCTGTCTTTCAGAGGCTCCCAAACACTGAGATTACCTGAACAATGCCTGTGTCAAACTCATTATCTGTGTGTCAATCCCTCAAAAACAGCCTGACAAGAAAACTGTATCCAAAACACAGTATCCAAAACTTCTCCATTTGCTGTAACAGGTGGTACCATATATGGATGGTATAGTGCCAGATGGAAGGGAACTTGCCTTTTCTTGGGGCTGATCAGCCAAAATTAACCCAAACAGAGGAGAATTGATCAATATTCTGTTGCATTTCAGCCTCAGAGTTTGCACTGAATGGACAATCATCTGTAGGCAAAGAGTGATGCCCCAACTCTCCCTCTACTTTAGTCTTGGCTTGTAAGCTTTTCAGGTTAAAAGATTTACCATCCATGTGGCAGAAGCCCTTGATACCATTTTCATCCTTGTTGGAGGCATCCAACAATATAAGAGAAAACATCAGGCTAAAAAGCATGGGAATGAACACACAGCCATGGTTACCTTCACTGGTAGCTGGGAAGGCATGAGGGTATTATGTTATCTGAAACCCAGAATGTCATCATGGAACTAGCATACAATACTGCTAAACTTTTCTGGACAACCAAATATTGCCATAATTTTCCACAAGCCATGATGACTGATAGTATCAAAGCCTTGGTCAAATCTATAAATGGGTAGAGACTTCTGTTCAGCTCTGGCATGCTTCCTGGAGTTTTTCGCCCTTTCTGAACCAGGTAAATAGTCATCTTCCAGACAAAGGATCAGAGGATTCCAACATTGCCAGCAATGACTCTCATACATTTGTCTTGTATGTATCTGTGAAGGTACTGTGATAACTCTTATTATAATGTAAGTCCCTCAAGAACAGAATTATTTTTTGTTTTTTTCTTTAGATTAACACTGGAGCATGGAACCCACAAATTACTTAAATAAATCTAATTGATGTGCTCAGGTCATGTGATTTGGTAAGGGGAAATAACATACATAAAACATACTGTAAACCTCTAAACACTCTATCATTGTGTTTTTAGGTGTTTTTTTGCAAGGCAAATGGGGTTAAGTGACTTGCCCAAGGCCACACAGCTAGGTAAGTATTAAGTGTCTGAGTCCTGATTTGGACTCAGGTCCTCCTGACTCCAAGGCTGGTGCTGTATCCACTATGCCACCTAGCTGCCCCTCTATCATTGTTTTTTCATTATTATTGTTAGTTATTAATTATTCTTTCTGTCTCTCAGCTTCTGTCTCTGTCTTTCTCTCATTCCCTATCTACCTCCCTCTTTTCCCTTTACCTAATAATATTCCATACCATTAACTTTCTCATAGGACAGAAATACCTTCACCTGATTTTTCAACTGGATAACAGTGGTGATTGCCCTGGTCCCAAAAGGTCAGTTAAGATGCAGTGGGTACCAGGTGGCTAGGTTGCTCAGTGGATAGAGCACCAGCCCTGCAGTCAGGAGGACCTGAGTCCAAATCAGGACTCAGACACTTAATAATGACCTAGCTGTGTGGCCTTGGGCAAGCCACTTAGCCCCCTTGCCTTGCAAAAAAAACTAAAAAAAAAAAGATGCCATGGGTAAAAATGCCTGGAGCATCAGGCAGACCTGAATTCAAATCTATTCTCAAACACTTAGCTCTGGCTTCAAATCTATTCTCAAACACTTACCTCTGGCTTACCTAGACAAGTTACTTTACCTCTGTCGGCCTCAATCTCTTCAAAAGTAAAAAGGGAGGAGAGAGAGAGAGAGAGAGAGAGAGAGAGAGAGAGAGAGAGAGAGAATCACATGAGTCAAAGAAGAGATTATATAGAAATAAATGCAAAGAGGGGGAATAATTTATATATCATCTATGAATCAGGCACTATGCTAAGCATTTAAAAAAAAGACAAATATCTCATTTGATCCTTCCAACAGCCCTGAAAGATAGATAATATTTATTATCTCCATTGTATAGCTGAGGAAACTGAGGCAAGCAGAGATTAAGTGGCTTGTACAGAGTGACACAGATAGGAAATATGAGATCAGTCACATTTGAACTCAGGTCTTCTGACCCCAGCCAGCGATCCGCCACACCACAAAGGCAAGTTGATATTGCTTTGTTTTCTTTCTAGATATGTTTTTCTCTTTGTCTTATGATACATGGCTACATATTTGGAATTGATGTGATTTTAAATTCAAAATTACATTTTTGCTAAACCTCAATTAAATAAGATTAGAATATCTGTTAAAGAACTAACAACCCTGACTTTTGCCATTTTGAGGGATCGAGGTCCTTTAATGAGCCAAAATGCTGTCACTGAAGACTTCTGTCATCCCTTGACTCTTCTCTTTTCCACTTGGACCCTAGGCTCTCCTATCTTTCTATTCTTCCTCCCCCTCTTTTGATCTGGAACCCCACTCCGAGTCCTGAGCTTTGGCACTGTCTTAGCATCTTGAATAAACCTGGTGCAACTGGGGGCTCCATTTTTCAGTTTATTGGATATTGGGTAATGGAGCTTTGGCAAGAGCTGGAGACTACCTAGTGGCTTTCTTCTCCCCCTTGCTTGTAGCATCCATTCCATGCCCTTCAACTTGGACTCTTAAGACCCTCACAAATAGCTCCTGCCCATGAGTTGCCAGTCATGAGTTAAGTAGACCTTTGCATCTCTGTGTCTTTGTTCAGGGGTCCTGCCTATCTAAAACAAGCTCCATTTACATCCATTAGACTCCCTAGATCCCTTCAAGATGCATCTCTGTTTCCATCTCTTAGAGGAAGCCTTTCTAGGTCTCTGAAGTGGTTGAAGCTCCCTCTCCCTCCTCACACTTTTAATAAACTCTATGGTTATTGTATTCTCTCCCCTACAGCCAGTGGAATGGAAGCTCCTTGAGGGCAGGCAGGAGCTGTTCTGCCCCATCTTCATACTTTTAAAGATGTCTCCTGACAAAGAGAAGGTGCTCTCTTGCTTACTGATTGGTGAGTTGCTCAGTCTAATTCCAGAACCCTCATCTATAATATCTCCTGCATCTACCATACACTTTCACACACATATGCACGCCTAAAGTCATGCATACATGTACAGCTGTGCATGCATGCATACTCATACCCATGTACACAAACACACTGCACACATAAGCATAGATGTATTTTCCAGATGGTTGGCCCTTGATGCAGGAAGGCCAAGGAATTTGCTCACACAGCACTTCAGGGTCTGAGGAGGGTGAGGACTCCAATTTCCTGTCTTATGACTTAGCCTTATCTATATTCAGAGTCACTTCCCTTGGTCTAATTCAATCATCTTCTGCTGGTGTTTGGAGATAACAAGAATCCAACCTCCTAGATAATGCAACCCACTGGTGTCCATGCTGTCAATGGGGGAGATTTCAGAGTGGGCGTGTACATTGGATAGCTGCTCCGCTTTCTCCTTGGCTGCCATTAGTGAGATAAAGGTCCCTGGGTTCCAAGAGAACTATTTCTAAGAGAAGTGGAATCAAGCATTATTTGAGGAAAAGGGGTACTTCCAGGAATTTCTTCAGTTAACATTGGGTTTGGAAGTTGGGAAACTTCCCAAGACTTAGGAATCTTTCTGAATCCCTGAGCCAGACCCTTTTGGCTGACCCAGCCAACTTGCCCAGGCCCGCTATCCTGAGCTCATGTCTGCTCCCACACACACAGTCCCAAGATCATCTTCAGGGGCTATCTTTGGTGGTCTTCGGCTGCAATTTCTATGACTCTAAAAAATAGCAAGCAGATGGCTCAATATCCCAGGTACCATCAAGAAATTTGTCAGATACCTTGGCAACAGACATCTTCTAGGACAAGTCATGACCTTCTGAACTTTTTTTTCCTGATTGTGAATGAGTGCCAAGCATCTACTAATCCCTGTGTCAGAACCAGGCCTCCAAGGTTTCCCTACAAGGCTGTGAAGATATTAACAAAATCTCTTCCTTCCTCAATATTTTCATTTTCTGGGTTTGTCCCAGACAGGGTGCATTCAACTCCAAATTCAGATCAGCTTCTCTCTCTTCTCTGCCAATTGTCTTTTGGCTCATTGACACTCATGGAGGCCTGGTCATTTCCATCATCCTGTGTCTCTGCTCTGGGCTGACTTACTGTTAATGAGTAACCAAAGCTAATACAGTCCCATATATGCATCATCACCTCTTCCATGTGAGTGCAGTCAAATGTCCTAAAACTCAGTGGTCCTGCCTTCCAGTTCATCCCAACACAGAACAGAGCCAGCCTTTTGTCTACCTTCCCATGGAGAGCTGCTCTCAACTCCTAAGCTTCAGTGGGGCAGGGACTGCTCATGTTCACTAGGGTAAGATGGCATTGTCCTTGAAAGTCTTCCATGAATCATTACTTGAAGCCAATTTCCTGCCAGTTGTATGTCAGAAAGATGTGTTTGCTAAAGTGATATTATAGAAAAAATCTCTCCCTTAAGATGAGCAAAGGAGTGAGACACATGTGCGGAGGCTCAAAGAGACTATTCCTTTGGGGACTCACTCCCTAGTCACAAAGGACTTCCCCTGCCAGAGGGCTCTAAACAGGAGCTGGTGGGATGGGCCAGCCCCTTCATGAAGAAGAGGAAATGGGGACCAAAAACGGTGTAGGGCTGTGAGCAAAGATAGACATCCAAGTCACTTCATTCCAATGGCAGCATTGTTTATTTACATACTGCTTATGTGCCTTGTGATCTGTCTGCATCACTGGTGGAAGTCTTTGGTCTTCTCCATGAAGAAATTGATAGTCTGGGTATATTATACCAAGTGGTCTAGCAGATACACCATCCCTGAAAATGATTTCAATATCAGAATTATGCATTTATTTGAACAATTCTGAGATGCAAGGCTCCTAGAAAGACAAAGATAATTGATGATGACGTTGTGAAATAAAAACACAATTCCTTCATAACAGGAAACTCTTCACACTGTTGACTCTACTCTTCATTTAAATGTTTCTCTGCCAGTCACTCTCTCCCACCTAATCTCATCTGGGATCTGAATGATACTTTCAGTGAAAAGACTGCCTCAGGGAACCATTTACAACTAAGGACCTGAAGGACCTGTGGTACAGTGGAGAACCTTCATCAACTGAAGGTGAAATGAACCTTCATTTGCATAAGATAATTGCTCCATTTTTACTTCTCCCTATTCAATTTATTTTTAGCATCATTCCATCATACTTGTCAACTCTTTACATCATACTCCAAACATTAGGACAATTTTCCTTAATAAATTCCTGAACTACTGTATTTATACTTTTTTTATTATCATAACTTTTAGATACTCCAACAATTCCATTATATTATTTCTCCTCAATATGTTTCTAGGTCAGTTCTTTTTCTAATGAGATGTTTCACTTCTCTTCTATTTTTTCATTCTGTTGAATTTGTTTTATTATTTTTGGCATCTTATGAAGTTATTAGCTTTCCCTTGCTCAATTCTAATTTTTAAGGATAAATTTTTGGATCTCTTTTTTCCAAGTGGTTGACTTTTCATTTATCTGATTTTCTTGCATTGCTCTTATTTTTTCTTCATTTATACTCAACCACTCTTAGTTGATATTTAAAATTATTTTGGGGCTTTTCCAAGAACTCCTTTGGAGTATATGACTGTTTTGCATTTTTTGAAGCTTTAGAAGTAGCTGTTTTGACTTCACTGTCTCCCTCTGAATTTGAACCCAGATCTTCTCCATCATCATAGTAGCTATCTCTGATAGAGTCTTTTCTCTTTTACCCTTGGTTTTTGTTTTGTTTTATCTTGTTGTAACAGTTTATTTCTTGGCTATTAACTTTGTATTAGAATTGGTCTCTAGTACTGAGGTGGGGGCAATGTCTGAAGCTTCAAGTTTTTTGTTCTATTGTTTTCTGAACTTTTTTCTGGGGGGGTCTGATTTCATACTGAGACCTAACCAGGGCTCCCAGCATGCTGTCACTATGAACCCTATCACTTTCTGTGTTCCCTTTAGTAAGCTTCAATTTTTGGAATACCAAAACTTCTATTTTGGAACTAAAACCAGGGACATTGCTGTCCTTCAAGTATTCTCCCATGGTCAAGGGAAAACATGTGGAAAACTGTTCATTTCTGGGGGCTCTACTTTAAAGTGGTCATTGCTAAATTAGAGGAAAGTCTAGAGAAAAGTAACCAATATGGCAAAGATCTAGCCTTAAGTTAATTTCATATAAATACAGACATAATAATGTTTGATTTTCATTCTTAAAAAAATGGCATGACATCAGGGAGGTGATGCCATGACAGGGATATGAATTAGATTTGAGTGAGGGAGGGCTGTGCCTCACTTTCTCTTCCAGAGTCATCTGGATCCAGAGGCCAGATAAGGATCAAAATGACTGGAGATGGCCTTGGATGTACAGATATAGGCACTGGTTAAAGAAAAGCTTTATAAAAGGAAAAAGCTATCCCAAAATAGATTAGACTGTCTCAGGAGGTAGTTAGTTTCCCTTCCAGGAAGGCTTTCAAGTAAAGTCCAGATGATCCCTTGAGGGTAGGAACTGTCTTTTGGCTCTTTACTATCAGGTCTTCTCTCCTCCATGTCCAACACTGTACAGTGCACCACAAAAGCTAATTGCCTCACCTTATAATGTCAATCAGGCAATCAATCAGCATTTATTAATTTTCCACCCCACTAAGAGTTGGGGTTTGAACAAAAAGAGGAAGATGATAGTCAGTGTCCTAAAAGGATCATCTGGTCTTTGACTGAAGGGAGGATATGCTTTTGTGATCTTATCAGAAAAAAACTACCAATATCATAAAGGGTTTTACCATCTCACAGTTCCCAAAGTGGATGGACTTTGTAATGACTGTGGAGTTCAATAAGAGATAGAGAACATTATAGAATGCAAAATGGATAATTATGATTGCATTAAATTAACAAGATTTTGCCTAAATAAAGCCAATGTAACAAAGATTGAACAGCAGAAGCAAAAAGCTAAGAAACAATTTTTACAGCTAGTATTTCTGATAAAGGGCTCACTTATAAAATAAGGAGAGAACAGTCAAATATATAAGAATACAAATCATTTCACAATTGGCAAATGGTAAAAGGATATGAACAAGAAACTTTGAAATGAAGAGATTAAAGCTATCTCTAAGTCGAATGAAAAAAATGCTCTAAAATATTGACCATCTGAGTTACTATCTCCCACCTATCAGATTGGCTAATATGACAAAAAAAATGGAAAAAGATAAATGTCAGAGGGTATGTGGGAAAACTAGGACACTCCTACACTGTTGATGGAGTTGTGAACTGATCCAACCATTGTGTAAAGTAATTTGTAATTATGCCCAAAAGTCAAATAAAACTGTGCATACCCTTTGACTCAGCAATACTACTCCTAGGTCTGTTTCCCAAAGAGATCATAAAAAGGGGGGAAATACTCACACATATAAAAATATTTACAGTAATTCTTTTCATAATGGCAAAGAATTAGAAATCAAGGAGATGCCCATCCTTTGAACAATGGCTGAACAAATTGTGGTATATGAATGTGATGGAATACTATTGTTCTGTAATGGGTGTGGAGTTACTTCATTAAACATTCTGTCCAATTTTAATGTAATATCACCCCCCCCAAAACCTTGGAATTTCTCTAAAATTGATTCTGTGTAACCTGGGTTGTTTTTTCCAGTCTCCTTTTAATAAAAGTAGAAATCCTGCTCATTTGAGCTGGCGAGCCAAGCCCCAGAAAGGAGGCTTCTCCAAGTCTTCTGATTACTTTGCTAGTCCTCATCTCCCCACTGGCAGAAGGAGCTCTTGGTATCCAATAAACCTTGCTCACAGCAACCCCGATGCCTAGAACAACAGAGAAGTTAACTAAGGGAAAACCTTGCTGGGTTGGGTTGGGCTGGGCTCAATGCGAACCAGAGATGGAAAGTGGCCAATGGAAAAAAGGCAGAATTGACATGAGAAGAAATGCTATTTTCAAGCCTTCGCCTGGGTGGGCAGTTTGGGTGGGAATCTCACCTCTCCTGAGTCTGAGTTCATTGACCACGGGTGGAATGCTGTTTGGAGGAGTGGGCCAGCTCCAGGGCAAAGGCTGGCCTCAAGTTCTTACCATGTGAATACCACCCAACCATGGTGGTAACCAAACAACCCAAAAAAGAAAAAATAGTGTACAAGGAAGGGTTTCATATTCTAGGCACGCATCCTCAAGCTTGAACTAGAGCCTTGTGCTCATTCTGGTCCAAAGTCAGAGGCAAAGGAAACATCCCAGCCTCCAAAATTGGGTCAGCTTCTCACAAAACTCAGTAACTCAACTCTTGGATTGTGCTGAATGGTGCAAGAAACTGGACAGCCCTTCTTGGGACCTGCAGGATATTAAGGCTCTGAGGAGTCCTCTAACCATCAAGTAATATGTTAGCTTTTGCATTTCTATAGTCCACAATAAATGATCTAGAAATGATTTTTAGTGGATGATTGCCATTGAATTCACCAACTACTTATTAAGCACCGACTATGTGTTCAGCACTATACTAAGTGCTAGTGATACAGAGAAATGATCAGTCACTTAACAAACATTTATCAGTACCACGGGCCAGTCCACGATGACAGACCAATTCAGCCACTGGAGTTTGGCAAACCACATGATGGGGCCTTTGAATTATTATTATTTTTTCTTTTTTCCCCCATTAAATCCTTCATTAAAAATATATGCCTGGAGGTAGCAGCCGATAGAGCACCAGCCCTGGAGTCAGGAGGACCTGAATTCAAATCTGGCCTCAGACACTTCATAATTACCTTGGGCAAATCCTTTAATCCCATTGCCTTGTCAAAAAAAACTGTTTGTGAACAAAGCTACAGAGATTAGGACTAAAAGTGAGCCAATTTCTCTGTAACAGAGTATGTAAAGAGTCCTGGAAAGATAGTCTGAAACAATAATTGTGAAAGGGTTTTTTTTATTTTTTTTTGTGAAAGCTTTTATAGAGAAACAGAGATGTTAGCATTTATTTTTAGTGTACTACTGTAGTTTTTAAGGAAGGCAGATGCTTCAGGAAAAAAACATTTGAATAATATGAGACCAATGAAGAGGCAGCTGCAAGAGAAGTCCAGGAAGCAAGCCCAAACTGAAATGACTCTGATATGAGTCAGGAGAAGGGGACATGGTGAGATATTGTGGGTTCAACATTTTGCAGCTGACATTTAATGGCAGGAGTAGAAGGTGACTGTAGAGTCATGGATGATTCCAAGGTTATGAACCTGGGTAAGGTGACTAGAGAGATGTTGATTCCCTCAAAACAGATAGGAACATGGGGGCAGCTAGGTGGTACAGTGGATAGAGCACCAGCCCTAAAGTCAGGAGTACCTGAGATCAAATCTGGCCTCAGACACTTAATAATCACCTAGCTATATGGCCTTGGGCAAGTCACTTAACCCCACTGCCTTGCAAAAACCTAAAAAAAAAAAGCCAAACCAGATAGGAACATTCAGAAGTGGGCTGGATTTTAGGGGAATGAAAATGCTGGGTTTGGGGTACTTTTGAAATATCCAATCTGAAATGTCCAATAAGTAGTTTATGATGGGGGCCTGAAGTTCAGAAGAGAGACAGAATTATAGATCTAGGGAACATCTTCGAAGAAATGATCATTGAACTCAATAAATCGAGGAAAGGTGAAAAGATTGAAGAGAAGAAAACTGTATAAAACCTTAGGGACAGTTAGGGAGAGGAGCCAACACACAGGAGTCTAAAGAGGAGGGACCGGCCGGATAGGAGGATGGATGTGATCACACAAACCCAGGCAGGAGAACGTGGCCTGGCAGAAAGGGTGGGCAAGAGGATCACATGTTCCAGAGAGGTCAAGGATGATTGCCATAGTGCCAGTTGATTTTCATGTAACAAAGAACTCTACAGAAATCATTCCCTTAGAGCTGACCAGAAGAGCCTCAAGGCTCCCCAAAGATAGTTTTCTCATCCTGTGGTCTTCATTTTGAGTGGGACACTCTTTGCTCCTTCAACCAATTTTAATAATGAGACCTGCCCCTATCTTGCTTGTCCTCCTCTGGACACTGCCCAGTTCATTGTTCCTAAAATGAGACACCAAGAATTTAACAGAATATTCCAAATGGGGAATAACAGGGAAAATATGAAGGAACTATGTCTTTCACATTCATAAGAACTCTGCCTCTCTCTTGTTCCTTAATCATGGCTATTGCTTCTCAGCCTGAGTTCCTACAATCAGTTTGTCTGACTCCTACATCCTATCTTGACTCATATCAAGTGTACCAAAAGGCCCCAGATCTTTGGAATGTGAATGGTTCTCCAACCATGGATCCTGATCTTGTGCTTAGCAAGTTATTCTTGCCCCAATAAGATACGTTAAACCAAAGAGTAGTGTGTAGATACTTCCATAGAAATTACAGGCTCTAAGATTTGAATTCAACATGTACATAACGAACTATTAATTTGTAATTCCTAGTCCTTTGGACCCTGAAATGAAACTATTTTAAAGAATGATGGCCCTACTCCCAAATTGAGTTGAGAAACAAAGATCACCTTGTGTTTTGGAGTCAGATTCCAGAGGATGCCTTCATCATCCAGGAGCATCTGTCCCCAATTGTTTTATCCCCATCTAATGAAAGAAAATCTACACCCCTTGCCTGACCAGCACACACTCCAGCCTTAAGTCAGAGGATTATTTTATATTTGGCAGGAATTATATGAGAAGAGCTTTACATTCAGACACTAGAAGATATTTGCAATTCCAATAGTGTTGGAGAGAAAATCACAGAAACCAGGAGATGTCATTAGATCAGTGACAGTGGAAGAGAAAGGACCTGGTGCTGACAGGCCTTCTCACTCACAAGTTGGGGGGTGTCAATGTGCAGAACAGCACAGACAGCATATTCAGGGGAGGGTCTGCTCCATCTGGTTGGAAAGGAAGTGTTGCAGCTGACCGGAAAGACAGTCTGTATTCAGGCTAGCCCCCTTGTGTGGGAGCAGGAGAGGACCCCTGGACGAATGGATCCTTTGTGCCACAGCTGGAAAGCAGTTCTGGGCTTGGACATATGGTGGGTGAGTATTTTTTTCCTATTCCTTTCTCTGCAATAGACTTTATTCTAGTTTCGACTTTTGTGGCAGCTGACCAGAAAGTAAGGCCACTAATGTGGCCCCCACAGTGGGCAGTTTAGGAATCCAGATCCACATTCATACAAGGTTCCTTTTTCTATTTCTCTTCTCTTGTCTGCTAATTTCTCTTGAGTTTGGGTTGTTTTTTTTTACAGCATTTGGATTTCTTTAAGCCTCCTTTGGTTGCTCTGTATGGCAGGAAGGCCACCAGAACTCCAAAACAAGTAATTTAATCATTGCCAGTAGAAAAGGAAACCCTGACTGACTACAGATCCTGTCCAGAAGCCTTCTAGCTATGAGCAAGAGGACCAAAGACTCATTAGAATTAAAGACAAATCATGGGAAGCCTGTAGTTGAATTGGTTCTACATCCTAGCAGAAGCCTCCATTAGTTAGTGTTGGAGCATTAGAATTAGGAGAGTTCACAGTGTAGCTTAATAGGGTCACAGGTGGGAGGGCCAGGACTTTGGGTTCAATGCCTTCATTTTACAAATGAGGAAACTGAGACCCTCACTGATTTTCCAAAAATCACACAATTTCCCTAATTCAAGGATAGATAGATAGATAGACAGACAGGTGGATGACAAAAAATTTTTAAGTATTTATTTTGGATCAAACACTATGCTAAACCCCAGAGCTAAAAACACAAGCCAAAATAATCTTTGACCTCAAACAGGATGCAGTCTAAAGGGAGAAGGCAGCACATGATAAAGGGAGGAAACCTAGAAGTGTGTAGGTAAGTGTGTACTTGGTGAGACTGTAGGAATGTGGGTGGAGATCTAGGCTCTGGGAACACAAGGCCTGTCAGACTATGGGGAGTCAGAGAAAGAGTCCAGGTTTCCCAATGGGGTAGAGATGGTTGGAGAGGAAGGTCATGGACTAGACTATAGGTATGATTTTTAGAATTTTATCAGAGCACCACATGAAGTCCAAAGAAGTCCATGTTTTTTGACATCAATATTCTTCTTCTGACTTTTAGACATGGAGTGCTGTGGGCTTCAAAGAACCAAAGTGTGGGTCTCCCAAGGGCAATAGAAAGAGCCATAGTGGACATGGCTAGGTTGAAAAGTATGCAAATGAGGAATTATTCATTAAAAGTAGTATGAAGGCATTATTAAGAAATGTATGAATAGGGGTGGCTAGGTGGCGCAATGGATAAAGCACAGGCCCTGGAGTCAGGAGTACCTGAGTTCAAATCCAGCCTCAGACACTTAATAGTGACCTAGATGTGTGGCCTTGGGCAAGCCACTTAACCCCATTTGCCTTGAAAAAAATTTTAAAAAAATGTCTGAATAGAAAAAAGCTAATGAATAATGTGCTGATCATACAATAAAAGGAAAGAATAACCAAAGATCAAATCATTTACTTCCTTGTCTTAGAGGAGTGTCCCTTAGAATGGACAAGAATGGATATGTCATAAACTAAATCACTGAAGGGATACTGCATCTCAATTTGATCACAAATCTTCCACCAAAGTACAAAAGTATCTATGATTTTGCCCTTCGTTTTTTTAATAGAGCAATGTTTCCATTGGTATCAGAGGCATGACGTGAACTATGATTTTCTGACACTGAAGTCAGCTCTCTATCCCTTAGACCCTTAATGAGGCCTTTAATAGGCTTCTTTCACTTAAATTTAACCAACATTTTTTTTTCAAAATTTCCATGTTAAGTCCCTTGTGATATGAAAAATTGATGAGTCCCTTTGCAAAAGGATCTCATATACTAATGGAGATGGGGTTGGAGGAAGAAGTACAAAGATATATATCTATTCAAGGAAAGATTTTTGACATCTTCCCTGAGGGTCATTCTTCAAACTGCCCACATCAACCCAACTTCTGACTTTGTCTTTGACCTCATGACTCAGTAGATGGTTTTTGAGAGTTGCTATACACACACACACACACACACACACACACACAAACACACAGACACAATTTCTCACCATTAGTCAACATGCTGGTGAGTATCTCCGACCTGAACAAGGTTGAGCTTCAGGAGACAGTGAAGCTATCAGTCTACCCCTACTCCACTCCAGTCTCACAGTAGAAATGCCCCAAACTTGTGTTGAACTGTTTTGAGAACATAAGGTTACCTGTCTTCCATGGTGAGGCACCATAAGAAGACTTTAAAAGGACTCTAGCAGCACAATTCTAAGGGGATATGTTCTAGAAGGACTTACCTTTCTCTCAAAAACTGAAACATTTCAGAGAAAGAGAATGGGGGAGAGAGTTCCAGAGAGAAAGAGATATTGAAAGATCGGGTCAAAGTGGAATGGCAGTTGCAGATGGAGGCACACACTCATATATCCTTTGACATTTCGGCCGATCTGAGATTTCCTATCAAGCAGACAATATCATATCTCTGCCTGTCCTCTCATCCATGCCTTCTCATAAGTTTGCAGCAAAGGTTACACCCAATGTGCAAGAAGACTTCTTCCTTGGAGTCTCCTGAGATTGCAAAATTTCCAACAGATCAAACCATTTTCATGCAATAAAATTAATTTTCATATAAATGTGAATGTTTCCAGTTGCACCTTTGAAAACTAGAGATGGATGGAGCCCACTTGGCCTCTACTGTCCAACCTGTTTTTTTCAATCCCTTGAACAATATGTCCTTCCAAGATAAATTCATCACCTCTAATCTCATCAATGCCCTGATTGACAACATCTCCCTCAAGTTCCCCTCCTCTATGATTGGAGGGCTGGAAGGTGAAGGAACCAAACTCCTGCCAATGTCTTCCTTTGTGAAGACCAGAATCTGGACTTTGGTGCTCACCCAACTCTTCATCTACATATTTTCAACTTCATAGAACAAGATACTCCCTCTTATCACCACTCCTTTTCTTCCTGGCTCCCTATAAGATTGTAGACTCCTTGAGGGCAGGGATGGCCTCTTTAGTCATCAGATCCCTAACCGGGCCTCTCTCACAGCAGATCCTTAGTACTTGTTCACTGAATTGGGGGGGTGGGGGGTTTTCACGAAACTAAGGTCAGAGCTCATTGAATAAGAGAATCACAAATGTTCAGGTCCATCTCCAAGCACTGGCTTAACTGGGGTCTCCGTGGCAGAGATGATGAACTTGTTGTCTGTCCTAAACTGGTTCCCTCTTCTGGAGGACATTGGGCTTTTATAGGTAACCAATCTCCCTGTGGATAATCAAAGCCATTTACAGGAAGTCAACATAAATGTCCAGTCCAGGCCTCCAGTGCCACCAGGTTCCCTTCCCCTAGAGATGGGACTTTCTGGAGGTTCAACAGCTTCTCAAAGCCCTGGTTCCTGGACAAGTCTCAAGATTTTCATCTTAACTGGAACAAAAACCACTTCTCTACAACACCTTCTTTGAAACAAAGGAAAAATGTGCTGGCCAAGAGCCAGAGCCAGAAGTGGGATGGGAGAAGCAATGCCAGATGCAGCTTGGGCTCTGGGGAGGAAAGGGCCCTTCCACCCCCCCTCCAGACCAAAGCCTAGCAGTTCAGCCCCTGAGTCCCAAGCCCTTTCCCAGGCCAGACCTGCAGCTGCCCCTCCCTCACCTAAAAGGGACTTTGAAGAGGAAAGCCTGTAATGGCAGGTGATACATGAGCCCTGCCTGGGCAGCTGGAAGTCCCAGCAGCTCCTGAGGTGACCTAACAGGCTGCTGAAATGGGAGATAAAGCCCAGATCTGGAGTACGATGTCAGACTGGGGGGGGAGGACAGTGTTTAAATTAGAATGTTCTCAGTCAGCAAGGCCCGGCAGCCCTCCTGCCCTCCCCAACTCCATCCTGAGCAGGGTCTGTTCTCCCTCATATCTGCCTCCTACAGAGCATCCCTGGAGAGACCCGAACAAGACTGCTTTTCCCATAGTCCTTTGTTAAGAAGGGTCTGTGGACATGGGGGGGGGGGTGTTGGGGGGTGGGGGGGCCTGGCCCTTTGTATCCATGATCTCTCTGGATTCTCACAACTCCCATTGAGAGAAGTCCTCTAACTGTTTTCCCCCATTGTCCAGACAAGAAAACTGAGGATGAGAGGGATGTGTCCAAGATCACACCTAGGCAGGATCTGAACAATTCAAACTAAAAAACAAAATCCCTTTTTATTAAAGAGATAAAGGCAGAAGGGCTTGGGAACCAGCCTTTGGGAGCCCAGCCACCTGATGGCTGATGACCCTGACTCACCTGGGGGCCCCCACCCCTCTCCTTCTACCCATTTGGAATGACCCAAACTGGGGGAAAAGATGGAAATCCCTTCAGGTACATTCCCAGTGCTGGTGAAATTAGAGGACAGTAGGAGTCAAAGCTCCTGAGCCAGGTCATGAGATCAGCTAAGGAAGTGAACTTTCTCTGACTGAGGGGACCATCAGTTCCCCACAAGGAGTGGGTCATCTACTGAAGGATGGCCAGGTAAGGGAGAAGCAAAGAAAGGGAAGGAAAGAGGGAAGGGGCAGAGAGGAAAGGAGAGAGGCAGAGGAGGGGGAGGAGGAACTAGAGAGAAAGAGAAGAAAAGAGGGGGGAGAAGAGAAAAAGAGAGGAAATAAAGAGGAAGGAGGAAAGAGGAGAGGGAAGGAGTAAGGGGGGAGGGAGAAGGAGAGACAGAGAGAGAAAAGATGGGACAGAAATAAGACAGAGAGAGGGGGGGTTAAGAGGAAGGAGTAGAAGGGAAGGTTTGCTAGAGGAATTGGAAGGAGTTGATCTTTTTAAAAGTCTGGGGATTCCAAGAGGTCGGGGGGGGGGGGCATCCCGAGAGTAGGCTATGGCCTGTGCAAAGGCAGGAAGGTGGGAAACGGGAAGGCATTTTGGGTGAAAGCTAATAGGTGAGTTTGTTGCAGTTGATTCATCGCTGTTAAATGGCAGGGTTCCTCCAACCAACTGAGCCTCTGGGGTTGAAGAGGGAGGGTGGGCAGCTGGGGGGGGGTGCGCTTGTCCCACCCCAGGCCGCCCCCAGCTGCAACAGCACATCCCCTTTCTGCCACAGCTGGAGCTCCAAATGAGCATCAGACCCTTTGGTGGGAGTTCAGATTTCCTGAAGGTGTTAGAATGTCTGTAAAACATCAGCTGCCCGTCTTGTGGGTGTTGCATGCACTGCAGTTGTGGGGAGGAGGGCTGGTTAACATCCTAGGAAAAGGTGGCTCTAAAAAGGAGTGTCCAAGCCCCTGGTTACTGCGCACCATGCTCTTGTCTCTGGTGGCATCCACCCATGCCTGAGCATTTCTAGGAGTTTCCTCATCTCCTGTACGGGGCCAATCCTAGAGCTCCCACCCTCCCCCTGGGCCAATTTGGCAGCTGTCATTCCTGGGTCTCTTCCTTCATCTTCAGGAATTCATCAGGTTTGGCTCAGGTCAACTTGTCCTGGCAGGGCTTGGTTTGGGGGGAGGGGGGCTCAGAAGCTACAGAGCCATTCCTAGGGTCTTGGTTGGGGTTAGAACAGAAGGAAGAAAACATTGCCCAAATCCAGAACCGTAGCAGGGATGCCAAACTCAACTGTGTGACTCTGGGCAAGTCACTCACTTCTCTGAGATAAAATTTCAGTATCTGTAAAAGAGGATTCATAACCCTTAGACTACCAACATTGTGGGACTGTTGGAGGAGGGGAAGGGGAGGAAGACCCTGAAAGGGCTGTGGGAATGGTTTTCTTTTTCATTTTTCAACTGTTCACTCAGCAAACATTAATGAACTAACAAGTGGGTGCCAGCATCCCAGTAGGCAACGGTCCATGCCATCAAGTCAAGCAGCATCTATTAACCATCTGATGATGATGCTAGTCCTGTGTTCTCAAAGAAGACCACAACATCAGGATTTGAGTGGGGGCGGGGGCTGTGCTAAGTCGCCAGCCTCACTTTCTCCTCCAAAGCCATCTGGGTCCAGTGGTCAGATATGAAACAGGACAATTCGAGATGGTCCTGGTTGTGAGGCCCAGGGTCAGACAGCTCGTAAGAGTCATCAAGTGTCTGAGGTGAGATTTGAACTCCTGTCCTCCTGATTCCAGGCTGGTACTCTCACCACTGCACCCCCTAGCACTAAGCATTGAGGATTCAGAGAAAGGCAAAATCAATTCCTCCTCTCCAGGAGTTCACAATCTGACCCAATCAAATAGTTCGGTCCACCCACAATCCATAAAGGAACAACAGGAGATAATCTCAGAGGGAAGGCATTGGAATGAAGGGAACTCTCAAAGATAGAATCGATCAAGAAAAAAAGGAAGATGACTTGACCTTAGCCCAGAAGAGGATCTTCTCATCCCTTAAAGACGGAAGAGATGGAAAAGAGGATGACTGCAGATTAAAGAGGGTCTTAGGTGTGAAAGAAGAAAGGTAAAGGAATCTACACTGGATGTGAGGAAAAGAGGAGAATGCTCCTCAAAGGATGGGGAGCAAGGGATGGACTCATGAAGGGGCTGGAACAACCACACACCCAAGAACAGAGCAAGGATTTACCAGTTTGAAGTCCCTTCCTCCTGTTCCCCATGCATCATATAATCCCGAAGAAACTTGATGGACTGAAAACTTCAAGGTACCAGCTAGTTCTTGCAACACTGGACATATCTTGAAATTCCATATTAAAGGAGCTTCCTGACAGAACATGAGTAACATTCAAGCAATGCGCTTTCTTTCATTTTTACAGGACATATTTCATTTTACGGCAGGCAAGAGGATGTTCAAACCAGAGCATTTCTAAACTATTATACAATTCCCCTGATGAATGAAACTCCATGAATTCAAGCTATCTTATGAGTTATGTCTCTCAGATCCCACGATAACTGACTAAAAAAGAAGTGCATTCCTTTTAAAATATAATTTTCAATCTCTGGGTGATCATTAACCAAGGGCATGAGTATTTTTGAGGACTATTAAGGAGGGAATGAGTTAATATAAAGAAAGTGTTGAAAGTGAGGCTCAATGGGATGGGGGTGTACAATGCTATGGGTTTTTTAAACATTAAAATAAGAACAAGCCTGTGAGGAATATTTTTGTTTGCTTTGGTTTTAAAGCTATGCCTTGATGTCATCAGCTTGGGAAACTCCCACTGTGGGAAGCAAGTCTACTAATACAAAGATAATACATCCATAAGTCAGAGACTTAGAGAATTTCCTAGGCCACTAAGAAGTTAATGACTTTCCCAGGATCACAGAGTCAGTCCATAAGAGGAATAGGGTTTGAACCTAGAATTCATTGCCTCCAAGGCAATATTCTAGTTTAACTATGTCATGGTGTCACACATGAAGGAGAGAGAGAGTATGCAAAATAATGCCCAGTGAAGAAATCAAATATAACAGTGACCAGCTAAGTCTTCACCCAACCTCCATTCCTTCCAAACAACAAGAAACACATCAGCTAAAGAAAAATGAATTAAGAAAGAAGGCAATCCTCATAGAAAAAATCATCAAGGACTGGAAAGATGGGATTCAACAGAAAGGCGTCTTTGGCCCCAAGTATGGAAGTTGTAAAGAGAATCCTTGAAGTTTGATGTCTGAAAAAGATCCCTAAGAATGGGGTTGTCCCAAAAAGAAATGGGGCTGCTTGGAAGGAAGTGGGTCCTCTCTCACTGGAGCTCCTCAGGTAAGAGCTGTAGGGAATTCATCGATGGTGTTGAAGAGAAAATAATTTTTCAGTTCAGGTTTGACTAAATAGCCTTTGAGGATTAAATTTTACATTAATGGAAAAGGAGACAAAGTGTTCTCACAACAAAGGGGTGACTTGTTATTCAAAAGGACGAATGACATGCTGTTGAGGCCAAGGTACAATGTGCATTTGGATTGCAGCTGATTAGTCCATCAAGAACTCAGAAGTCAAAAAAAAAAAAAAGAACTCAGAAGGCTCTATCACAAATTAGCACAAGTAGTCTATTGCTGATTCTGCTTTGTTTGTGGAGCACAGGACCTCCTTTATGAGGGCATACCATGCTGGGGGGGCGTCCTGTGCCACCTTCTCCCATATCTCACATTCAATTTCAAAATTCTTCAGAGAGACCTTAAGAGTGTTCTTGCTTCACTTTTTTTGCCTTTTAGGAGAGTGCTTGCCTTGTGTGAGTTCTCCAAAAAAATAGTCTTTTAAGCAAAAATATATTTGGTATTCAAACAACATGACCAGTCCATTGGAGCTGCCCTTTCTGAAATACAGTTTGAATGATTGGCAGCTTTCTTTGAGAAAGGACATCAGTGTCTGGCACCTTCTCCTGCCAGGTGATCTTCGGGATCTTTATAAACAATTCAAATAGAAGTGATTCAATTTTCTTGCATGGCACTAATAGACTGCCCAGTTTTCACAGGCATACCACAATGAGGTCAGCCCAATCGTTCTCCCAGTCTTCAGTTGGGTAGTCAATCTAATACCTCTTCTCTTCTACACTTTCCTTTGGATCCTCCTAAACTTTGATCTAATTGGCAATATGAATATCAACTTCATTGTCAATGTGTACCTCCCTGGAAAGAACCCTGTCAAGGACCCCTGTCCAGAGTATTCAAAACTTCTCCATTTGCTCTAACTAATGACTCTCTATATGGATGATATAGTGCTTTCTGGTAGAGAACCTATGTGTTTTTGGTATTAATTGTCAAAGCAAAAGTAGTATAAGCAGCAGAGAATTAATTCATACTCTGTTGTGATTTAAACTCAGTGGTGCGCTAAATAAACAAAAAAGCCCTTCTCCAGCTCTCCCTCTACTTTAGTTTTGGCTTGTAGCTTTTGGAAGTTTAATAGTTTACCATTGGTTAGTGGCTGACCTTGATGGTTGTTTTTGTACTCATTGAAAGTGTTCAAAATCTTCCTGCTAAAAAGCCTGGGGGGTGGCAGTCCTCCTTTGGTACCTGAGAAAGGGTAAAATCATTGTCCATTATTCAGACACTGTGCAAGCAATTGTCCCCAATACTGAGGAAATTCCCAGGCAACCAAATTTTGTGAAGATCTTCCTCAAGCCCTCATGAATAATAGTGTTGAAGGCCTTGATCAGGCTAATGAATGTTGTGTGCAGATAATTGCTCTGCTCTGTTCTGTTCCCTGGTAGCATGTCATCCATTCCTTAACCCCACTGGCTCTCAGTACTAGTGATCCCTGGACCTCCACAGACTCCAACATGGGAACAAATAAAAAATTTAAAAACCTCCCAAACATTTGAGACCTTGCTAAGAACATTAGGTGAAAATAGAAGTATAGTGATTAGAGGCCAGGAAGAAGTTTATAAGACAATATTAATGTATCCAAAAGAAGGGAAATACTAAGAGAATGGGGGGGGGAATCTCATATATTATAAATAACTCAAAAAAGATTACCAAGAAAACTGTCCCTCAATGATCTGAATGCTAACTTTCCCTTCTGTGTAAAGAGTTTATGAAAATGATCCCCTCAAGCATCAAAGGCATCTCTCATGAGGATACAGAAGGGCAGAACCTGGTTCTCATAAGCATGTTCCAAAGTAGGCCCCTTTTCCACTATCCCACAACTGACTGAAAGATGTGAAGGACATCAGGCCTTCCTGTGTTTCTTGATAATAAAAGAAAGAATTGATTCAGTGGAGAATAGTGCAGCCTTGAAAAATTTGCCTTCCAAAATGTCTATTGTCATCCTTACATCAAAATATTCAGGCTTGTTGAAGGTAACACAACTTGTATTTCATGTAATGTGAAAAGCTCAGACAATGTCCCTTTCCAGGAATACTCCTCGCTCTGGTCCCCAGGAGGGGAAGGGAAGGGGGACACACAAGGCCCTCCACAGCCTCCTTTTCCTTCCAGATTTTGCTTACTCCTGTTAACAAACTTTGTATTCCATTAGCCATTCACCCAATTGGACAAAATATCTCTTGCCATTGGGCAATGCTTGCAATACCCTCCCTGAAGTCATTGTCTTCCTGAATTTTTATCTTATTTTTCAGGGGTTGGGGCATTCCCTCTTCCATGACGCCTTTCTAGATTTCTCTGAAATATGAAAGAATTTGCTCTCCCCTCAAATTTCTCAAGTGTATTCTAACAAGATTTTTCCATGATATCCCTCCCTCCTGTATAGAGTTATCTGGGTATATATTATATATTCCCTTCTAGAGGGTAAGTCCTTGAGGGCAGAGAAGGTATCATTCATATTTTTGTTTCTCCCATGCCCAGCTAGTCCAGGGCCTGAAATACAGGCCGAAAAAAATACTTGTTACTATTATTAAGATAGACTTTTCATCAAAGAAACATCATTCATAGTTGTAAATATAAATTATCAGGAAAATGAAGCATGTGGGGCCTCGAATGAGCACTCACTGTAATATGTGCTGCTGTTTTTATTTTTTTTAACTATATATGTTTACACTTTTCCTGGCTGTCCAAATGAATTCATTCCAATTGGGTTCCTAAGTGTTCCCGTGTGTGTGGGTAAAATGGGCAGCTGCCACCAAGAGTGGCCTAATGCTTCCTCTCTCCCACATAGATTAACACAAATTTAATTTTGTGTTAATCCCCCCTTGAGGCCCCATAGTTCCTGGTAGCCAGGAATGAATGGAGATAATTGCTATAAAAATATTTGGGTGCTAATTGCACACTGCAGAACGAAAGCAACAATATTTTCATAGGGATATTACCCTGTTTTGTAGTAAACGGTGTTTACTTATGGGCCAGTACATGTGGTATATATTAGGTCATGTCCCTGGGAAGGGGGGATTGCTCACTTCCCCAACGGGAACCAGACCGTCAGAAATAATTTGAGAAAAAGTAAAACTAAAAAGACAAATGTTGAAGCCTATGAGACCCGATCAGAGTTATCACAGGGCATGTTACATCCACGTTAATGGAAAGGAACAACAGTAACAACATTGAGGGTAGCCAGGGGCCATTTAGAGAAAAATCTCCAATCTTGAGTCCGGCAGGCTCTTCCAGATGCCATTCTCTGAGCCCTGCAAAGACTTCCATCAGGGAAATTTAACTCATATCTGGCTCCTAGTACATGGAGAGCCTCGGAAGAAATGGGGCTTTGAAATTATGGAAAATCAGAGCATTGTTTTACTAAGGAAACCGAAAGTTCTAGAAAAAAACTTCAATCCCAATAAGTTCCACAAAGTATTTGGTGAGTATCTTTTAGTTAACTTGCTTGGCACTGGGATACAGACTCAAAAATGACTACACTCTTTATCCTCAAGGTGTTGTCTCTCTTCTGTAGGAACCAACCCTTTATATAATACAAAACTCACCCTATAAGTAGTGTGGCTACTGTGTGGACCTCCATTCTTCACCGCCTGTGCATCCTATCTCATTCTAACCTGAACATGATACCTGTAGGTCGGGGGTTCTCAGAATGGGGTACATCATATGGTCACCAGTCACAAGTCTTTCTGGGTAACCTCAGAACAATAATAATTGGTTTGGGAGACAAAATACTTGTACTACTCACCCATGTAACTTCTTCACTAGTGTATTTCTCATTTATATGAAGCCATTTATATGACTCTGAACTGAAATATAAACTTATTTAGGAAATGATAAAAATAGATCGACAATGAATGGAAATATTTTTCCAGAAACAATATTCATTACAATTCCCAGAGTAAAACATGGAAAGGGAGAGAAATAAAGGGCAACACTCAGATACGGTTTAGGGCAGACCAGAGTGAGTGAGGGCTCACCCATCAAGAGAGCAAGACCCCCAGGCAGGAACATCCAAACGATGCCCAAGTCAGAGTTTTTGAGGATCCAGGAGGAAGACGATCACTTCAGGAGTAGGCCAGAAAATGGTGGAAGTTTTTACTTCCACAGCTAGGTCAGAGATCAACTGCTTCTAGAAAATGCAACTTTGGGAAAACCTGGAAAGATGGTCTGAAGTCAGGTTCCACCAGCTTCTGGAATCCAATCTGATTAAGGATTAAGAAATGCCTGAAACAATCCAACTGAGGGTGGATCAGGAGGAAATTTGAAACCTCATGGATGAAAATCCCCCGTCTCAGTTAAGTAATTCTTCACCTTGCCAAACCTCACTCCTAAATTACAGACATTCATTCACTGGACAAATATTGATGGGCTCCTTGCCCAACAAGGCCCATGAACCTTGAGAGCACACATAAAGTGACTAATCTCAAAAGGGGGAAATGTGGTATAGCAAATAGATACAGGGTTCAAGTCCCACACCAGATACTGTGCTCATGCCATCAGCTCATTTCTCTTTCATTTCTTTATTTTAAAAATGGACATAATGAGAGCACTGAGTTCATAAGGGTTTTTGAGTACTGAATGAAATAAGGGTTATTAAGGGCTTATTTTAACAAATGTCTAAAAGTGATATTTAAGTTATTATTATTATTTCTATTATTATTATTCATTTATTATTCTTTCCCATGGGTCAGATAGAAAAGATGCTAGAATAAACTTCTGCCCCCTTACACTATAATCATTCCATAGAAATGCAAATTATTACCTGGATAAAACAATTACTTCATGTAGTTGATTAGAAGCATGAGGATGTATCTGTCCAAAGGACAACTTCCAATAACATCCAAGTCCTGTATCTCATCCTCTGTCCACATGTCTTTGATCACCTTTGTCAAATCTCCCTCTCTTGGAAAGCCTTTTGTTTCCATGTAGCTTGGAGATAATGGCCATTAGACAACGGATTGGGAGAAGGACTGGACCTCCGAGATTACTGATTGAGGAAACTCCTCAATGAAGAAACCTTTACCTATATAAATCAGCTCTGACTCTTCATTTCAGAGAATGCTTGGCTACTGAATTCTTAGGGGAATAGTCAGAATAAGTTAGAGGCAAAAACTGAACCCAGCTCTTACTAGATCCAAGGTCTGCCCTCTAGGAAGGGTGGTAGAAGCAGAGTGCTTTCCAGGCAGATCCTTTGACATCCCTCCTCTCTCTAATCCAAATCCCATAAACCAGTCAGATGACTGATGTGTCATCTGCTGAATACACCAAGCACATTTATGTCATTCTGATGTAATTCAAATTGGGCTTTCCACCCCAAATTTCTTCTTTTATTTAGCCTTACCTGGAGGCCAAATTCTAAATATTTTTCAAGGCAGCTCGGTCCATCGCCAAGGACTTGAGTTGAAACTCAACCTTGTATATTCACTAGTTGTATGACCCTGGGCAAGTCACTTAACCCTGTCTACCTCAATGTCCTCATCTGAAAAATGAGCTAGAAAAGGAAACAGAAAACTACTTTAGTATCTTTGGCGAGAAAATCATCCTAGGGAGTCTGACGTGACTGAAACCACTGAACAAAAACAACAACAAAATCCCCAGGACCCATTAGTGCCTGCCCCATAGTAGGAACTTCATAGTCTTGCTAACTGAATTGGTTGATTGAGAGCGATATGTAATGGAAAGAGAGATGACCTCCAAATCAGAAAGATTAAAGTCCAACCTCTTAAACAGAGGTTTAGGTCATCTCTACACAGCGTGACCATAGGCAAGTTACAGAAGCACACAATGTTCAGAGTGGCTGCTGATCTGTATTAGTGAAGGGCGTTTCTCTGCTATAACATGGCAGGACAGTCCCCAAATCAGACCCTACATCATTGGTAGCAGTCTCTGTAAATATTTGTTGAATGAATAAAATCACTGCAAAGAGATCTCATTGCACTTAAATGAATCACTTAGACTTTTTAAAAGTCCAATCCTTTGTCCACATTTTAGTCATGCTCTGGAGAGGACTCGTATTTTAATGTAATTAGGGAATATTGAATAATTGACATGAATCCTTAACTTTTTATTTGATTTCTTCCTATAAATTCCTTTTTTTAACAAGTCGGAAATGGAATCACCTATAATTCTCTTATTTTACAGATGAAGAAGCTGATACCCAATGAGGAATTACTTGCCCAGGGTCACATGGATAAAAAAATGATAGAGTCAGTTTTGAATTCAGGTTTGCTTGAGCATTCTTTCCACAAAATTAGCAGTGTGTGTGAGTCCCAGCATCTGAGGGCTCCCAGAGACTCTTGTGGGCATACAGCAAAGTCAGAACTACTTTCATAATAATACTAAGATATCATTTCCTATTAAAATATTCCTCCCTTTTCCAACTACAAATTTCTATGAGGCTGAACTTACTTTAGATATTTCAATCAAAACAATATATCATAACAGATTGAAGGTAGAAGCAAGCAGCTGTCTTCTATTAAGTTAGACATTCAAGAAATTTGTAAAAATATATAAAACCATGACACTTCATTTTTTTAGAAAATAGTCATTTTCATAAAAATATATCGTTTGTATTAACATTTCATTACTATATTATTGTTGCTTGTAAATGAACTCATCAATAAATATTTTAAAATTTTAATAGTTATAATATCTAATAGGTAAATATCCACGCACGTAAGGGTGAAAGAGGAGAGTGTAAAAACTGGCTTGAACCATAACATCACAAAACTAAAATCTCAGCAACTTCTCCCATCATTTCCTGGCAGAGGAAAAAAAATCTGTTTAGGTTTTTGTAGCAGTTCATATAGATTTTCTCAAGTCTTTTGATACCATCCCCTTCATTATTTCTTCTTTTTTTTTCTTTAGGTTTTTGCAAGGCAAATAGGGTTAAGTGGCTTGCCCAAGTCACACAGCTAGGTAATTATTAAGTGTCTGAGACTGGATTTGAACTCAGGTACTCCTGACTCTAGGGCCAGTGCTCTATCCATTGTGCCACCTAACCACTCCCAAAATTTAAAAAAAAATTTAATTTATATTCTTGAACTCCAAGAAACCACAGAGGGTGTTTGTTCCTTGGAAGGAAGTAGAGACAATGTCATGTTGGCAAATAGCCAAGACCATGGGTCTTCTAGGAGTAATGTATGGCTTTGAGAGTTGGGCTATGAGGAAAGCTGAGTGCTACGGGAACGATGATTTAGAATTGCAATACTAGAGAAGACTTTTCTGAGTCTCTTGGACAGCAAGGAAGGCAAATCAGTCAATAATTAGAATCAATTCAGGCTGTTCAATGTAAGGTCAAATACTGAATGTGAAGCCAAAGCTAGAGCTTAAGTGTTTGTGTCTGAGAAGATATTATTCATTGGAACAAAAAACCCTCTGCCATTGGGAAAGATTGAAGGCAAAAGGAAAAGGGGGCAGCAGAAGATGAGATGGAAGAGTGCTGTCATGAAAACAATAACCACGATCTGGGAAAGATTTTGAAGAATAATGGAGGGTTGTATAGTCTGGCATGCTGTGGTCAGTGGGGTCATAAAGAGCCAGTCACAACTGAATGACTGAACAGCAACAAAACATACCTATTGGCACAGCTAGGTGGTTCAGTGGATAGAGCACAGGCCCTGGAGTCAGAAGAACCTGAGTTGAAATCCGGCCTCAGACACTTAATAATGACCTAGCTCGGTGGCCTTGGACAAGCCACTTAACTCCATTTGCCTTGCAAAACCCTAAAAAAAGCCCATATCTATCCCCCCATCTATCAATCATCCATCTATTCTTCCAACTCAATCATCTATCTATCCATCCATCTATCTACCTATCTATGTGTATGTATGTATATATATGTGTGTGTAATATGTATGCATGTGTGTAAATATGTATGCATATTTGGGTGTGTCCCAATAAACAAAAGTTCTTTGGGTTCCTCAATAATATTTTAAGAGTGAAAAGGGTCCTGAAACCAAAGTTTTTTTTTTTACTAATCCCCACACTATTCATAGTACTTCCGAGTGATGCCGAACCCTAAGTGTTCATGGGAATTAAATTTGACCTTGACTTTTCAAAGCTATCCTAGCGAAGCACTAGTTGGGGCAGTTCTTACCCTGTGGAAAAGGTTTCAAGGAGAGTTCTGTTGAAAAAAAAATGGAAGCTTGTGGTCTGAGACACAGCCAGAGTACATCGAGTTTTCATAATAGCTACAGGAAATAGGTTTTTCAAAAATTCTCAAGGACCATTTCCAAGGTCATGGTGGGCTTGTGATCTGCATTGGTTGGAAGAAGCCAACAGTGAAATCACAGACCCATGAACTACCGAGATGATGAGATATTAGAAACATTAGCAATTGTTCCATTGGATTGATTTTCTTTAGTATTTTCTATATAATGATAGACTATTACCATCTCAGCTGAGATCAAGTTAGCAGCATTTTAAGCCATAAAGAAAATGGCTAAGTTCATGGCCCTGTCTAGGATGGTCTTAGACTGAGACTAGAATACCATCCTGCAGTGGCTGCTTACTTCCAGAGTTAAAAAAAGGAAATTCCACCAGCCACACAAATCTTGTTGTAAAGTCACCTTTTTCAGCCTGTGAAATCCGTTATATACTTGGTATGCTTATAAAATACATTTTCATTATCCTTTCCTCAAAGCATTCAGACTTTAAAAATTCTTTCTGTTGTCCAGAATGACACAATCCCCCGTTTCTGCCCCAGAATCCTTCTTGTGGCTAGGTCTGGCAGCTTTACTTGAAAGTGTGGGTGCCGAGTGGCTGGCAGAAGGCCCAGCCTTTAACCCTGCTGGGGGAATGTACCATAAAAGAAGCACAATTTAATCTCTGGAAACCTTTTGGTCAGTGGCTGTGATTTCCGCAGAAAATCACTTCAAAGAAGACAGACATCATTCTTAAGCAGGGTTTGAGCTCAGGCTATTTAAAAACGGAAAGCCAAAACCTCAAAGAGCATAACACCTTCTTGGGATTAGATGTGGAGGGATGTGGAAGCTGCCTATGGAATTCCTCCGGTGGGGATGGACTCAATGTGAGACAATGAAGAGATGCTCTCAAGGATCATTATGGCATCACAGGGCAAGAGGCTCTGATATCAAAGATGAAGCTTTTATTCCCCCACTGCCCATCTGGATGGGAAATGGAAGGTTTACTTTTGAGACCAGGAATTTGGGGTCTTTGAAGATGATTCCCCCAAATGGTTTTATTTCATTCACATCATGTGATGAGAGAAGGTGGTATTACTTTTTTAAAAATTTCTTTGCTGAGTCTTTCATAGAATGGAAGGATTGGCTTACGTCATCTTTCCAAGTCTCTGTTCACGTTGTGAGAGATAATTGGGTCTGCACAGGGTTCAGGTATGACCAGCATTTGCAATGTGAGAACTTGCCAAGACCTTTTCAGTGTTGCTCCTCCACCTTTGATCCAATTCTCATCTATGGCTCCAAGTAGCATGTCCAATAGCCATAGATATGAAGACATGAAGAAGATCGGTCCTGGGATTCTGGTCAAGTTGGTCCAGGCCAAAGACATACAGGCCTTCAGCTCCCTTCAGAAATGATTGGAAAGGAGCTCCAGATCAAAGAGACATCAAGAACTCAAAAGAGAAAGTTTGGGGGAAAGAAATGAGGGAATGTTTATAAAAATATAAATTATCCAGATTAACAGCACAAAAAATAATGTACTTTGATAACCCTCTCTGAGAAACTGAACAGGCCAGAAATGAACAGGTATTAACAAAGAAATTCGCCAAACCAGTTGGATTTACAAGTGAATTCTACCAAACATTTAAAGAACAATTCATTCCAATATTGCATAAACTATTGGAAAAAAACAGGAAAAGTAAGGGCTCTCTGAATTTCTTCTTATGACACAATACTGTCTTTGATACCTAAATCAGGATAAGTCAATAAAGAAAAAAATCTATAGGCCAATATATATTGATGTAAAACTTTTAAATGAAGTATTAGCAGAGTCCACAAAAATATAGCAGATTTTACTATGAGCAGACTGGATTCATACCATCAATACAGGGTTAATTCAACATTAGGAAAACTATTACTATAATTTACGACCTGCTGTCGTTTAGTCTTGTTCAACTCTACATGATCCCATTTGGGATTTTCATGGCAATGATACTGAAGTAGTTTGCTATTTCCTTCTCCAACTCATTTTACAAATGAGAAAACTGAGGCAAAAGGAGTTAAGTGACTTGCCCAGAGTCATACAACTAATGTCTGTCTGAGGCCAGATTTGAACTCAGGGAAATTTCTACCACTTAAGAGTCCATAACTGTCTATCTTAATAACAAAAAAATAACAAAGATCAGAAGATGACATCAAGAGATGAAGAAAAAGGTTTTGCTGAAGGGTAACATTTATTGCTATTAAAGCCATTAGAAAGCAAAGGAAAAATAGCAAGTTTTCCCTACCAAAAACGTATCTAGAACCAGTAGCCAGCATTGTCTGTGGTTGGGTTAAGCTAAAGACCTTTCCAATCAAATCACAAGTAGAACAGGGCCAGGAATGCTAACTCTACAATAAGACAAGAACAACACGGAAGGAATAATCACAGGCAAGGAGAAAATAAAGTTATCACTTTTTAAATGATATGATAATTTGCTTAAAGAACCTGAATCCATTAACCACATGATTGAAACAGTTAACAACTTCCACAAAGTTGTCAAATATAAGATAAACCAGAAAAATCAAAAGCATTTCTTTTTTATTGCCAACAAAATCCAAGAGAAAGAGATAGCAAAAGAAATTTCATTTAAAATAACTACAAAAATTAAAAAATACTTGGGGGGGGGTCTACCTGCCAAGCTATGTATTGGATCTCAATGAACAAAATTACAAACTGCCCTATACAAAAATATAAATCTAGATATTTGGAGAAATATTTATTATTTATGGGGAAATCTGATCCAACATAATGAAATGATAATATTGGACAACTTAATTTACACATTCCATGTCATACCAATGAAACTACCAAAGAATTAATTTAGAGAGCAAGAAAAAAAATTAAGAAAATCTACCTGAGTCAGACACAACTCAAAATGACTGAATGGATGATACTATAGTCTCATAATCATTAAAATAATTTGAGACTAGGTAAAAAAAATGGAAAGAAAGATTAGCTACCCAATATACAAAAGCAAGGGAACACCATAAATTAGTTTTTGATAAACCCCCAAATACCAGCTATTGGTAGTAATATTAGATAAAACTATTGGGGAAACTGGAAAGCATTCCAGCAGAAACTAAGTCTCAAAAATATACATACAGCACTATGCTTGTGAGTATGAATATGTGTGCATGTCTCTATGTAGCAGATGAATATTTTATAATATATATTCATATAAAACATACAAATACTTGTGATATGGATATTTTCATAGAAATGTTATGTTTATATATGTATACATCATGAGATCCAAATGGACATATGATTTAGATATAAAGGATTTTTTCATAAACTCATATGATAAGCATCTAGGATATTACCTCCCAGTCAAAGGATAGAAAAAGGCTCATGACCAAACTCTACTAAAATGGGTCCTTTTGAAGATATTCATTTTAAAACTTTGCACCAATAAAAATAATATTTCTAAATATAGAAGAGAAGAAGAAAATTAGAAGGAAATCTTTGAAAAAACTTTCTCTTATAAATACCTCATTTCTAAGATACGTAGGAAACAGATTCAAATTTATAAGAATTAAAGTAATTCCCCAATTGATAAGTGGTCAAAGGATATGAATACACAGTTGGAGAAAGAAATCCAAGCTCTGAATAGCCATCCTTTTAACTGCTCTAAATCTCTAATTAGAGAAATGCAATTTAAAAGAAACCCGGGGTACCACATCATGTCTGTCAGATTGACAAAGCTGACTAGTACTGTTTGGGATGTGGAAAAATAGATATTTTAATGTACTGTGGTGGAGCTGTGAATTAGTTTCTAGCTATTCTGGAATGCGATTTAGAAGGCTGCCCAAAAAGCTACTAAACAGTGCACGCAATCCTCTAAACTACTTATGCCAGTATTCGTCCTACTTCCCAAAGAGATCAAAGAAAAGGCAAAGTATCTATATGTGAAAAAATGCTTATGGTAGAATTTTGTTTGTGTGTGCCAAAGAAAACTGAGGAGATGGCCTCTATTGGGAGAATGCTGGACAAAGCATGATATATATGAATGCGATGGGATTACATGGTTCAGTAAGAAATACTGAAGGGGGGGGACGGCTAGGTGGTGTAACACCGGCCTTGGAGTCAGGAGTACCTGAGTTCAAATCCGGGCTCAGACACTTAATAATGACCTAGCTGCATGGCCTTGGGCAAGCCACTTAACCCCATTTGCCTTGCAAAAACCTAAAGGAATAAAAAGAAGAAATAATGAAGGGGATGGTATCAAAATACTTGAGAAAATCTATATGAACTGATACAAAGTGAATTGAGTGGGACAAGAAGCATAATTTATGCAGTGACAATAGTAGTGCTTGATAATCAACTCTAAAAGACAGTAACTCTGATCATAATCCACAAAGGCGAAGGATGAAAGTGTCTATCATGGTAAATTCTGGAATTTGTTTTGTTTGACCATGCATATTTATAAAGGTTTTAGTTTTCTTGCTTTCTGAAGGGATAAGGGAGGGTGGTAAAAAGAAAGGGAAAGTTCGTGAAAGAATTTGCAAAAAAGAAAAAAGAAAAGGAGGAAAGAAGAAACAGGGAAACACATCCATCTGATCTAGGATTACACAAAAAGACAAATAGAAACAGTGGATCTTGGAAGAAGGTTCCAGAAACAAAAGCCAGTAAAGCAGTAAAGTGAACAGACTGAAAGATTAAGTAGAAACCTTGACTGTGGATGGTCTATCCCTGGACTCTGAGCAGAGACACTGAATCCAGGAAGCACTTAGAGAAGAAACAGATTAGTGGAGATGGAAGCCAGGGCCAAGCACTAGGAAATCCACAGCCTACTAGTCAGAGTGCAGGGGAAGGGGAAAAGCCTGGTCCTGGCAAAACAGCCCAAATCAGGAAATGAAGCTCAAGATATGAGAAAACTGAAGAAAACCTTGGACACTAGGAATAAATATTCTGGACCAACAGCTATCCAACAAGTAAACCCAGAAAAGAACGTCATGAGTAGAAACTCAGGTAAAACAAATTAGCCAGTCAATAAACATTCATTATCTTTTATTTACCAGTCACTGAAATTTCAGAATAAAAATTTAGAAATTGGAAAAATAGAAGAAAATGTAAGTTATCTAGTCTCTGAAAAACCTTTCTTGGAGCACAAGCCAAGGAGAAAAAATTAAGAATAATGGGATTCTCTGAAAACCATACTGGATAAAAACAGTCTGCATACACTATTTTGAGAATTCATAATTCTAAACCACTTAGATTTACTAGACCCAGAAGGCAAAGTAGAAAGGATCCACCGGCCACCTCCTGAAACAAACTCTAATGTGAAAATGTCCAAGAACATCAAAACCAAAGTGGAAAGTTTTGAGGTCAAATAAAAAGTATTGCAATCAGTCTGAAAGAAAAAATTTGAGTAACAGAGAACAACAGTTAGGATCATGAGATCCATGGTAGAACCTGCTCTAAGGGTGTTAGTGGAGCATATTATATTCTCAAAAGCAAAAGGTAAAGACTGAAAATTTTGCCATAAAAGTCACTGAGTATAATCCTGTAGGATAAATGACAGACCTTAAAAAAATAGAGGACTTCAAGAATTTCTAATGAGATCAGAACTGAACAAGAGGAATTATCATTGTAAAAATGAGTGTTGGCCAAATAAATCGATCAATTTACTGCACTCCAATTAAAATAGCATTAAAATGTTAACTTGGATGTCTTAATATGCTGAGAACAAATCTAAATCAATCAGATGGGTTCAATAAGCTCAAAATGATCTTGGTCAATCTGCCTTTGAAAGTCATTGGATAGGGGCGGCTAGGTGGCAAAGTGGATAAAGCACCGGCCCTGGAGTCAGGAGTACCTGGGTTCAAATCTGGTCTCAGACACTTAATAATGACCTAGCTGTGTGGCCTTGAGCAAGGCACCTAACCCCATTTGCCTTGCAAAAACCTAAAAATAAAACAAAAAACAAAGTCATTGGATAAAATGAACAGATATCAGACTAGAAGACTATTATGATTAGATGAGGGAATTGGTAATACTGTGAAGCCTTTATAAAACTGGGAAACTAATTCAAAATTCATTACTCAATAATGAGTAGTGAAAAGATTTGAGCAAGGGGAGAGGAACCCCCAATTCTTCAGGGTTACTCCTAGTTGCTAAAAGGGAAAGTAGCCAGACTTTTGTGCTGGAATCAGTGCTATGAAAGTTGTTCTAAAATTTATATGTGCTTCCTAATAACTAGGGATTGAAGTGCTGGTAAGGGGCAGTAGAGAAGAAGTAATAATTCAACTACTATAATAGAACTACAGTAATCAATCAAATCCCTTCTTTATGACTCCTTTCTAAAGAGGCAAAATGGGGACAAAGAAAAAAAGGACATAATGGAGGGAAATATGCAAATAACAATCCTAATCAAGACAGGAATAGTAAGAACTCACTCATAAAATGGAGAAGAGAGTAAGATAAATAGAAAGTAGGCTCCAATGATGTGTTGCATAACAGAATCACATTTGAAATAAAAATTCACTTAAAATTAAAATGACGGGAGAGCGGCTAGGTGGTGCAGTGGATAGAGCACCGGCCCTGGAATCAGGAGGACCTGAGTTCAAATCCGGTCTCAGTCATTTAATAATGACCTAGCTGTGTGGCCTTGGGCAAGCCACTTAACCCCACTTGTCTTGCAGGAAAGAAAGAAAGAAAGAAAAAAAGAGAGAGAGAGAGAGAGAGAAAATTAAAATAAGAGAGTTAAAAAAAAAGGAGAATGTATTATACTTTAAAGTAAATTTAAACAATCAAGGGTAATAATTACACTCTTACAAAATGACAGCAAATTGAAAGAAATTCCATTATGCTCAAAGGAACTGTATATAATTTAAAAAATCAATACTTAACACATAAACACCAAATGACACAGCATCTGATATTTTTTTTTAGGTTTTTGCAAGGCAATGGGGTTAAGTGGCTTGCCCAAGGCCACACAGCTAGGTCATTAAGTGTCTGAGGCAGGATTTGAACTCAGGTCTTCCTGAGTCCAGGGCCGGTGCTCTATCCACTGCACCACCTAGCCACCCCAGCATCTAATTTCTTAAAGGAAAGTTAATTGATTTAAAAGAAGAAATGGATAGCAAAACTGTAATAGTTGTGTGTGTGTCTCATGTCCCTTTAAAACAGATTTATGTGTGTGTGTGTATTTGTGTGTGTATTTATATGGCTAAAAAGATTAAAAAAGAAAGAAGTTAAAATTTGAATAGTATTTGAATAAGATTTAAATATTTAGGATGATGGCTAAATGTGAATAGAAAGAAATCTATATATTTCCTATGTGTTCAAGGTACCTTTAGAAAAACTGAAACAGGAATTAAAGCATAAACATCTCGTAATCAATATAGAAAAACTATCATAAATCATCAAAAAAATGACAACAGTGAAATGGCATGTCAAATCTTTTGGGAGATAGACAAAGCAGCCTTGCGTAAGTAAAGTCTATCACTAAACACTTCCATCCACAAAAGAGACAAGGAACCAATTGATTAACTGGGTGTACAACTAAAAATTAGAAAAACAAACTCTTAAAAAAAATCCTAAAAAACAAAAATATTTAAAATCAAAGAGAAGATGAAAAAATTAAAAAAGACAAACAATATTAAGAACTTTTTTAAAAAGACAAATTTCCCTACTCTAAATTTTAAAAGAGCAAAAAACAAATTTCCCTCATGATGAAATTTAAGAAAATATTAGAAATGATCTTATTTACTAGGAATGGTGGTATAATCCCATACTCTTTGCTCCAGGAAAGGTTGAATCTCATTTGTATTCTGGAGTCCTGAAGTATTTTGGGCTAAAGCAATTGGACTCAAGAGGCAAAACTAAGCCCTGGACCAGGACGATGAACTACTGGAAACAAGGAGCCATCCAAATGCCCAATGAAAGGTGAGCCAGCCTATTTGGAAATAGAGGATAAACCTGTTGTCCCAACCAGTGGTAGAATCAGGCCCAGGAGTAACCACTACACTTCCATCTAGGGAAAGACAGAACCAGTATATTTTTAAATGGAAAAAAAATAATTTTGCTTAATTATGTGACAACAAAAATTCAGAAATTAAAGGAGATTTATATTTTAAAAATCCAAAATGTTCAGGTTAATAGAATAAAAAATAAAAATTTAAGTAATCTAATATAAAAGAAAAAATGATTCATTCAAAAATAAACTCCCAAAGAGGGGGTAAAGCTCTCAAGACCAGCTGAATTTACAAATTGATTATATCAAACATTCAAAAATGAATTCTAATATTACATAAATTGTTTGCAAAAATATAAAAAGTGATTCTACCACCTGTCTTCTATGGAAAACAGAGACAGACAGATAGAAACATTTAATAATGCTTTAAAGTTTTCAAAGCCATTTTACAAATATTATTTCATTTTATGCTCACAATAACTAAGAGATAAGTATTATGATTATGATTATTATGATTATTATTATCTCAATTTTACTGATGAGGAAAATAAGGCAGAAGGTATTGAAATGACCTGTTCAGGATTACACAGGGATTTTCTCACTTGAAGAACAGTGTCCTAGCCATTATGCCACCCAGTTATTTCTAAAAGAGAGAGAGAAAAATGCAGAGAAAAGAAAATTTAGACTAATATCCCAATCAATATTGATTTGAATATATAGTATAGAATATTAGGCAGGGGACATTAGCAATTAAATGCTATCACTAGATTTGTCCCAAGAATAAAAGGTTGCATCTAATTTAGAAAAACTAGAAACATAACAGGCCAAAATCATATTTACATCAAGTTTTGGAGAAAAACATAGCACTCATTTTTTATTTGAAAAACAGAGCAAAAGCATAGGAATTCTAGATCATTTTCTTATATGATAACTAGTTTCTATTTGGAAGTGGGCTAGCATTATATTTAATAGAGACCTTCTAGTATTCTTTCCAGTAAAATTGAGGGTAAAACAAGGTTGTTGATAATGATAATTCTTGTTTGTCATACTAAAGATATTATCTATAGCAATAAAAAAAGAAAAAAGGAAACTAAAAGAATAAACAGAGACAAATAGAAAACAAATGATCACTTTTACCAACCATATGACCTTCTATTTAGGGAATGCAAGGAATTTAAATAAAATTGAAATGAATGAATAACTCCAGTAAAGTAGCAAGATAAAAAAAAAAACCTGTACAAATAGTATTTTTCTTTAGTGTTAATAAAACCTAGCAGCAAGATACAGAAAAGAATTTCCATTCAAAAATAACTACAAAACATATTTAAAAATTGGGGATCTAAGTTACCAAGATACATGCAGGAATTATGTGAATTAAACTACAAAACACCCTTTTACAGGAAACATAGAACAGAATAATGAAGCAAACTTCAATTATTCATGCTGTAGCTTTGTCAAAATAATAAATATGACAGTCATCTAAATTAATTTACATCTATAATGCTATGCTGATTAAGCTATCAAAAATATTTTTAGGGGCAGCTAGGTAGCACAGTGGATAAAGCACCAGCCCTGGAGTCAGGAGTACCTGGGTTCAAATGTAGTCTCAGACATTTAATAATTACCTAGCTGTGTGGCCTTGAGCAAGCCACTTAACCCCATTTGCCTTGCAAAAACCCTAATTATATATATATATATATATATATATATATATATATATATATATGTATGTATATATATATATTTAGAGGAAAATTCATTGGGAGGTGTAAAGAGAGTCTATAATAATAAAAAATGGAGGAAAGAAAATCTTAGACATAACAGATCTCAAAATTTGCTAGAGAGCAGGAACCATTTAAGCTATTTGATACTTCCAAGGAGGTATAAAACAAAAATTCCCCTTATACAAAAAGATAAAACAAAAGCTCCTTTACATACCCTACTATTTGGAGAAACACTTTTTGTAATAGAAATAAACTGGAAATAAATAAGATTCTTATTGATTGGATCATGACTAAATAAATAGTGGCACATAGATGTCTTATAATAATAGTTATAAATCTGATCAATATAAAGAATCATGGAAAGATTTATATGAACAGATTGTGCATATTAAAGTAAACAGAAACCAGAAAACAATAAACTCATTGACCATCACAGTGGAAACCACCAAAAAAAACCTGAAAAGAAATGAAAAGGAACAGCATCACCACAGAGAAGAGCCATTTGAAAGCACTACATAAACACATCTACTTTATAGGGATGGGAACAGGTGGTCCACAGGTGTGGAACATTGTTTATATTTCCTTTTCCTTTTCTTTTTTTTGATGTATTGATTGGTTTTTGCTGATTTTTCCCCCTTCTCTTTTTCTTTTAAATTTAAAGAGTTTAAAATTTTAAAACTTTTTATTTTAATTTTAAATTAAATTTTAAAATTTAAATTTTTTTAAATTTAAAGAATTTTAAAAAATTCTTTGCTCTATGGAATAGCTCACTGGAAGAAATAGAAAGAAAACAAGGTGAAATTTTAAGTAATATTACAAAAAGTGCTAATAAAAGTTTATATTAACAAATTTAAATGCATTTATCATTGGTTTAAACATGAAAAACTTGATCAAGTTTTCAGATTAGCAACAGAAACCTATAAGAAAATGAATTGGAAAGATCTGTGTATCATAAACTCAAACTCCCTATCTACTGGGAGAGGAAAATCACTTTTTGACACATTCCCTGGTAAAAGTGAAAATTAAGTTTGAATCATTATGTACAAATTTCCTATTTTGTACAGAAGTTCTTCAGTATTATACAATCCAAATTTTATAAGACTCTCTTATCTGCTATAATAATCTTATTCCTTTGGTCAAAGAGGTAAAAAACAGAGACCTGCATTCATGGGTTACATGTCAGCTTATTCTGAGTCAGGCATGCCAATGGTATGTCCTTCCTGATGCCTCAAATTTGTTCACAGTGGCATCTTTTGCATTCATATCATGCCCTATTCGAAGTTTACTGTCAATCAATCAATCATGTCATACCATATGCCACAGTAAGCTTCAGAGATGACATCACAAACCAATTTGAAGCATCAGGAGGGAAATGATGTTGTTGGTTCTTGGATTCAGTTCTGTCCCAGGATAATTGCAACTCAGACTCGGGAATGCGGGTTTTGGAAAGAAAACAGGGACCTATTAAAAGAAGTTACAGCATATTAAGAAAGTAATAGAAAAGTTAAAAAGAGTTTAAAGAGAAGACCCTGTGAATTGCTGATTGAATTGGTCAGGCCAGCTGGTCAGGATTCAACAGGAGGCTGGAAGGTTAAAGAGAGCCAGTCCCTTCCTCAATCTCCTTAAATTCTCTCCCAGAGTCCATGGGAGGGGGTGGTGACCTGGGGGTGGTGACCTGGGAGTGACCCAAGTCCCACCCTGGAGATTTTGAATTTTGGGGAGGGGTCTCTTTTGGGTGGTCCTGGGTGTTTCCAGGGCCTGTTGCTTCCTGGCTGCCCCACCAGAAAACAATGCAATCCAAACCAGGTTGAAGGTCAGGCCCTCAGGTGTGGCCTACATTAGATGATAAAGGAAGAAGGAAGATTCCCTTAACAATGCAAACCAAAGATTGACAAAGTTTGTCTCCAACTGATCTCCTCACTCCCAGGCCCAGGCTTCTCTGCATCCATACCATTGGCATGTCTGAATCAGAATGGGGTCACATGTGATCATGAATGCAGGTCTCTGTTCTTTCCCTCTTTGGTCAATCAGTGAAGTAAGAGTATTATGGATTGTATAATATTGAAGAGTTACTGTACAAACCAAATCAATATAATTAGGAAAGAAATCATTAAGTGGGAAACCTTGCATTGCAGTTCTCCGAAAAAGGTCATAATTACTGTTTCTGGATGGAGTTCAGCTCCTTGTCCCTTCCCATTCCGGGGTCAGCATATGACTCAGGAATGAAGGCTCTGTTCTTTGCCTCTTCAAGCTTGTTTTCCATTTGGGGGGGAATGAATTTGGGAGGCAGCTATGGCAGCAAGCTTCAAAGCTCAGGGGTTGAAGCCCCAGAAGTCCAGAAGATGGAGTTCTTGCCTAGTTTGCCAGAAGCTGCATGGGAAGGATGGAAGTTCCAAGCCATCTGGTGGCTCAGGCCAGACTCCTCTAACCTTTCTAGAGTTCCAGATGGTCTGTGAAAAAGTACAGAAAGGAAAGCTTTTTAAGAAGATAACTTTAGCCCAGTTAGTCTGGGCCTAAAGTGTGTGAAGGGGACCAATCCAATAAGCTAGGGAAAGGACCCGGGAATCACCTTCTGAAGGGTCTGAAATGACAAACATTTTCATCTGTTTATGGAGTGTTGGACTTGGAAGGAAAACAAAACAGATTCTTATCTTGCCTAAAACCCCAATTTAGCAGTGGTGTGACTCTGAGTAAGTCACCTAACTTGTCTGCACTTCCTGGATCTCCCAAGGGGCAAGGGTCTCCCAGGGCAGAAGCTCTCATATCATTGAAATGAAAGATCTTTTCACATATTTGGAATGGCTGCCTAATTATATGAGGTTCTTTAAGCTCATATCTTTTTCACAGTCCTCTACAAAAAAAAAGACATAAAATACTATCTAGAAAATTCTCTCAAACCAAGGAATAATCAGAAAAAAGCAAAATTCCAAGATGCAAGTCTTTTCAGTCCCAAAGTATTTGTACTCAAAATATATGTGGCAAAAGTCCGCCTTCTTTAGGAACCCTTAGCTCCACACCTCCCCACACACACACCTACTCATGTATACACATGTGTATGGACCTACATGCACATACATCCTCAGTCACCCATTTTTGGCTCTTCACCATGTGGATTGGAGAAGAGAAGACTAGGTTCTTCTACCCCATTTCTTCCCCCTTCACTTCAAACTTTAAAGGCAAGGTTTCCCTCCCTTTTGGTGAGGCTGCTTTTTAATTTTGAATCATTTCCTCAAGATTTTCACTGTGCAGGGTGTTTTTCAATATTTAACAAGAGTATACTGAATGTCCTTATTAGCCGTAAGGTAGAAATGCCCCAAAACAGATTTAGAAGTTGGACAAAACCCAACCAACACAAATGCTTCCCAATGGTGACTGTGAGGGCATAGGAAAAAGGGCAGTAAAGTCACCATACAATATGAGGCAAGTCATTAAAATATCTGGAAAAGCAACAAGATGGCTGGCTTCTTTGTAGTTGCAGAGGAAAAAAAAAAAAACCTGAATCTTATTTCTAAATATTTTCCCTGGTGGGAAATAACGACTTGAAAATAATCCCAGATGTATTCATTTGTGTGACTGCTTGCTTCTTGTGGCCTATAAGCCAGGAAAAAGAAAAAAGCATTGAAGGTTTCAATTCTGCACTGGTATGATGATGATGATGATGATTTTAACGTCAGCCTTTTGAAAAACAATGCCTCTCTCCTTCAAAGTTGTTCATTTACCTGGAATGCTGCCGGGGGGCCAATATTGAGGACTGAGCTTTACTAAATTGAAAAAATCCCCAAAGGCTAAAGAACCGTTAGTCATTTCAGTGGATATTTCCAAATTTGAAAACAAACTGGACTGACATGAAAGTCTATACATAATCTTAGGTAAAAATAAATAAGAACCTTCCGCAGAGATGGGGAGCCAGTTAGTCTCAAAGAGAACCAATTCCAGAAAAGATATAGAGTCAAGATGGTCAAAGGAGGGTTTGTTTCTTTTCAGGATTCAATATAGGATATTGAAACAAAATTTCAGGGGTGATCAATACGTCCCTTAAGTACCTGAACAAACTGGCAGCTGCTTCTCAGCCAGGTACAGAAAGAAGAGCCATAAACCACAGACCACACAGAGTGGGTGAAATGGGACCATATATATATATATATATATATATATATATATATATATATATACAGTCTCCATTTTGCCCAGATTCATTGGCATTCATCTCTTAGGTTTAAAAAATTATAGTTTTATAGTAAAGCAATCTTTTTAATTTAGAGTGGTTTTAATATGTAAATTTCTTATTACTTTCTCATCACTACCTAAATTCTCAATAACTATTTTTGACACAAGTTTTTAACTGCTTTTTTTATTGCCATATTATGGACCAGCAGACAAGATGGGAGTATCATGTGGTAGGTTTTGCCTTTAATAGCTACGTATTTATATTTTTGTTCTTTTACTCCTTTCTGGAGAAGAAACTTGGAAGTGGAAGACAGAGCACTGGGCTACAGTTAGGAAAGATATGGATTTAGATCCTACCTCTGGTTATTATTAATAATAAGAGAAATCCTAGGCGGATTCCCTATACATTTCCCCTACAACTTGTTCATCTCTGATGGCAGAGCTGGCACTTGACAATCCCACAGCCCTGTTGCCCAAACTGACTTTATGAAAGATCCTTCCTACATTTGCATATGTCCCATTCAGCTTTTTTCTGCTTTTTTTTTAAATTTTTGAGGTATTCCTGTTCTTGCTTGATTTCATTGAATGGAAACAATAAACACAATTTATTTATCTAAAGATGTCTTTTGGCACAGTTTTTGGTAGTTTCCCTTTTTATCTTCTTTACTTCTGATTTTGTCACTAATTACATTAGTTTAGTATTTTAAAGTTGTAACAGTACGAGATTTCGCGATTTAAAATTTTTTTTAGTTGGTTGTTCTCTTTGTGTGTGTGTGTTTTAGTTGTTTCACTAAAACATGACAATAATTATTTTCCTTTGTTTATTTCTTTGGGAGGTTTGGGAATAGAAATGGTCCTATCTTTATTGGTCTCCCTCCAAGAACTTAACGGGGCTTTCCATTTCTTTATTTTGAAATCTGTTCAAAAACTGTGGTGATAATCAGAAGAAAAGATACTTATAACTCCCCTCTCCACCCCCACCCCTACCAAATAAAAGGGTTGTATTCCCACTCAGAAGACAGAGTCACAGAATTTTGACGGAGAAAGGGAACTCAATGACCATCATTTCTAACTGATGGTTCAGAGTTAGACCAGTCCATTATCTGAAGCTGAAGTGATGGCCATGACCAGTCAATGGGCATCTCATTAGACATATAATGGCTTAAAGAGTATTCAGGAAGGAGCACACATCAGAGAATCTCAGGGGTGAGAGTGACCTAAGAGACCACCTAGCTAAGCGATACCATAAGCATCTACCCTCCAAATCACCCCAAGAATGGCCATCTAGCCTTGACTTGAAGACTTTCAGTGTTGCATCAAGAAATCTGACCAGCATATGTTTACCTCAAGAATTTGCACTGCGAATCCTTCCAAATGAGGTAAAAGTAAGAAATGCAAGCCAAGAAAGTTAATCCTAGTGTGCATTCAGCAAAGCATCATGGAACCAGGAATGATAGGAAGCAGTGTGTGTTGGTGTCTTGGAATACATGACTTTGGCTCTGAATCAATGATATTATGACAATTCCACTGTACTTGGCCTGCTGAAATTACAACTGGAATATTGTTTTTATTCTTGGCACCACATTTTAGGCAGCCTGATGATAAGCTGGAGAAGTCCAGACTAAAGAAAATGGCATTATTTAGCCTAGAGGAAACAAATGAGGTGACTTGGCAGGTGGTGCCTCCAGATTTTAAGAGGGCTCTCCTAAGCAAGAGGTATTCTACTTATTTGCCTTGGACATGGTGTAGGAGCTCAAAGAAATGGGGATAACCCCTGCATGGTGTGGTAGAAAGCCTGTTGAACTCATAATAGTGAAGTGGGAGTCACAGAACCTGAGTGTAACTCTCATGGTGAACCCATGACCTTGAGCAAATCATTTCACCTTCATCAGCTTCAGTTTCCTCACCTGAAAAATGAGTAGGTGAAACGAGATTATCTCTAAGATCTTGCAAAGTGAGATTCTATGATTGTAGGACCTGGAATCCCAAGTGAATAGGAGAGCACTCAAAACATCCCAGCAGAATTGAATGGCTTTGCCTTGTCATGGGGCCATGATTCCAATGGAGATGGTCTGGAGAGAGCCATGGGTTCATCAATTTCATGCAAAAATGGGGAGGCTCAACGAAGGCGCGCTCCTCTCACCACACTCTAATTTACAGCTCGCTTCAACCCGTCAAGACCACAAGTAAAATTTATGGAGGAAGAACCATAAATTAGACTCCACTTGGTGCCTACCTTGCTTCTAGTCTCTTGTACAGTTGAATTCAACATGCAGAAAAGCCTGTATAATATGAACTTGTTAATAAAATCAGCCCCGTGCTGACATGTATGAACAGTCTGATAATTGGTCGGTCCATTCCCTTAGTCCTGTTGACAACACTCAATTTTCCAAACCTCGCTGGTAAGATGGAATGAACATTCTAGAGGCAGCAAGCTCCTAAGAGCTTGACAGAAATTCATTTGGTCTTTTGATTTTGAGGGTTGCCTTTAAAGTCAAAACTGTAAAATTACCACATCATAAAAGGCCAGGCTTTGAACGCTAATTGCCCATTTCTAAAAAGCTCTACTCCTCCAATTATGGAGGTGTGAGGCACATACTTCATTGCTTCCCTACACTGCAGTGCCTACCTTGGGTCTACTGCTCCCTTTTGTATCTCGGCTCCAGCTTATAAAATGATTTCATTTGATTAATCCCCATTAGCCCTCACCGGACAGCAAGTCTATGAAGAGGCCGGCAGCATGTTTTAATTGTCGGTAAATGGCGGCCCGATAATTGGCCCCCCGGCCCACCTGAAGGCTGGCCCACCCGGACAGCTGGGCACCAGGACTGTTTTTAAGAGCCCAGCCCAGTCACGAGAGCCCACTTTGTCAGCCGCCTGGAGGGAACTTGTCAAGTCTGGGACCCTGCTGCTTTATTCCTCTCACTGTGTTGGGAAACACCTCACAAGTGGAATTGTGGTCGCCTCCTCCTGGAAATGTGGAAAGGATTAATGTGGCATGTAAAACAAATCACTGAGGAGCTCAGCTGAGAAAGTGGGCATTACAATCCTCTAGGCAACAGAGCTGCAGGGAGAGGGGCAGCTGATGTGTGCGGCAGCACATGTTGGGCCCGAGGACGCAGGGGGGTGGGGAAGGGTAATGGGCCATGGGCGTCAATTCTTTCAAGACCTCTTAAAGGTACATGTGTTTCTCTGGCCCACTCTCCCAACAAAGGCCTGGTATGGGTTAGAGGCAGCGAAGCCTTTAAACCTTATTGATTGAGCTGCAAGATGCCAGGTCCTCCTACTGCTCAGCTAAGAAGAAACACACACACATACATACATGCACACACACACACACACAACATGTGCACTTAGATACACACACACATACATTCATACCCATGCGTGCACACACACACACATACAACATGTGCACTTAGATACACACACGTATACATTCATACCCATGTGCACACACACACACACACACACACACACACACACACGCAAACATTCACAAAGACATTTGGTCAACATCAGCCTGGAATCCCAACCTCACAAATCTGTAAATAAGGTGGGCCCAGCCTAAGCATCGATGACTGGACATGCGGTTTATTTTTATTATCGAAGTGTTTGCTGGTTTTTCAGAGTTAATGGTCTGTTAGGGTTTCCTTATAAATCCAGGTGCTTCAGAGGTTTATTTTGAAGAAGGGAGGAGAAGAGAGACCCGGAGAGTCTTGCCACTTAAAGTGTGAGTCATAATGTGAAGACCCTCTTGGAAGGGGGATAGGGAGGGGGAGTGAGGAATGTCTTTTGGAAACTGTAAAGTACCTAATAAATGTGAGGGAGACTAAGAGTTTCCCTGGTTAGGTTTGTATATTAAGCTTATGGCAATTACATCTCCAGATTGTATATGGAGCTGCTTTCCTAGAACTGGAGAGAGGCTTGGGGGACATGAGAACAGACTTCTACTACTTGGAGGGTGTCTATGAAATTCAATTCCAAGGTTTACTGCCTGTTTGATAAACAAATCAAGAAAAATCTCTTCTCCAGAGCAATTACATTTGACCCTGAAAGTATACACAGCCCATAGGACACAGAGGAGAAAAAGGTGCCTATCGCTTTACAACTCACAGCCTCTCACATTCTAGTAACTTCTAGGAGAACTTTGAAGAACCGCAGAGGTCCACATGCTCCTCTACAATGGAGGAAAAGAAGGCATCTCAGGATGAAGGAGTCCTGCCCAGGCAGGACAAGCACAGCTTGTCTGAGGCAAGATTTCTACATCAAGTCCAGTGTCCTATCCTCTTGCCTTGGGTGAGGATGGAAGTTTCTGATTCCGTCTGATCACCATCCCCATAATTACGTGTCCACCCCATGGAGGAGGCGGACACCACACCACACTCTTGTTAGGAAATTGTGTGCTAGAGAAAGATGATGGAAGAAACCCAACTCCAAGTTAAGTTGGTAAAGCAGAAGAGAGATCAGCTAAATCTTCTGCTGACAAAGTTCTAGAGATGTAAGCAGCTCCCTCACCTGATGCTTGCCAGCTGTGTGACCTTGTTCAAGGCTCTTAATCTCCCTGAACCTCAGTTTCCTCATATGTAAAATGGAAATCATAATTCCAGCAGTATTTACCTTGTATGTTGGAAGTATCAACTGAGATCATGTGAAAAACATCTTGCAAACCATTAAATGCTATACAATGGAGGTCTTCAGAAATTCATTCTTGATGCCTTCTGTTTTAACGTCCCCTTCCTTTAGAATATATCTTGCCTTTCTCCATCACCCAGTGAGCTATTCCTTGTGAAAATTTTTAAAAGAAAAGTAAAAAAGAGGCAGAGACAGAGAGAGAGGTGGAAGGAACAGTTCTGCCCAAGGAACCAAATGAAATTCTTTCGTCATAGGACAGATGTGATGATGTTTCTCTACAAACAAAGCTGGACTAGTCTTGGAAGACAGACAGACAGACTATCCCAAGATGGGTGGTAAAGATGCTTAATGCAGTTAGAAATCACAGGACCTAGATCCAAATACTGACTTTCACTTGTTATCTGTGTGACCACAGACAAGTAACTTTAGCTCTTTGAGGAAGGTAGGCGGCACAGTTCGAAAAGTGTCAAGCCTGGGGAAGACCTGAGTTTAAATCCGCTCACAGATACTTCCTAGCTGGGTGACCCTGAGTGAATCACTTAACCTCAACTGCCTCAGTTTCCTTAACTGTATAATGGGGATAATAATAGCACTGATCTCCCAGGGTTATTATGATAATCTTTGTAAGAGTTTCCTAAATACTTGTTCCTTCTGCTCATCCTCTCTAGGCTGCAGGTTCTCCATTGACCCAAAGAAGGGGTTGGATTTGGAGACCACTGTGGTTTCTTCCTGTCTGAGCTCACTTATCATCTTCAAAGAACAATGAAGGCTTGGAGGGGGAGGCATTGATGTCCACAGAAGCAGATATCCACGCAATTCTTTAAGGTTTCAATGCACTCTACACACGTTTTTCTCACTTGTTCCTGAACCATGTGATGATCAAGATGGTTGTGTGTCTTTCCTTCTTCACTAGTATGACTGAAAATGAGGCACATTCTGGTCCATGAAGATGTCTGTCTATGCCCTCTGAGAACAGCTTTACTTCATCATCTCTTTGTGACCCTGGCTTTCAAAGACATCTCTTCCATTTGAATCACCCCATGCAAACCTTTGCCATGCCAGGTGAGTCTGCTGCTTCCCAGGGGTCAACATTATGTAGTCAAAGTTGGGATTTCATCATGTTTTTCATGTCACATAGGCACATCTGTATCATGGGAAGGAGAGCATGTATGTAAAATGCCCTGAATATGTTAAAGTCAATGTCATCTATGAGGACTCTTGTTTAGCAGAAGGCTCAGCACATGGAGGTGCTTAATAAACTCACTGAATTGAATGAATGCATGAAATAGCTCTAATACATATATGTTAAACAATTAATTTAATTATGCCCATTAAAAGAATCCAAATATTTGCTATTCTATAGGCAACATCCTTCAGATGATCACCTCAGAGTAACAGGATCCCAGGGGATGCTTGTTTGATCAGGAATACCTCCTGCAATATGCTCAACAAATCTGAAGGCCCCCTATAATGAAGAAGCTCCTGGTTCCTAAGGCAACTCATTTCACTTGAAGAGAACTCTAATAAGACACACAACTCTAATAATATAGAGCACAAGAATCAGTTTAGAAAGGCCAGGTGGGGGGCAGCTAGAAGGTGCAGTGGACAGAGCACTGACCCAGGGGCTGAGTTCAAACATGGCCTCAGACATTAAATATTTACTTAGTTGGGTGGCCTTGGGCAAGTCACTTAACCCCATTGCCTTATCAAACAAAAAATAAGATTGAGCAAGTCTAGATGGGCAAACCAAGGCAAAGGGATTTTAGCCCACTCTATTAAATCCAACATTAATTAGTGTACCCCAAACTCACTGCCAACCTAGGGAAAAAACCCATCCATCTGAAATGGAAGTCAGATTGACCTGACATGACCAGTTCTCAATAAACCCAGGCTGGATCTAGTGATCCTTGCTTCTGAGTCCAACAGCATGTTAGAATTTTGTGAAAAATGCAAATCAACATCCACTGGGCTGAAGAATAATTTCTTCTCCCTTAAAAATGATTGGGAGGGGAAGCTAGGTGGCACAGTGGATAGAGCACTGCCCTGGAGTCAAGAGGACCTGAATTCAAATCTGGCCTTAGACATTTAATAATTGCCTAGCTGTGTGATCTTGGGCAAGTCACTTAACCCCATTGCCTTAAATAAATAAAAACAAACAAAAAAATTGATTGGGTAAGGGGACATGTGTTCCCCCCTTGTTCTCACCTCAAGGTACCTCTGTAATTCTCAATGATTATCAAAAATGCTTGGCTGGTCTTTATTATTAATGATCATCATTTTGCTTTATGTAGCTTGTTTTTCTCACATGCCAAACTCTCTTAGAAAGGAAAATAATCTCATGCTGAATAATAGGAGTCTTGGCAGTACAGTAACTTCAGTGGTTGCCTTTGTCATAATTCTAAGCCAACTGGCTAGGTCTGCCATGTACCAACTACAGGTGTACTGAACACTAACCAGGTTCCCTGAACAATACTTTATGGGAGTCCTGCCAGACAGACTTACCAATTGGTGACTTTCCCTAAAAAGGTTCTGCACTGGCTTGACAACTGGAATCTGCTGCTATTTGCTAACCTCCACAGATCTCAGAAAAATGGCATGGGATGGAAGAAAATCAGGTGGGGGGCAGGATAGGGAGAGGGACACACCTGTCTACCAGATGAAAAATTCTAAAAAGAAAACAAGTCACTTCCATAAAAATTCCATGTATAGAAAATATATCTGTACTGACACTAAGGGACTGGGATATGCCAATCGTCTATTTCCATCACCAAGGCTTAGTTGTAAACTCTATAATGCATATTCTAGTGTCGAAAAGCATTCCCCAATGGCCAGGCTTCCACATTGTCCACCTTTGAGCATAGGCTCTGTCAACGGTACTCTTCCCATATTCAGCTGGATGAAGGCCAGTCAAGATGAAAATGTTATGGTGCCTCGATTTAACTTGAATTTCTGGGCTCCTTCTGTGGATGGATGATTAAATTGATAGAGAAAGTTCAAGGCTGAACCGGTTTCCAACCCAGAGGTCCATTGGGACCCCCATAAAGCATTGTTCAGGGAACCTGGTTAGTGTTCAGTACACCTGCTTAGGCATTTTTTTCATCATCCCAAATGTCAAAGTGCTACAGAACGCACCGGGGCTATGAATGACAGCCATACGCCAGGCAAGCCGTTAGGTTTTTTCACTCCCAAATTGGACCATAAATGATGAAAAAGGGGTCAGAAAGGAAGTATGGAAGCATACAAATTTGAAAGGGGAAACTGCTAATAGCCATAAACCCTGGGCAATCAAAGGCTTGGCGAGTCATTGCAAATTACCTGCTCAGTGAATTACTGATCGGACTGCGGTTATGATTTGGGACTTTCTAACTCCTTTCATCTGGAGCAGCCAGGGATTCTAATAGCTCACAGATCAAAAGCCCAACATGGCCCAGCGGAACTTTGAAATAAAGGCAGCCAAAGTGGCATGGCCTCCCCCTCCCAATGTGGGCTGTTGGGTGGGTTTTGGTTGGCTTTTTTTATTTAATATGTATGTACTGCAACTCTGTGACAGACAGACTGATGGATATGGTGTAGTGTAAAGGTGTTATTTATCGACTGGAGTAACAGGAGACCTAAAGCTAGCAGAGGAATGGTGTCACTCGGAGATCCAAGGACAAGGACATGTTGAAATCCCATATGCTCCTTCCCGATAGAGAGAACTGAGCTAGTTTATGCTGCGCATGGAGTGAACAACTCACTTTTTTTGAAGGAGGACATCTCACTATTGAGCCCTGTTCTTGTTTTCTGGGAGTGGAACATGACTGAGAAATAACCACAGCAAATATCTCAAAGGAAGAATCCATTTGGATTAGATACTATTTTAATATATCTATAAAACAGACAATAATTGTAAAAAAAAGGAAAATGCTAAATGTTGAAGAGGATGTGGAAAAACAGGGACACTAATGCAATGTTGGTGGTGGTGTGAACTGACCCAACCATTCTGGAAAGCAGTTTGGAATTATACCAATACAAAATTGGGCATGCTCTTTGATCCAGAAATATCACTGCTAGGGCTATATGTCAAAGACATCCAAAAAAAAGACAAAAGCACCTATTTGTACAAAAATATGTCTAGCATTTATATTTTTGTGGTTGCTAAGAAGTGGGCATTAAAGGGATGCCCATCAGCAGGAGAATTGTTAAACATGAAGTAGTATGTGATTGTAATGTGTTAAAAGAAATGACAATAGGGTGGCTAGGTGGCGCAGTGGATAGAGCACTGGCCCTGGAGACAGGAGTACCTGAGTTCAAATCCAGTCTCAGACACTTAATAAGCTGTGTGGCTTTGGGCAAGCCACTTAACCCCATTGCCTTGAAAAAATGTTTAAAAAATGACAAGCAGGAAAATTTTAGAAAAACCTGGAAAGGCTTACATGAACTGAAACAGAATGAAGTAGACAGAACCAAAAGAACATTGGACCCAAAACAGCAAAATTATTCATCATGAACTATGAGTGACTTAGCTATTCTCAATAATACAATGCTCTAAGACAATTCTAAAGGGCGAAGGCTGAAGCATGCTATCAGCCTCCAGAGAAAGCAAGATCATTTGAATACAGACTGAACTGTGCTATTTTTTACTTTCTTTATTTTTTCTTTTACTTGAGTCTTCTTGTATAAAATGATTACTATAGAAATATTTTATATGTAATTGTACTGTAAAATGATATTTGATGGCTTACTGTCTCAAGAAGGGAGAGAAGAAGAAAGGAGGGATAGAATTTATAACTCAAAACTAAATCATAATGTTAAAATTAGAAAATATAAAAGAAAAAATAACTAAGTGATATTCAACAAAATGTACATAGCACCTTTTTTTTTGGTAAGAGACAATTCATAGGGAGAAGGTCAAGACATGACTATAGTGTGAAGAATGAAAAACGCATCCATAATCTTGTTTCAAGCACATGCTCTGGGAAGATTGAGCCTATCAAAGAATCACAATTATATAGCCTACAAAAGATGAAGGACCTGAACTCAGAATATCTGGATTGGATTTCCTCCTAGAATGTTTTGTGTGACTATGGACAAAATAATGAACTTTCCCAGGTCTTTGTTTCTTCACCTTTAAAATAGGTGTCTCAACTGCACTATCTTCCTGGGTTTTTTTGTGAAGATTAAATACAAATGCCTTCTTAAAACTTTCTAGGGGCAGCTAGGTGGTGCAATGGCTAGAGCATTGGCCCTTAAGTCTAGAGGACCTGAGTTCAAATCCAGACTCAGACACTTAATGATTGCCTGGCTGGGTGACCTTGGGCAAGTCACTTAAGCCCATTGCCTTAAAAATATAAAATTAAAAAAACAACAGCAACAACAAAAATCTCTAAGCATAATCGGAAGGGTAGGCATCTTTAGTATTTAAATTAGTTTTGATGCCACTCAAAAGTTTACAAAATATTTACTGTCAAAATCCATTAGCGTGAGTCACATAGGTCACATTATCCTTCTTTGACAGATGGGAAAACTGTCCTAGTGAAGGCAGAGCAAGTCGTCGCGGCTACCAAACTTTTATCCTAGGTATTTATGTTTTTATTTTACAAAATGCTCATTTCTTTCAAGTCCCATGTCAGTTTTTAATATTAATTCAGGTTTTTATATGAACCAACACATCAGCACAATCCATTTTTGATTGTGCTGACTTGTTGATTAATGTAATATTTAAGTTAATTTGTGTCATAGATTAAAAAATTGAAGAAACAAATTCAGGTCTCACCCCACCCTACCACTGACCCAAGGCACACATTTGTATTGATCTAATGTCTCCATTAAAAGTTATTTCTTGTTGTCTTTGGACACACAGTGATCTGAAATCTATAAACTTCCTTGTCTGCAAAGAACACAGACAACTAAAGTTGTATGGCTACAACTTCCTTAGGTCTTCTGGTTTCATCAGGAATAACATTTGCAAAAATAGATGTGATTCAATTTCTTGAGGTGTTTATTCACTTATTAGCCACGGGAAGGAAAAACATGCCATCTCCTTTTCTGTTCTGCCATAATTACTACTATACTATTAGGAAGTCATATCATTTTCCAATGGATTACCATGGCCTGTAAGAAAACCTATCACCTTCTGCCAACATATAATTAAATGAAGACTCTTTGTCAGCATTTATATAAGTCAATAGAGCTTAGGAGAATCTTCCAGAACTTATGAAAAATAGACATAATCCTCAATAAACAAGAAATAACTCCATTCCATGAAGAAACTTCGGAGATGGGAGAACTCATGACCAAATTAGGATCATAAAAGAAAAAACTAAGCATTAAAAAGCTTTTGCATAAACGAAATAAATGCAATTAAACTCAGAAGTGAGTTAATTTGGGAAAAACGAGTTGCAACCAGTTTCTCACATGGGCCTCATCCAAGATATATAAGCAACAGATTTGTGTATATTTAAGCAAAGAATCAGTCAATACTCAAGAATCAATATTATAAACAACACCTAAAAAAGTGCTATAAATCACAAATAACAAATGAAATACAAATTTAAAAAGTTCTGCATTTCCATCTCATGTCCATCATATTAGCAAACCTGAAGAAAATAAAAGAAAATACCCACTGTTGGAGAAGTGGGGAATTTGGGGAAATGGCATTTTTTTTAATGATGATTTCTTTTTGCCCTTCATTCTCAAAGAAGACCATGACATCAGGAAGGTGATACCATGGCAAACATGTTGGGGTGGGGGCGAGGTTGCTGTGCTAAGTGACCAGCTTAATGTTCTCCTCCAGAGCCATCTGAGTCTAGTGGCCGGATATGAACCAGGATGACTGGAGACAGCCCTGAATGTGAGGCAATCAGGATGAAGTGACTTGCCCAAGGTCACACAGCTAGTATGAGTCAAGTATCTGTGACTAGATTAGAACTCTCCTCCTCCTGATTCCAAAGCAAGGCCTCTATCCCATGAACCATCTGGCATTTTAATACACTGCTGGTGAAACTTTGAATTGGTTCAGTCATTTTGAACAACTATTTGGAACTGTACCTCAAAAGTTACTAATCTGCTAGCTGTGTGACCTTGGGCAAGTCACTTTAACCCCATTGCCTTAAGTAAAAATAAAAAATAAGTTTTTAAAAAGTCACTAATCTATCCATATTCTTTGACTCAACAATTCCTCTAGTAGGTCTAAACTTAGAAAAAAATCAAAGAAAGAAGAAAAGGATCCATCCATGCAAAAAAGATGTATAGCAACTCTTTTTGCAATAGAAAAGAATGAGAAACAAAAGGGCTACTCATCGATTGGGGAAATGGCTAACAACTTATGGCATATGAATGTAAAGGAACCTTAAGAAACAAAAAAGGGACTATTTCAGACAAACCTAGAAAGACTTCCATAAAGTGATGCAGAATGAGCTGAACAGAATGTGAAGATTCATTCATAGCAATCACATAATAAAGAAAAATCAATGTTTCAAGTCTAGAACTCTGTTTCATGAAATAATCAGCCATGATGCCAAAGTAACATTGATGAAACATGTTCTCTTTGTTCTGATGAAGCAGTAATGAACTCACGATAAAAAACACATTCTTCTGATATGGACATTCTGGGAACTGGTTTTACATGACTATGGATATCTGAGAGGTTTGGGTTTTTTTTTTCCTTTTAATGTGTCTTTGAGGGAAAAGAGAAGAAAGCTAGATAACAAGAAGCAAACCAAACTGGGGGAAGCATAAAAATTAGACAAGGAATGAATGAAGCATTTTAGCAACTATATAGAAGAGAATAGTGAAGATCATAGGAAACAGATCAATAGATCAGCTTAGGAAATTAATTGTATCCGTAATGGTATCAGAAAAAGCCAGTTAGTCATATCATGGACTCATGGCTTTGTGTGCCAACCCATGGTTCTGTTCTGCTTTGTAGATGGAAATGCTTTTCTTATTTTATATGGATTAAGTGGAGACTAAAAATTTTTTTTAAATATTTAAAGTCAGACTTCAAAGTCAAAGTTTGATAAAATCAAAGTCAACAACAAAAACATTTCACGGGATTCTTGGTTATTTTGACTTGGTGTGCTCAAGGCCATTATGTAAACAGATGAATACAAGATACCTATGACCCAGATGCCAACAGAACTGGAAAGGAATAAAGGAGAAAATTGTTTTAAAATTTAATAAGAGGGGCGGCTAGGTGGCGCAGTGGATAGAGCACTGGCCCTGGAGTCAGGAGTACCTGGGTTCAAATTTGATCTCAGACACTTAATAATTACCTAGCTGTGTGGCATTGGGCAAGCCACTTAACACCATTTGCCTTGCAAAAAGAAAAAAACCTAAAAAAAAAAAAACTTAATAAGAACTTCTAAATTATGTCAATGCATAAATAAAGGCACAGATATATATTATATACATATTATATATGTGTACATATATATTATATAAATATGCAGATATATATGCTTTTCATTCTCTCTGTACCACAAGTCATAAAGTAAGCACAGATTATTTCCCCCATATGAACCACACAAGTCAACTTGCCCGATGTCTCACTGCTATGAGTGATAGACTATGACCTTAAACCCAGGTGTTCTTTCGAACAAAAGAGCAGCACGAGGAAGGAGGGTCATGAAATTTTGGAAAATAACATGAAAGGGAAAGTTATAGACTACTCAAAAGTCTCAGGCCTACATATGCCAAACCTTCTCTTTAGGAAGTAAATTGGCTGGATTTAAAATTCAAATCCTATAATCTAAAGGTGCCATGCACACACAGTATCACAAAGCAATGAAGTGACTCTAAGCTGTTTGAAAAGAAGTAATGTGGCAGGCATTTTAGTCTTCCCATAGTCACGACCTGCTTCAGTCATCCAATAATACCTATCTATGTGCTTGCAGATCTTTGGTTAGAGCAGAAGTCAAGAAAATACCATGCTGGAGGGTAAAGTTGAGAAAATTCTTCATGACGGAAGCAACTGTAACTCATTTGTTTAACAAGTCATGAAATCTGAGAAAACGGAAAGAACAAGACACTGTCACCATTTTTTTTAGGGAGAGTAACTTCTATCAAAGCAGGCATCAGGAGGCTTCAAGAGTGCAAAATAATTCAGAATAAAAATTGCAGTTATATAACCAACAAGGCAACCAAGAGATGAATATTTCACATAATTATATAAAATGCAAATAATAATAAAATATATCTGGATGGTCAGAGATATATAATACTATGAAACAACTCTTGAGTCAGAGGATCCAGGTTCAAATTCCTGGGGTATTATGGCCATATTACTTCTATGATCTCACTTAAATAAAAAATGATATCCACATAATCCCTGATACCCTTCCCAGTTCTGATTCTAGGATGACTATGAAATCACAGGCCTTCATCTTATTGATATAAAATTATCTAATGTTTATATATCATATTTTATTCATCCATATCAGTCAAGAGCACACCGTTTTTTGAAATTCCAGATGCATAAAATACTATTAATTAATACTGTAATTGTATTTATTATTGATATAATAATTATATTTAAAACAATTTATAGACTACCCAGTGGCGGCCTTTACAGAAAATGCTGCTCACTAAGATCTTTTCATTGTCAATCCAGTTTGTTCTAACCACTGAAAAAAATAATACCACTCTGATTTCATCCAAATTGCAATGGGAATGCTGAACACAAAACCAGAGACCAAGACTTTGAACTTCTATTGATTATTTAAAGCAAAAATGAAGAAGTGATTAGTGAAAGATCAAGACAGGTCCACTTTATTGCCTTTCATTTTTATTTTTAAAAAAAGAGGGATTTAATTGGGAAGGGAGGAGGGAAAGAAAAGAGAATAAACCTTCTACAAGACAGACACTGTGCTAAGTGCTTTTGCAAATATTATCCAAGCTATCTGACCCTCCACCCAGAGATGAAGATATGATACTACATCTGGGGAAATTGAGGCCAATAGAAGTGAAATTGCTCACCCAGGTACACACTGCTAGGAAGTGTTTGAGGCTGAATTTTGACTCAGATTTTCTTGACTCCAGTTCACAGCTCTAATCGCTAGCTTCGAGGGCACTCCCTTTGCCAGTAGGGTTCATTGCGATCTCTGAAGTTTCCAGTCTCAGAGGGAGGCCTGAGGACTTTGAGAGATGGATTGATTTGACCAGATTCCTTTGGACAGGACATATCTCAAAGGAGCTGAGTTGGAGATTGGCAGCTTCCCTATCCATCACATTTTTAACTAGTCTATCATTTCATTGGTGCAGGTAACTCCCAGTATAGAAACCCCCTGTCAATTATATCATGATATAATATTCTATTCTATAACTTAGAATTAAACTAACATGGCAGAGAAATGTGACCACAGACAAGTCCCTTAAACTCTGATTAGGATGTACCTTTTCTGTGATAGACTGGCATCCCTGCATTCCCCCTGAAATCACGGATTTTCAACATATTCATGTAATATTATCTATGGCTCATATATCATATTCTTATTCACCCATAACAATGCAATTCCAGATGCATAAAATACTATTTCCCCCTAAACCTAAGCATTATTTTCCACATAAGAATAGAATTTAAAGAGAGGAAAAATAACCAAAAAAGGCATCAGCCTTGAAACTTCCACTTTAAATTCAAAACAGATTCTAAAATCTGTCTTCTGGGGATCTTTGTAGTGTGACCAGAGCATTGGGTGCAGCTGTGGTTGCCAGAGTTGGCCCAGCGCACACCACTGCCTCCCATAAACCCAGCCTGGGCTGACTCTTTATTTGGCTATAGAACCTGACCCCAAGGCCAATGGCCCAGTGCTGAATTTTGCCTGCCTGGAGCATTTCCCCTTGCACCACCCCCATCCCCTTCATTATAAAGCACAGATATGTTTTACAACAAAAACCCCTATGTGATGCTCAGTCACCCTCGGACCACAAAAGGAACAGAAAATGGCACCAGGGGTGAATAATATGGAGGAAGAAAAGCCGCCCTTACCTTGCTGCTGGCTCCCTCCATATGTGCAGTCATAAACTCAGGGTTTATGGTAACAGGGGGAATGCCTTTACTACCATACTGTTCCTTTTCAAGTTGATGGCTCATTGTTCTGCTCCACTTCATCATGAGACAGGAGAAAATCGTTCAACAACACCCAAGTCCATAGTTGACTTTGCAATGCTAACTAAGTTCATAAGGCAATAAGCAACAAAGAGAGATTAGAACTGGCCCCTCAGATTGGTCCAGATAAACAGGACCCATTTAATGTTCCTCTCCAAATGTCTGTACTAGAAAGAGAATTTAATAGCCTATCTCCTTGATGAAAATGATTCCCCATGTCCACCAGGCAGCACGTTTCAAGGGAAATGACCCAAGCATGGCCTTCATAAACAGCATTGCTCTCTAAGCATCTACCATTATCAATCGAGTTTGTCTGCAACATTAAAAAAAGACCATTCCTTGGTTTTCACCCAAAATCCATTGGGAATGCCAAGTACTTAAAAACAGAGGCTGAGACTTTGGATTACTCTGGGTTATTTAAAGTAAAAATAAAAAAAAGGAAGTCAACTTTGACTGTTTCTGATGGGAATCCTGGACTACAAGCTCTATTTGCCATTAATTATGATCTTATCTGACGTCAAGGGAATGAGCTGACAATTTCAATGGAACTCAATTATTTTTTTAGCATCCAATAGTTTGGGCAAACTTTGAAGGGTGTCATAATATTTCTTTTGTGTTGGAAATAGAGACCTAAGCCACTGAAAAGGTCCCGAGGTTTTGGATTGAAAGTAGAAACCTGACCTAAGCAGACTTGATAGTAGTCATCTCAAATATTAGAAGGGCTGCTTGCTACTTGATCCATTTGATCCCAAGAAATAAGGAATGGGAGTAACAAACTGGCCTCTGTAGATTTTATGGAAATAACCAAAAATTTCTCGACACTCTGAGTTAATTCAAAGTGGAATCAGCACCCCCAAAAGTGGTAGAAGTCCTCCTTTTTAGGGGTGACAGACAGCAGCTGGACAGTGCTGATGGGGGCACAATTATAGCTCAAATTATCTGTAATTTGCCTTGACCTTCATCTGTCCAAGGAAGCAATAACACAATAGATCTGGGTTCAACTTCCACCTCTGAATCTTCTTGAAGATTCATCTGTAAAATGAGAAGGTTGGAGATGATCTCTGAGATCCTATTTTGATCAGAGCGATCATGTTAGGAGTCCATGTTGCCCAGAAGTCCATTTGTACCACCTCCTTAGAAGTCTACTACTGTCTTCATTCACTTCATAAATATCAACAAACATTTATTAGCCATGTAGCTGGGTTATTGAGGAAGATATCAAGTTTGCTTAAGAAGTAGTTCTTGGGGCGGCTAGGTGGCACAGTGGATAGAGCACCAGCCCTGGAGTCAGGAGGACCTAAATTCAAATCTGGCCTCAGACGCTTCATAATGACCTAGCTGTGTCGCCTTGGGCAAGCCACCTAACCCCACTGCCTTGCAAAAATCTGAAAAAATAATATGTAGTTCTTGCCTTCATTGAGATTCCCATCCAATTAAAGTACCTGGATGTAGTAAAGTAAAGATGGCAATTTAAATTTAGACAGGAACTTTTATGTCCTTGGTGAAGGGAATTTCCCATTAAGAAAGGCCTTCTGGGGGAGGCTAGGTGGCACAGTGGATAGAACACTGGCCCTGGAGTCAGGAGTACCTGAGTTCAAATCTGACCTCAGACACTTCATAATGACCTCGCTGTGTGGCCTTGGGCGAGCCACTTCACCCATTGCCTTGCAAAAATCTAAAAAAACAAAAAAACAACAACAAAAAAAACCCACAGGCTTTCCTACCAGGGCAGATTAGTACCTGATCTTCTTCTTGCAGTGTTAGGGAGTTCTCTGGTCTCATGGCCACAAAGGTAGCATTCGAAGCCAAGACCTCCTGTCTTTCAGATCCAGTCTCTACCCACTAAATGAAGTTGCTGCTCACAGGAAATGATATATAGTAATGTAGGTTATATGAATGAATAAAAAAAGGGATATGGGGGGGGGATATTTTTTGTTTTATCTTGGGAGGGCTAGAGAAGTAAGGCCATTACCAATAAGTGGGAATTTGGGAAAACTCTACAGAGGATATGTTCTTTAAAATATAAGTAGTAGATGAAGCCAAGATGGCAGATAAGAAGTAGCAACCCAACTCAACTTTTTCACCATTCACCTCCAAATAACTTTAAAATAATTCCTCAAGTCAGCAAAAGATGAATGTGAGACATTTTGTCAGGCATAAGAAAACTTAGGATGTCAGCAGGAAAGGTGTATAACACCCAGGTGGTTGCCAGTTTGGAGGGTAGGTACAGAGAGCATGAAACGTGGCTACAACAGCAGCAGCTTTGGAAACTCTCAGTCTAGAGACAATACAAAGGTCACACAATAGTCAGAAAGAGATAGTCAAGGGATCCTTTGCTGGCACAGGGTTTCCTCTGTCAGTGATTGACAATTCTATTGATCATAAGAAATTTGGGGTAAAAATTCCAGGTTAGATAGGAATGGTAGTAATCATTCACAAGAAAGTAGCCCCAAAGCAAAGAGGAACACTTGTGCTCGCGGCTGTAGGGAATCAGGGGAATTTTCTGGATAACAACCAAAGCACAATTAATGATAGCAGTGACCATACCTCTTCCATAAATATAATACCTTAAAGCCAAAACTTCAGCCAAGACTCCCAAAGCTAATACTGAAAACAGAACACCAAAATCATAAACTCACAAGAAGACAAAAATGTGAAAATAGCTGTCAACAAAGTCTCAGAGAAAAATATTAATTGTACTCAAGCCCAAAAAGGATTCCTGGAAGAACTAAAGAAATAAAGAAGAGTAAAGTGAAAGTTGGGATGAAATTAATGAAAAAAATTATGAAAAGAAATCAACAGCTTGATAAAAAAAAGTATAAAAATATTAAAGAAAATGCTACCTTAAGAAATCAGAATTGACCCAATAGTAAAGAGGAACAGAAGAAATTCACTGATGAAAACCTCCTTAAAAAGTAGAATTTGGGGGTGGCTAGGTGGCGCAATGAATAGAGCACCGGCCTTGAAATCAGGAGTACCTGGGTTCAAATCTGGTCTCAGACACTTAATAATTACCTAGCTGTGTGGCCTTGGGCAAGCCACTTAACCCCATTGCCTTGAAAAATCTAAAAAAATAAAAATAAAACAAAACAAAAAAAAAGTAGAATTTGGTCAAACAGAAAAGGAAGCATAAAAACTCACTGATGAAAAATAATTTCTTAAAAAATCAAAATTGGGGAAATGGATGATAATCATATCAAAAGACTCTAAAAAAGAATCAAACAAAATTGAAAGTATGAAAAAAGAAGAAAATGTGAAATAACTCATCAGAGACACAACTGACTGGAAAAATAGACTCAGGAGGGAAAATTTAATAATTATTGGACTATCTGAAATCCATAATCAAATAAAAGAACCTCAACATGTTTCATGAAATTACCAAGGAAAATTGTCCTGCTATCTTAGATTCAGGGGGAAAACCTGTAAATTAAAAGAATCCACAAATGCCTCTTTACAGAGATCCCAAAATGAAAACTCCTAGAAAGATTATAACCAAATTTGAGAGCCCCCAAGTCAAAGAAAAGTATTGCAAAAGTAGCCAGGAAAAAATATCAAATATTGTGGAGCCATAGTCAAGATCATAAAAGATTTAGTGATTTCCACATTAAAAGAGAGGAGGTCTTGGAACATTATATTATAGAAGGCAAAACATGTAGGATTACAACTAAGAATAATTTTACTTTGAAAAACTGAATAAATTCCTTCAGGGGAAAAAAATGGAGATTTAATGAAATAGAGTACTTTCAAGCATTCCTGATAAAAAAAAAAAACCCACAGCTGAATAGACAATTTTATAGTCAAACAAAAAACTCAAAGAACCATAAAAAAGCAAACATAAAAGAATAAATATAAGGTCTTCACTTTAAGCTTTCTATATAAGATGATTCATTAAATAGCTAAAACATTTTATCATTATTAGAGTACTTAAAAGAAGTTTACCTGGAAGTCATAGATGTGAGTTGATTATGTTGTAATGACTTTAACAATGAAGCAGTAAGAATGAGAGATGCCCTGGAAGATTGGGGAAGGAAGAGATAGAAGGAAAAAGTTTGCTCAAATAAAAGAGGTGTGCAAGGAAGAGCTTTTACAGTAGAGGGGGAGGAGGGTAATGTTTGGACCTTACTAATATCTAAATTAGTTCAACAAAGGGATATATATTTGTATATATATATATATATATATGCATATATTTGTATATATATGCATATACATGTGTACGTTTTCAATAGATAATAGAAATTTATCTTACCTAATAGGAGAGGATGAAAATAAGAAAAGAAGGGCGTGAAGATAATAAAGGGGAGGGAAGTTGGATTAAGGGAGACAGAGGTTCAAAGCAAAATAGATTTTTGAGGAGCGACTAGATAAAGAGAGAGAAGGAGAAACAGAGGAAAATGTGATGGAAGGAAATCATAATGGAAGTAATCATAATTATGAATGTGATTGGATAGGCCAACCCATAAAACAGAAGTAGATATGACATTGATTTGAAGCCAAAATCCAGCAATATGTTTACAAGAGCCACAGTACAACAGAAAGCCATACACAGAGTTAAAATAAAGGACTGGAGCAGATACTAAAAATGCTTCAGTTGAAGTAAATAAGGCAGGTATAGAAATACTGATATCATTTTATTTTTTTTCCTTAAAAATATAGTTTCTCATGGACAATACCATCTGTATCCAGAGAAAGAACTGAGGAGTTTGAACAAAGACCAAGGACTAATACCTTTAATTTAGGGCACAAAAATCTGCTATCTTATTATCTGATCTTGCTATCTCTTATACTCTATGTCTCTTCCTTAAGGATCTGATTTCTCTCTCATCACACTCAGTTTGGATCAATGTATAGCATGGAAACAATGTAAAGACTGGCAAATTGACTTCTGTGGGGGGGGGGGAGTAAGATTAGGGGGAAAACTGTAAAACTCAAAATCTTTAAAAAAGGAAAAAAAAGAATATGTATATAACCCTGACTTTACCTATAAATGAAAGGAAATGGTTGCTGGGATCAAAGATGTAAACAGGATACCTTTGAATAATTGTTACCATTGCTATTTATTTGAAATGTTGAATCTTGATGATGTAACTTTTTTCTCAACCAGAGTAACAAGAATAAAAACTATATTTCCACTTGATAAAAAAGCAAAGAAGCTGTGCATCTTACCAAAAACAGAACATGTTTCTCTCTTATCACATTCAACGTAGGTTGATGTATACCATGGAAACAATATAAAGACTAATAGATAGAATTCTGTGGGGCAGTGGGGGAAAGAAGTGAGATGGGGGGGGGTATATTTTAAAATTCAAAATAAATAAATAAATTTTAAAAAGAAATACAAAGATATCTAATTAAAAGAAATAACTGTGAAAACTGAATTTTTTTGAAAAGTATCATAGACAATGAAGTGATATAAAATGCACTAAGTTTATCTGACAATGCGATCATTGCTCAAATATACAAATTTCTCAAGTATATATTTAGTGATTAGAACTATATACTACAGTATATGAAACTGAGTCAAATTTATAAAAATAAGAGTCATTCCCCGGTGAAGAAACTTCAGAGACCATATGATCAAAAATATAAACTGGAAGTTGGCAAAAGAAGAAATAAAACTATCTACAGTCATATGAAAATATTATACTAAACCACCATTTGTTAGAGAAATTCAAACAACTTCTTCACAACTATTAGAAATAATTAATGTTGGGGCAGCTAGGTAGTGCAGCGAATAGATCACCAGCCCTGGAGTCAGGAGGACCTGAGTTCAAATTCAGCCTCAGACATTTAATAATTACCTAGCTGTGTGGCCTTGGGCAAGCCACTTAACTCCATTTGCCTTGCTAAAAAACAAAAACAAAGAAACAAAAAACCCCAACCAAACAAAAAAGAAATAATTAATGCTGGAGGCAAGGAGAAAAAAAAATTGGTATAGTAATGGTAGAGTAGTAAACTCATCCAACCATTCTGGAAAACAATTTCAAATTATACCCAAAGGTCTATAAAACTATGCACATCCTTTGACCCAGAGTTACCATTATGAGGTCTGTATCCCAAGAGATTTTAAAAAAAGAAAAAAATAACATTATGTGCAAAAACATTTATAGCATCTCTTTTTTTGGTGGCAAAGAATAGGAAATCAAGGGAATGCTTTACAAGTGAGAAATGAATGAACATATCATCATGATAGAGTATTAATTATTGTGCTATAAAAATGATGGGGGTGACTGTTCAGGAAATCAAGGCAAGTCTTAAATGAACTGAAGCAAAGTGAAGTAAGAAGAACCCAAGAGGTCAGTGGGCCAGTAAGAACAATATTATACTGATGATCTATACTATGAAAGACAGCTGGTCTGATTAATACAATTATCCAAAACAATTCCAAAGGACCCATAATGAAAAATACTATCCACTTCCAGAGAGAGAGAGAGAGAGAGAGAGAGAGAGAGAGAGAGAGAGAGAGAGAGAGAGAGTACTGATGAACTCTGACTGCAAACTGAAGTATAATTTTTCTTCTTTTCTTTGATATAGGGCTATTATGGAAATAAATTTTACATGATTTCACATGAATAACTGATACATTGCTTGCCTTCTCAGTAGACAGGCAAGAGGGTGTGCAGGAGCAAAAAATTAGAACTCAAATTTTAAAAAGAAAAGAATATTAAAAAGAACTAAATAATGCTTTAAAACTAAGGGGAAAAAAACCATGGATAGGATTTCAATGAAGCACCTTGGTGGTACCATAGTGCAGAAAGTGGCTAGGCCTAGAGTTAGAAAGACTCATCTTTCTGAGTTTAAATTCAGTTTCAGATACTTATTAGCTATGTGACCCTAAGTAAGTCACTTTATCTCTTTTTCTCAGTTTCCTCAAATGGCAAGTGAGCTGGAGAAGGACATTTCAGATTTTCTATCAAGAAAATTCCAAATGGGGTCATTAAGAGTTGCACATGACTGAAATAACTGAACAAAGGACATTATAGACACAGGAAAGAAGACGGACGAAAACATAATGTTTAGAAAGAATCATTGCATTTTAAGAGATAATGCTGTGTAGTATTTCTAAAGCATGCACTCTAAAGAGGCAACTGAATTCATGTTAAGTTGAATGTGTGCTCAATGCTTCAGAGACAGAAGAGCCCAGAGAGAAATAAAATGCAAAAGGGTTTCAAGGATGAAGAATTGGCAGGAAAGCTGAATCTAGGTGGTAAAAAGAAAGAAGAGATAAAACCCCAGCCCAAAGGGTGATGACTGAAAACTTCCAATTTTTCACTTCCTGGTGAAATGAAAACTCTTCTTTGGTGTGGGAAGGTGGGGGTGGGGGAGGGTCAGAGCATCCCCACTCATTCTTCTTTGAGAATATTGGAACGGTGACGGTGATGACTATTCCGGAGCCTGCTGAATGAAAAGCCACATTATGGAATATTTCATTTTCCATGTTAATGTGCTTGCAGGCCTCTCATAAATAAGTAGGGCCAGAGCAGAGGAAACTGGGATAAATCCCTGCCCTTTTTCTTTGGCCTGGACCCAGGTCATTCATCACTGCCTCGGGAAGACAAGAGCCTCTCTTTGGCCCAGGATTTAGTGAGGTCTGGATGAGGAAAAGGAAAGAGATGAAGGAACCAATGCTTCAGGGTCTAGGACCTGCTGCCAGCTGCCTCCCTCAACAGACACCCAATGTCCTCTTTTCAATACATCTTTGACAAAATTTCTCTGTGAGTGCTGAATATCATCTTGGGAGCTAAGAAATGTCTTGAGGACTGTGTTCAGAAAAAGACCCTGCCACAAAAACTACAATGTGGAAAAAAGCTGAGGTCCCCTCCCCTCCATTTCCAGTTCCATTGCCTTCCCATGGATCTGACAGGGAATGCTCTCATCTGCCATCTGATTAATGGAATTGCTTCATGGAGAGGGGATATCAATTTCACTGCCTTCATTCTTTTGCTGCAGGTAGGATGATAGGTTGCATAGATGGAGCTTTGCCAAGGGAAGGGCAAGACCTGGTCCCAGGGACATTAGGCCTGGGACACCAGGGTCTCCAGAACCATGATTGATGGCCCAGCGCAATTGCCATAATGTCTGCCTCAGCTGTCATGTCCGAGTTTCCATCTTTTAAATGTAATCCATACCTTAAAAAATGGTTCCAATGGAAAGGAAATGGTGAAAAATGATGAGAACAGGAGCTGAAAAGAGACAGTGTTTCCCATGGAGCCTCCTCATCTACTGGATTCCTTTCTCTTTGGTTAAAAAAAAGAGTCTTTTTTTCTACTTTTCAGAGAATAATTTTTTTCACTATTTTATATTTTCCTCTCTCTCTCTCTCTCTCTCTCTCTCTCCCTTTTCCTCCTTTTCTCTGTCTTATGTATGTATTTCTATAGACATATATCTGGGTTATATAGATATTACCTATGGTGTGTTTATATACATTTATTCATCCAAATACAATACATAAAGTAAAAGCAATGGGAAGGATGAAGAATGACTAAATTTGGAGTTCCCACTGCTGCAAATGGAATGTAATCTCGAATTTGAGGAGTTTAAAATGAAGAGATTTGATCAGCTTCTTCCACACATTTCAATACTTGCATTTGGAGATGAATTCTCTAATGAGAGATTATGCAAGAATCCACTGTCTCTAGTCAGGAGGGGGAAAGGCACTCACACATAAAAATTATATGTTTGAAATATACTCTTTAAGGGATAGTTTTCATCTAACATTAAGAATTATTGGTGAAGTCAAAGGATTTGAGCACTCTGCTTTTTTTAACTAAGAGGCTAAAAATCTCTGCTTGTGGCATGACAGATTTGGTCATACAGAAGAATTAGGCTCCTCTTCTCAGAATCTAAAGTTCCTTACATCTTCCGTTCAGATAACCAAGAAAAAGTTATCTGAGGCTTGGATTTGGACTCATGTCTAAAGAGTTCCTTAAAGGAGGACGTCAAAAGGTATCTAAGGAACACTACGAACCAAGTATGTAGGATGTATGTACTTCCTACACAAAAATAAAATGCCTTATACACACACACACGCACACACTTCACAAATGGCTATTGATGATGGCACAAGCATACTTTGGGCTCACTTTCCCAAAATCAAAATGCTCTCTTCCTTAGGGATCCAGGGATACTGTGATGATCTTGTGAGATCTCTCTTCCATCTTGAGACCTCATGACTATGTTTTTTCCAACTAGTTCCTCATTTCTATTAGCTACTTAGCATTAGTCAACTTTTACAAGAGGATTCATACTTTGAGAATATAATGACATTTTAACTGAAATTTTATTTTATTTTGCCAATTATCTGCAATGGTAGTTTTTAAACAGTCACCCGTTTGCACATTTATGAGTTCCACATTTTTCTACCACCCTCCTTTCCCTCCTTCCTCCCTTTGGTGGTGAATGGTCTGGTAAAAGTTGTGCATGTATATTCACATTTATTCTATTTACATATTCAATCAAGATGTGAAAAAGGAATTAGAACTAAGGGGAAAGAAAATATTCCAAGAAAGGAAGGAAAAACATAAAAGAAGTTTGAATCCCAGTGAAAATACCATGCATCCAGACTCCATAATTTTTTTTTTATTTCCCTCTGTTTGGGGATGGTGTTGTCCATAGCAGGTTTCTCAAGGTTGTCCTTGCTCTCTGAACTGTTGAGAGGAGCTGCATCCCTCAGAGTGATTATCTCACAATGTTGTTGTAGATGTGGTCATTGTTCTCTTGGTTCTGCCCCCTTCATTTAGGAGCTGTTTATGTAGCTCTTTCCATGCAGTAAGAATATTTCTAACGAAACCTAGGAGACACGTTCACCTGACTCCCATCTCAGCCTCTGAAGAGCGTGGCTCTCACTTAGCTCAGTTTCTACCTATCCTGGTCCCACCAAGTTCATGTTGTACTGTGGGGTGACTGTCAGCAAAGGCCCTGTCTCACTGCCACTAGGAAGAGTCACCCAGGTGACTCCCAAGGGTCACTCCTTGCCCTCTGCATCGATGCTGAAATGACCTGGTTTCTGTTCCCTCTGCTGGGATTTTAGACATGGAGATGCCTCTTCCTCTGTATTGGCCCAAGCTAATTCTAGAGAACCAGGGAGCAGCATTAATCCTTGAGTACTGGGATGCTTCACCCTGAGCAAGGGTCCAGATCATAAAATCACACAGATCTGAAGTTAGATGAGTCTTCAGCATCCATCTAGCCCAACTTGTCCCACAAAGACAATGCTCATCGATAATGTCTCAGACCCTGAAAGCAAGGAAATAGGAGGCAGCTGCAAAGAGGTAGATGAATTCCTCCCCTTAGTCCTAAAAAGAGTTCAAGAAACTACCTAGTGTAAAGGAGAGAGCCCTGGGCTCAGAACTGGAAAGATGGGAATTTGAATCTAGACACTGACACTTCTGGGAGAAACCGAGTCTGTACAATGGGATGATAATATTTGTAGGGCACACCACAGAGGCTGAAATGAGATAATGGATACAAAACCCTTCGAAACCGTGCTGTAGAATGTTCTAGACAAGTTTTTAAAACCAGTTACAATAACTTGCTGAGACTTCTCAATTATAAGGGTTTTCCATTTGGACAGGCTCAGTCTTTACCCTCTCCACCAGAGCTTCTCTAAAGAGGACCAAACAGCTTTCTCTTTACCTGGGTTATAGGCAGCTAAGGAAGTTCTATCAGTTAGAAAGAACCCCAGAGTTAATGATTGGCTCTGGGGCCCATAACGCTGGGGAGCCTGGGCTCGGTGGGCTTCATTCAGATTCAGAATAATTGTTGGAGGCAAAAGAGGATGCCTGAGCTGAAGCAGTGAGGGAGGATTGTTGCTCCAGGCTTGTACTTCTCATCAGGAAGCAAGGCATTGTGAATAAGTCTAGGGCATTTGGAAACTGAAATTCCTCATCCAAAGCCAGAAAGAGATAGAGTCAGAGAGAGACAGACAGAGAGAGGTGGGGGGGGGGGGGAGAGAGAGAGAGAGAGAGAGAGAGGAGAGAGAGAGGGAGAGAGAGAGAGGCAGATAGAGAGACAGGCAGAGAAAGACAGAGAGACAGAGACAAAGGAGAGGGGGGAAGTGGGGGGGAGAGAGACATAGAGAGTGAGACAAAGAGAGAGACAGAGACTTCAGATATGTATTTATACAATTAAAGACATATAATAATTGAGACTAGTGTGGAATTAAATACAAAGAAGAGAATAAGGAACATTTGCTTATCAGTTGACTCCATTTCCCTTGACAGAATCCAAGCTTGAGGTCAAAGATGATCTTACTTTCATTTTTGTATGCTCCATACATATAGCAAGTTGTGGAGGGAGCAATGTCTCAAACCCTGTCCCATGTACTTTATGTTAGGGAATCATTAAGGCTTAAAAAGTCTTGAAACTCTCCTTGAGACTCAATTGAGTCTAGAGATTCTGGTACCCATCAGCCAGGAAGAGTGCCAGGCATCCCCTGATCCTTGGGAGACCCCAGTGAACAACTCGGGTAAGAGATCATCCATCTGCTGAATCAATCTGGAGCATCCTCCATTATATCATCTCCTATCTTTCCGGTACAATTGCTAAGTCCATCTCCTTCTGGTAACTGCTGAATGACCTTCACAGCCATCTCCAAGCCACATCACCCAGCATGGACAACCTCCCTTTCCAGTTCCATCTCTCATTAGAATGTCAGCTGAAGCCCTTGCTAGCTTAGATTTTGCATCTATAGCCCCTAACATTGTACAGATCTCAGAGAAAGTACTTTATCTTTCCTCCCTTCCTCCCTCCCTTCCTTCCTTCCATATTCCTTTTATTTTTTCTTACATAACATCATCATATTTTTGTTTTAACTCTTCTCTAAATTAGGTGAATAATGAGGGTGATAAGGCTCTATGAAAGCACAAATATATTCTTTACTTGCCCAATATGTCCATTTATTCACATTTTGCCTGGCTCCACAGTCCTCCCCTTCAGCTAACAATTAAGGGCTCATTTACAGCCATCTTTATAAAACTGAAGCTTCCCAACTACAAATGGACTTTTTAAAAGCAGCCTCCTGCGATCCACAACATCATAAAATTCCGGGTTTGAGACTTATAAATGTGCCCCAGATATGAGAAAGCCCCCGCCACTGGCACTTACCATGCTGAAGCGGCACCCATTACTCAGTGCTATGCTTGGCCACACAATGTACCCTACAAATAAAGCAAATGAGGAAGGGAGAGGTGACAGTAATTTACGCCTGTCTAGAAAGTTTGGCATGGCAGCTCTCAATATCCAGGGCCATTTACTGGAGAAAAGCGAAACTAGAGCCTACATAAGGGTGGAAGATGAGATCATCCACTAGCAGCAATCTTTCAAATTCACAGACACTTGTGGATTCATGAGGTGAGAATGAGTAGCACAGAGGACTGTAAAATTCATTTGTAGTATTTGAGTTTGTTAACACACATTCTTAAGCTCTCTTTTTTATATAAGATAGGACTCCTGCTGTGCTGGGAAAAAATCAGGAGAGAAAAATACAGTCTTAATTGAAAGGATGTTTTGCCTAAATAGTAAAAAAAATAAAGAAAGAACAATATGGAGCCAGTCAGTCTCCTTTTTTAAAAAAGTTTGATAGAACTTTCCAGTTCTGCTCCCTTCTGCCTTTCCATATTATTTTTTAAATGCATTTTGAATTAAATACATTCTAAAATTCAGTTAAACATAAATAAAAAAAGTTATTTTTTTCTTCTGGTTTTAGTAAAAGGTTAGCTTTTAAAGCAAGGTGATATTTTTGCACTGGTTGTTTCCTTAATTCCCTGAATGTCAGAATTGGAAGAGATGACAAGATTCATCTATTTCTACTGAAATTTACCCTCAAATATCTTCTGCAATATGCCCAATGCTGTAAGGAGTGTCCTAAAATTTATCTATTATCACCCAAAAGATTTCCACTTACCTATTCACAGAGGAGAAACAAAGTGGATGAAGAATTCTTTTTGACTGGGCAGATAGGATTGGAACAGCAAATCAGAGAGTGGACCCATCAGTTCAGAATTCTGAGATAAATATTGTAAAGGAATGATGCCCTGGGTCTATAAATGAACAGGAAAAGAGTGGACTGGGTGACCTTTGGGAAATTATACAGAGTGGCCCAAACTTCCTCTAGAAACAAAAACTCACCTTTTGAACATCATTTTCTTCTTCTCAATGATGTTAGATTGCCAGCAGAATTAAAGTTGCAGAGAGAAACACAATGAAGAGAGACATATGGTAGGCTCACTGTGACATCTTACCCATTTAGAATTGGACAGAAATGACCTGAAGAATGTCAGCAGAGAAATGTGGGGCTGGAAAAGAAGGCAGGCTATCCACAAACCAAGAATGGATAAAAACTCTTGGAGAGTCTGTGTACACTGTGAAGATCCGTACAATGTCTTGGGATCCAGAAGGTCTCCAGAATATTTATGGCACTTAATGTGAAGGCTGAGTCAAGGGGGCAGCAGGAAAAGATGAGGACAAACTTGGAACTGGATCATTGAAGGGAGTGACTGCATAGATAAGATCAGAGATTATTTGTAGTATCCAAGTAACCAAAAACTATTTCCATATCACTTCCCTTTTTTCTACCAGTAACTCAAAAAGAATCATATTAGGACATTATGAATAATAGGAACCCACTTAAATTGCTCGTCTTCACCATTAGAATGTAAACTCCTTGCAAACAGGGATCATTTCATTCTTGTCTTTTTTTTCCCTCTACAGCCTGGCACATAGTAGGTGTTCAATTAGTAGTCAATTAATTGATTGATTATTCCTTTTGGGGGGGGAGGATGATGTAGTAGAAACGATTCTGGTTTAGAAATAAGGGTCTAGTTCTTCCGGTCTTTACTACCTTTGTGTCCCATTGGTAAGACCCTTCATTATCTGTGAGGCCCCTTTCAGGAACTCACCTCCTCATCGCTAAAATGGAGAGGTTTTAGTAGGTTTCTATTAATTGATCTTATAGTTCTAAATCAATGGCCTTATGGATTAGGATAGATGTTGGATCTGGGATTTCATTGTCATTGGAGATGTTTGATGAGGAAATGCTTTCTACTGATGTAAGTCAGCACCACCTCTGAAATCTCAGTTGCTTCCTGAAGCATTGGCAGGTAATGTGACTTGCCCAGGCATAGGATTCTAATTTGGAGTCTTCCAAAAATGAAGTCTTTGTACTAGGCAGCACTGTACCTTATGACCCCATGATTCTGTGAAGGGCTTGTAACATGAATGAATTAATGAAAAAAAATCACAAGACTCCTGCTGGAATGGTTCTGACCAGATAACATAACCAATAAGAGTCCATCTAGATAACTAGTATGGTATGGTATGGTATGGTATGGTATGGTATGGTATGGTATGGTATGGTATGGTATAGTATAGGTCTGGAAATGAAAGAAAATGGGACTACCAATAAAGACAATCAGACCCTTAGGAGAGAGGCAGATTGGTCCTAATTTGCTTATAAAACCATGACCAATAGGAGGAAACAGTTACAATGGTTTTTGCTCTTAAGAGAATATTTATGTGTTAGCCCTCATTATCTCCCCTCCCACAACAAGACACCCAGGAATGCAGAGTGGAAAGGTCATTAACTAAGCGAAGTGATAAAAGCATTTGGCTCAACTTAATTCTTCTTCCCTCCTCCCAGAAGTGAGTTAGGACCTATTCCAAGATGAACTTCACTTCTCGCATGTCACCAGAAGTATCAGACATCATTCAGGACCTTTGGTGCCACTATACACCAGGGTAAGACACGCAAGATTCTGGCCCCAGGTTTCAGAGCAGGGGGATAAATATAAAATGATTTAAAATGTTAAAATATTTATTATGTATTATATAAAATATTTAATAATAATAAATATTATATAAAATATTTAAAATTCTAAAATAAATAGAAGCAAGTGATCTTTGTTGTAGTTAGCACGAATGATTAGGCAAAAATATTTTACTGAATACCCAAGATGTTCAGTCACATACAACTGAATTTGTCTTAAAACAATCAATGTAAAGTCATCGTTAATGAAGCTTACCCTGGTCACATTTTGTGAAGCTTGCCACAGGAGTAAAAATATCATTTATGACACTGGTTGCCATCCTTCCTTCCTCCTACTCATCTATCCATCAAATATCCCAAAGGCATATTTTTTCTTTATTTTCTTTTTTTAAGTTTTGAATTCCAAATAGTCTGTCTCCCTGTTACCCCTTCCCCACATTGCTAAAGCAAGCAATATGATATCCATTATATGCATGAAGTCTTGCAAAACATATTCCTATATTAGTTGTGTTGCAAAAAAAAAAAAGGCAAGAAAAATAGAGTGAAAGGAAATCTGCTTCCATCTGCACTCAGAGTTAATCAGTTTTCTCTCTGGAGGCAGAGAACATTTTTCATCACGAATCATTAGAAATTATCTTGAATCTTGTATTGATCAGAGTAAGTAAGCCTTTCATAGATTGTGATTCTATAATATTGTACTGTTACAATTTTCTCCTGGTTTTGTTCACTTCACTTTGCATCAGTTCATATAAATCTTCCCACTTTTTTGAAAATATCCTGCTTCAATTCTACAGCACAATGGTATTTCATCACAAGAATATATCATAATTTGTTCAGTCATTCCCCAATTGCTGGGTATCTATCCCCTTAATTTCAAATTCCCTGCCAACCCAAAAAGAGCTGCTCTAAAAATGCTTATACAGGTAGGTCTTTTTTTCCCTTTTTCTTTGTTATCTTTGGGACACAGACCTAGTACTATTATTGCTGGGTTAAAGGGATATGGTGTGTGTGTGTGTGTGTGTGTGTGTGTGTGTTTATTTATATGTGCATATGCCTGTGTTTATATAAGTACTGGGGGGAGCAGACTTTCCATTCCTGAGGACCTTCCAGAAAATTTCTAATAATTACTTTTCAAGGATTGTCCAGGGACAGGATTATTCATGTATTATTGGGCCAAATGGTCCTGAAGGTTCCTTTTAATTCTAGAAAGATAGATTTCTGCAATTCTCTTCAATTTCTTATCTATATCAATTGGACCAGATGGTCAACTTGAATGCATGGGTCCTCAATTCAGAAAGTCCTATGGCATGCTGCCCTAAATTAAGGGTGGGTTTAGGATCAGAAAAAAATGGGTTCTAGTCTTACCTCTTAAATATATCCTGTTGGATCCTGCAAAAGTCCCTTAACCTCTCCCTGTTCCCAGATCACTCCTTCTAAGGTACAGAGCAGTTATGTCAATCTGCTTCAATGCAGGTAGTTTCCAATCTGTAAGCTTTATACAAGAAATTATATTTCCGATGAATTAAAAAAAAACATCATGGAGTAGAGTGAACAGAGGAATTATTATCAGAAATACCTGAGTTCAATCTTATCTCTTAAACTTAAACTAGCAAAATGACTCTGAACAAGTCACTTAACCTCAGTGAGCCTCTAGAAATTCCCAGCTTGCTCCTAGGTCATTACTAAGTCATAAGTTGAATCTGCATTGATAACAGGCTTCCTATAAATGAAGATTCCTTCTTACATCCACACACACACACACACACACCACACAAACATTCAAAAATCACAGGTACTTCACATTATCTGCATGAGGGCTCAAGGAGGATGTATTCCTCTTGTATGAAGGTATGGCTAGTGGTTTCAGAGCTGCTCCTCCATCTCTGGGGTCCATCTTTCACACAGTTCTCACCTGTGGACCCAAGAAGCTGTAGTGCACACAGCAGCTACACCACAAAAAACCATCTTGGTGGATAGGCTAAACCAGGTGGTGGTGGGGTGACCAAGGGACTTTAAGCCTGTCAGTAAGTTAGTGGCCTGTCTATTCCAAGCATGGGAAGTTTCCCCCTGGAAGGATGGACTTATGGGTACAATGGCCAGGAAGGCAGTGGAAGTAGGCATTGTAGGATACTCAAAGCTTGACCAGCTATCGAAGATCCCAAGGTTATCCAATGTATCCAAGGTCAGTAATCAGGACTTAACCCTGCCATTAGATTTCAATAATTCTGGAAGAGAAAGTGAGGCTGACAGCTTGGTGCAACTCTGCCTCACTTTGATCCAATTGATGTACATCAGGATATTAATTGATCTTTTTTTTTTAGATTGACATCATTTTTTATATTAGCTCAACCTACCCATGAGCAATTGACATTTTCCCAGTTCTTTAGCTCTTATTTGTGTGAAAAGGGTTTTATTTTTATTTGTCTTCATACAGTTTCTGGGTTTGTCTTGGGAGGTAAATTCACAGGCCTTTTATGTGCTCTCCAGTTATTTTGAATGGAATGTCTCTATCTCTTGCTGTTGGGCTCTGTGGGTAGAGGTCATTGGTCTTCCTTAAAAACGGACAAATAATAATGAGATAAGAAGATAAATACTCTAAATCCTTCTAAAATATCCATATGGTGTCTCTGTTAAAAATATCCTTTGAGGTAACAAAGCCAGACCAATATTCTAAAGAAATCAAAGAAAGTCATTAAGTATGGCTGACATATGGCTCACAGGGCCAACTCTATCCCTCCAAGACTGGACATTGGGACAAGAGAACCCACATGGCCCTGGTGACCTCTTTGGTAATGCACTAAATTAGTGCTAAATGGGAGAATGGAAGTGTTCTGATTGGACATTCTGCTTTCAGCTCTGTGGAACTGAGAAAGGACCAATTGGCTTTAGAAAAGAATATGGCTGGTGGACCCATCAGCCCCTCACATATGGGATTGTCTTTAAAACTCTAGGTCTGAAAATAATGTCCTTAAACTTTAGAAGCCCTCAAGGACTTTCACCCTGGAAAGGCATATGCCTGTCTGCATTCCATTATTTTAGAAGTCTCTGCAAGGTGTGCTGGCCCAGGGACCTTTGAACCAGCACAGACCAGAATGGACTGGGAGCCTGTAATTGTGTTTGCTTATTTTTTACTCTTTAATACAGTCCCCTCTGCTAAATAGCATCATAGGGTGGGCAGTACTTGTTGGAGTCTCCTGTCAGACAGAAAAGGTTTTTTCTCTTTAGTATTCACGTATGAGCAGATGAACCTGCCAAATGCTGTCATTCCAAACACACCTGCTGAGGATATGGGAGCCTCTTAAATTGCTGAAACATGTGGAGGGTGTGGGAGGCAGAAGCAGCGAGACAGCCTCTGGGCTGGGGCCTGGGGCTCTCTGCATGGGACTGTAAGCCTCTGAGATACATACGTGTTCACCTATTGACCTCATCACTTGACATTGGCTCAAGCCAAGGACAGAGTTGTAATCATTCACCCTTAATCTGAAAATTTGAGAAGCAGGCTCTAATTACAGGGCCAGGGTGGATTATGCTAAAACTGAGTTTTTGGTCATCCAAGTGATGTTACATCGAAATAAGCTGGAGAATCAAACTTATTTCTATCTCTTCTTGATGAATCCTTTATTCTTTGGAGAGAGGACTAAAAGATTTTCTCCCTTTTTTGGAGACTCTAGGAGCCGTTCAAAGCCACTACAGTGTAGTACTGGTTAAACCAGGACCACGTGTATATATAGGAAGAGGGGTTGGCTGAAGTACTATGGTCACTTAGATATGACATTAGGCCACCAGATAGCTGTCTATGATTCCCAACCGTCACCCATCTGCCCCCTGAGCTGCACCTCTAGCAAGAAGCAGGTCCAGGTCCAGCTGTTAACATTTATAACCATAGTCTGTCATAGATCTAGGATCTGGGCCATGTTTTAGTGTAGTGACAATGTAGTGGCCCTAGTAGGTCTGCTAAGGATAACAGTAATTATACTGCCAAAATGTCTTCCATAAGGGACTCTCAGTATCTGAAAACTTTTTCCTGCATCCTTGAAGCAGACTCTTTGAGGGTCAGCTGTTTGATCACCTATAGGGATGCTCTGAGGGAATTCCGCTTCAGGTCTGGGTTGGGCCATAGAGAGTCGGGAACATTTTTCTTTTGGGGGGGGGGGGAGTGTGATAGGATGAGATCTGTGCTTTAGGAAAATCATTTTGGCTGTCAAATGGAAAATTAAAAGGAGAGCCTAGGAGACCATTTAAGAAACTATAGCAGGTCTTGATTAGAGCTGATGAGGGGCTGGGCTGGAGAAGAGTCTGCACCAGGGTAGTAAAGGGAATTCATGGGAGAGAGGGTGTGGAGGTAGAAGAAACAGGTCTCGGTGCTAATGAGATGATGGGAGGGGAGGGGAGGGGGATAAGAAAGAGGAAAATACGTGGACAGCTCCCCTCCTCATGGAGACTAGAAATTGCTCTGTACCTTCTTCTAGGGAAATGGGCGTCCCTTCTGGGTGAGCCCCAAGGCCACCTATAGGAAAGGTTCTAAACGTTTCCTTGTATTCAGCTAACTGAGAGATGTTCTCCTTGTCAGAAGGCTGCTAAAACTACATTTGTTTCTTTTTCTTTCTTTCTTTTTTCATTTGAAAGGCCACCTGGCTAAGCCCATGAAGTCCTGGCCTTTCCCCATCCTGGCTCCCTGCCTCTGAAGGCTTACAGGGCCCACAAGGAAGTTGTCAATCTTGACCAGTTCATCACTGGCACATTTTCCATGTTAACTGCACATGTTGGAGCTCCCCACTCCATGAAATAATTTCATTTGTGTTAAGCAATGGGCAGAACCATTTCTTTAATGCTCACTTTAATGAAGGTAAAAGTGCCCACAATATCCCCTGAAGCCAGGATCTTATAAAGCCTGAGACTTTGAAGCCTGAAATTCCAGAGAGCAGGTCACAGTAAGTGATCCCTTACTCAGAGAAAGAACAGCGTAATTATGAAATAATTTTAAAAATAGATGCATTAGTCATCCAGGGAGCCTACCCTCCCCAAAATAATCATTGACAAGTGATCCCTTACTCAGAGAAAGAACAGCATAATTATTAAATAGCAATTTTTAAAATAGATGCCTTAGTCATCCAGGGAGCCTACCTCCCAAAATAATCATTGGCAAGTATTTTTTCAACTTACCTTCACTGGGCTTGGAATTCAGTCTACACATTGTCTTTCTAGACTTTCCAGAATACCACAGAAAAGCCCCTAATGGCCAATGGCTGGTGATTATTCCCCATTTGGCCCCCAGCTGTGGCCTCTGTTCATTTTATGGTCGTCCCAGTCCCAAAGCTGCTGTCTGATGACTGCTGGGATACTTGCATGCAGAGGGGCCTTGGGCAAACTTAATTCCCATCAGGATGCCAGCTGTTTGAACCAGATCTGGGACAAAAAGAGCTGAGCCCAGGACCTGGTGAAGCAAACATCTGACTCTCTGGGGTCAAAAATGGAAGAAACCAAGTCATTCAGGGTCCCATTCAGAGAAGCACAACATGTTATTACCCTCATCTTCAAGAATTTCAGTGGGTGATTTCCACAAAGAGAATGGCATCAGCCCAAATGAAACCCTAGGGGTCCTATTCAATAAAGAAGAAATTTGACCAATTTCCTTCCTAGGAGCCAGTTCAAAATCAAGAGATCTAACCAGTCCCTGATTGTTGGCAAAGTCAACTCACAGTGAACCCCAGGAGACATGGACTCAGCACTGGAATCTTCCCATTCATTCCCCTTGTCCTTACAAGGGGCTACCCCAACAACTGAAGGTGCTGCCACCAAAGTTGTGCCCTTGAGTATTCCTTACATGCCATGTGTCCAGCTCCACCTAGATTCCTTGCAATCATAGCATCAAACACAAAGCTGACCAGGACCTCATGTATCCTCTAGTTCAATCCCTTTTTTATATATAGGAATACTGGGACCCAGAGAGATGAATGACTTTCCTAAGGCAACTCAAGTGACAGAAATAGGATTTGAACTCAGATCCTTGAATTTCAAATTTCCCATACTCCCTCTACTATACTGTACATCAATGCCCTTTTAAAGGCCTCCTTGGAGAATGACTCTCACCTTGGACTATTCAGCTATGTCCAGTTGGAGCAAGGCAGTGGAGGACACCTCTTACTGAGAACATCCATTTTAAAATTGTGTGAGTGTGTAAACTTGCTTGTATTAGCAAGTTTACCTATTTAAAAAAAATACTACTGGCTAAAAATGAGTTTTGTGACTTAGGAGAAATATTATCCTATGATGGCTCATAGACCTAAGAGATACAGTTACAATCCAACAATCTAATTTTTATCAGATATTCCTGAAGGAAAGGCTTTAAGAAAAGGTCAAGAATGCCTACAGAGGCCCCCTAGTCAAACTCCATCATTTTGCAGAGGAGATACTGAAGCTCAAGGAGGTGATTTGCCCAAATCACTCAGAGACTAGATTGGGATCCACTCTAGTGACAATGTTACTTCTAAAATTGCTATGACCACAAAATAAATCACTCTGGTGATGAGGGTCTTGCATATGTGGTGTGACATGTGGAACACTGTAACCTAGACTCTTATTAAAGAGAGAAAAGACTTTAAGAGTTGATTTTACCATAATTATCTTCTTTCCCTGGGTTAGAGATACCCGTTATTGGATTTGGCATTGTAAATGGCATACCATTCCGGGAGATTGTAAGCCCCTTGAGGACAGGAGCAGCGTCTGTAATCTGTCTTTATATCCTCAGCGTCAAACTGAATGCACAGTGCCTTTATTACAGTAAGTTTCTAAATGCATGTTGGGTTGGATTGAACTGGCCATTTTAAAATTGCTCATTGAATTATGCTATCAGAAATCTATAATCTTCCATCTTTCTGCCTTCTGTTTTTTTTATTCTCCTTTTCTCCATCTCTTCTTCTGTTTTTATCTTCTGAAATTCCAAGTGACTGTTGGGACTGGGGTCTTCTTTGAAGGCAGTTTAAAGTTCAATAATCAGACATCTTCTAACAAGTCAATAAGAAACAGGCTGGGAGCTTCTGGTGGTGTTAAGTCTTGACTCACTGGTCCTAATCTAAAATTTAGAAAGAGTTTTAGAAATGTCTCTAGAGTGCTCTCCTTTGTACTAACTATCCAGAAAATCTCCTGACTACTAAAGCCAAAGAATGTTGTTCCTTCTGAACGTTCGTGCCTCAGATTTAAGGATATCAAATTTCCTCAAGAAACGTGAGGTCCACACCTGGTAGTTCCATACTAAGTCATGCAACCAGTCCATTTGGGATCCTTCAAAAGCAGGTGTAGAAGCAGAAGCACTTGGGACACCTATCAGCATGGAAAGCAGCAAAAATTCTGGTTTTAGAATCAGAAAAAGTCAGAGGCTCAAATCCTAGTTCTGCCACTTTAATTGCCTGTGACACCATAGACAAAGGCATCTAAACTTTCTGAGCCTCGGTTTCCTTATGTGAAAGATGAGGAAGTGAGACTAGATGGCCTCTAGCATTCATTTACTCTACAGGTTCTAGGACTCATTTTTAATCAGATCTTCCTGAAGGAAAGATTTCAAGAAGGGACAAAGGGGGGACAGAGAGATAAAAACACAGAGACAGACAGGAAAGGAACATTAAACATCCAGGGGACAGGACTTCTAGATGGCAGAAATGGATGGCACTTAGAAAGGATGTAAAATGGAGATGGTAATGAGAGGTCAAAGAAAAATCAAAGGAAGGATGAAAAGCAAAAGTCAAAGCAAAAATGACTCAAGTTTACTTGTAATTGAAAGGAAATGAAAAGTCCTAATAACAATGTTGGCTTTAGAATCAGAAAAAGCCTGGATTCAAATTCTCCTCTGATACTTCAATGCTATATGGCCAAGGACAATCCAATTCCTCTCTCTTGGCCTTAGTTTCCTTAGTTTAAAAAGGGGGTAGGAAATGGTGACAACAGACCAAATTATCTGACAGAGTTGTTGCAGAGCCCCCTTAAATATAAATCAGACAGGGCCACCTGGGTGGCTCAGTGGATAGAGCACTGGCCCTAGAGTCAGAAGGACCAGAGTTCAAATGTGACCTCAGACATTTGATCATCGCCTAGCTGTGTGACCTTTGGCAAGTCACTTAACCCATTGTCTTAAATAAGTAATTAAAAAAAATAAAAATCAGACAGATAATGGGCATCACAAAGCACAGAACACTAAACCTGGAGTCACAAAGACATGAGTTCAATCTAATCTCATTTACTAGTTGTGTGACCCTAGGTACTTTCCTATTTGCCTGTCCTTTCTCATCTATAAAATGAGGGTCTAATAGTGCATACAATAATACAATGGTGCATTAAAAATAAAAGCGCTTTACAAACATTAAAAATCCTAAATGAATACAAGTTATAATTTTTAAGGAACTGAACTTGATGTTCAAATTCTGACTCTGAAATTTGCTACCCGTGTGTCATCGATCACTTCATCTCTCTAGGACTCCATTTCCTTATTTTGAGAATGAGCAGCTTGGATTCCATAGCCTCTAAGGTCCCTTCAGAATTTAGATTTAGTATCTTACAGGTATTAAAATGCTTTTTGATGGAAGTTGTGGTACTGGAGTTGTTGAATTCCATTTGTCAGCACGGGCTACACAAGAGAAAATGTCTTACTACTCTTTGAGTCTTTGGAAAGAGAATAGTGATGATTAAAAATGAATCTCTTCTCAAATAAAAATCCAAATGGCTTGCAGAAAAGGAATCACAGGGAATACTGATTTAAAAGATGAATGCGATTTTTTAAAATAATTTTTTTAAAAAAGGAGGAAAACAGAAATCTAACACAAAACTTTCCCTGTGAATGGACTAAATAATTCAATAAAGAGAGAATAAAAGATTGGATGAGAAAATAAAGTACAACCACCTGTGGTTTAGAAGAAGTAAAAAGTAAACATATATATATATATATATATATATATATATATATATATATATATATATATATATATATAGAGAGAGAGAGAGAGAGAGAGAGAATGGATATGAGAGCTAGGAAAAAAAATTACAATACATAAGGGGATCCCCAAAAGTAAGAATTGCACTATTAGACAAAGGCAAAAAAGAAATCTGCACCATGCATGCAGATAAGTAAAGTATTACACGCTGAAGAAATGATAAATGGGGGTATCTAGGTAGAGCAGTGGATAGAGCATGGACCCTGGAGTCAGGAGTCCCTGAGTTCAAATCCAACCTCAGACACTTAATAATTACCTAGCTGTGTGGCCTTGGGCAAGTCACTTAACCCCCTTGCCATAAATAAATAAAAATTAAAAAAAATTTTAATATAAATCAGACAGATAATGGGCATCATGATGCACAGAACACTAAACCTGGAGTCACAAAGACCTCAGTTCAATCTCATCTCATTTAAACACTTAACCATTTAGCCACTTAACCCCATTTGCCTTGCAAAAACCTTAAAAAAAAAGAAAAGAAATGATAAACAATGAGGAAAAAAACATTATTAAACAGGCAAATCATGACACAGCACCTACATTCAAAGAAAAAGCTCTTTGAATTACAAAGATAGAACCAAAATAATAGTAGCAGCTAATGTTTTTCTTTCATAGATGGACAAATTCATCAGAAATATAAACAAATGGGGAGAATACGAAAGGAATAAACTGTTGAAAAAGCTCGTGGTATCTTCAGACTAAAGATATTAGAGAATATGGATATTTCTTTGCATTCTCTAGTACCTTTATAAAAATAAATCATAGGCTAGAGGCACAAAAATAGTAACAAATGAAAAAAAGCAGAAATAGTTAACACATCCTTTAAGACCATAGTACAATAAAAACAAAATGGGTATAGGAAACTATGTACAAGATATCAGCCTAATTAGGGATTTAACAATTGTTTCATGAATAAAGAGTGACAAAAAAATCAAATAATCATTTAATAATTATGTGAAAGAAAATTATAACGATAGGATAATATACTAACACTTCTGAGATAAAAGTAAAGCAGGAGGAAAAAGTATATCCTTGAGACCATCCATTAACAAATTTAAAAAGTAATAAATCTATCCTCAAGGACACCTGAAAATGCCCTTAATAGACTTTGAACTTTTCTTATTTTTATAAATTGATCATGGATGTACTGAACAAATTATATAATAATGTTTTTTTAAAAATAACAAATAAAGAAATGTGAAATCAAATTATTCTGGCTGCTGGGAATTCATTATATGTGTTCTGCTATTAACTCTGACAAACTAAATGTAAGAAATCATATACTCCATTTGGTTTTATGTAAACTTCAATCAAAATGAAATCTTAGTGGAAAGTCAAGGCAAGCAAAAGGAAATAAGTTTTGATAAATGTTCCAATAAATCCAATTTAAAACAACTCTCTCCAAAGTAGAAGAAACCTAGAGAGAACTGTGAGTCATTTAGGCAAAAATCCTTGCCTATATTGCTATTCAAGTCATTTGTCTGTATTTGCTGAAAATGAGCAAAAGACTATTGTAAGAAAGTCTGAACCCTCACCTCAAAGTCATATTTCTAGAAAGTTAAACAAATATTAGCATTTCCCATTTTTATTATTGGGATTTTGTTTTCTTCCTTTTCCACCAAAAGGATCAGAAAACAGAGATGTGTTGTTCTCCTCTGAAGAAACTTGGTCATGGCCTCAGGGAAGGACCTCGGAAACTCTGGAGCTGGACTCAACAGTCTCTTAGATTCTTCCCTGTTCTAGATAAAATAAAATAAATGAGATAAATTAAGTCCAACGTAGTTTTGGTTTCACCATATAATTTTCTGTAATCTAATTATTCAAAAATAGATTAATTATGTGAACATACATATATTCTTATACATAAAGATTTAAAGTATATTTTATTATATAGATATTCATTAATTGAATGTATATAGGCATACACATATACTCTATTAAATCACATTTTAATCATATTTATATAAATTCTATTAATATACATATAATATATTAAATATATTCTATTAATCTATATATTATGAAAACACTAAATATATACACAAAATATGATGTCTGTGTATGCATATATCCATATATAAGGATATATATATATATATATTTCTCCCACATACACACACACACACACACACACACACACACACACACAAACATATGCACAGACATTCTATTAATCAGAATATCTTCCTTCCATTGTGCGATGAAAAGTAGCAGTTGGAAACTGAAAGGATCTGTCACCTTTTTCATATCATGGCCCCCTTTAGCATTCTGGAGAAGGCTCTGGACCCCTTCTCAGAATGATGGGGGTTTTTTAATTCATTAACTGAAAAATGATAGGTTTCAAGTAGCACTTCCTGAAATTTTCCCGTCTAAGTTCACCAACCCTTTACGTCTCTCCATGGAGCAAAGAATTCCTTGTACAATGCAAAGAGGACCTCAGCTCAGCTCTACCATTTGTGAGCCACATGATCTTAGATAAGCAAGTAAATCTTTCCATATTCTTCATGTGTAAAAAAGAGATGGTCATAATTGTCTTTCCTATGTGCCAGAGTTGGTAAGAAAAATCAAGGAGCTAAGGTATATTCAAGAATTTTTGAAAACTGTAAAGTGAGATACAATGTAAGATGTTAGGGCATAACATTATTCATTTTTATTTTTCTCTACAATCACAGTCTCTCAAACCCATCTGGTAACACTACATATATAAACATTTATACAATTAGACAGCTATTTGAATAGTCCAGGAAAAAGGTATTGAGAATCTAACCTAGGATGGTGGTCCCATGAGTGAAGAAGAGGGGACAGATATGTGCTAAGCTGTAGGGCTCCAATCATTAACACTGGTCACTGAATGAAGAGGATAGGTGAGAGGAAAGAATAGTTAGAGATGATGTGGAGGTTGCAAACTCAAGGGCCTGGAGTGCAATGGAGCTTTTGAGAGAGAAGCTGGGATTTAGTGGGGAAAGGTGATGAGTTCTCTTTCAGAATTAACCTGTTTCAGATGCCCATACAACATTCAGATGGAGAGATCCAATGGATTGTTAATAACAGTGAAGTTGAAAGTCCAAAGAAAGAGTTAATGTTGAATATAAAGACTTAGGGAATGTCTGCATAAAGGTGATCATTGAATCTCTGGAATGTCATAGGATCTCCAGCCAGTCATTCAATCCAAAATTCAACAGAAAACAATGTTCTCATGATATCTTTGCTAAGCTAAGTAGTCAAAGGGGAATAATCATCCTTGCCCTGAAAACAGCTTTATTAATCTTACAACAACATGGATGAGTGAACTCTTTACATCGAAAAGAATTTGTTTTTTCCCCACATTTTAAGAAATGGACCTCACTTGGATAGGATAAAGAGGGAGGTAAGATTCCAATGATGCCATTGTGTGAATGTGTGTGCTTGCAAGGGTGTCTTAAGTGTGTATGTGTTGCTCTGAGTTCCTCCCTATGATGTCTTTTCAGAATAACCATGAAATCATTGTTGAAATTCCAAATTTCCTTTGATATCTGCACCCTTCTTATAGGGCACAAATAGAATATTTAAGATCATAGTGTCACAAATCTAGATCTGAATGGGCTAAATGAGACAGCATCTAGTCCACTTGAGAAAATGGAACCCCTGACCCTTGGTCAACATCATCCAGAGAGTAGTGGGTAGCAGTGGACCCCAAAGTCAGAGTCCTCCCCACTGCACCCTGCTGCTTCCATCCATATGCTGTCTCTATCCATGCCTCCCCATGGTAACGCTAAGCAGTAAAATTCACTAGGACTAAACTAACGTTCAAAGCTAGCTGTTTGGAACATCTGGCACAAGTCACCAAACTGAGAGGGCAGGATTTATTCCACAGAAACACCACATGAAAAGAAAATTCTATGTTCCCAATGTCCCTGACAAAGCAGCCTCATTTTGCCCATATTTTGATATTATGGTGTAAAGTGTATGTAATCCAAGAAATAGGGCTGAAACAATCCCAGACGTGTCTGTGCAGATGATGCTGGCTGAAGAGAATACCACACATTTGTCAGTGAGACATAAGTCAGAAGACTTTTTCCCCCAGAAGACCTCCTTGGATTCTTAGTCCTATCTAAGTGATGTGAGGTTATTCCTTGAGACTCCAAGAGGTCATCATTTCTACAAGACTGAGTCAGGTCCACATAAGGATTCTGAAACTTAGCCAAACTTTCAAGACTGGGTTCAGAGCAGATTTGAACTTTATACATGCTGGTGGACCACCCAAGGGGCAACCTTGGAATAGAAGTGAATTATAGGTGACTTCCCAGGTCCTGGACCACCCAGAACCACATGAAAACAGATTAGAATTCTTAGAGCAGCTTTGATTTGGATGAAATGTCCCCATGAAAAAAGAGGAAGCTATCTATCCACCATCCCCCCCCCACACACACACACACAGGCTAAAATACACTCATTACAAGTAATACAACCACAACAGACTACTCAACTACTAATAGCGTGTATGACACCGTGCTTAATAAACGCATTGACTTTGATGCCATATGTCCTCTTTGTAATGCCTCTGTTTTCTGGCCCCTCCATAGACTGAAGAGAACTAGAAAAGACTAGAGACTGTTTCCTCATCTGTCAAATAAGGCTGCAAATACAAAAGGAGATACCTTGTAGAGTTAAGATGAAGGAAATACTTTACCACTTTCAAAATATTCTAGTATTCTATTGGTTCTCATTAGATTTCACTAATTTGGAATTGCCTCCAACAATTCAGATTGCACCCTTGCTTTCCCCATCCCATCCCAGTTCAACCTGTGCAGTTATCATCCAGATCATTACAAGACTTCACCAGACACTCTACCCAACAAACCTAAAGTCATCCTCATGTATTCTAGATATCAGAAGGAAGCCAATAGAATACATTTGTTGGCTCCCCAGCAGAGCAGAAATGGAAATTCTCCTTTCCTCTTTGGCTTCCCCAGTGCTTTAACCAAGAGAAGCTCCCTCCTAGGGTAAGCATGTGGGCTGTTCTTTTCTTTATTTTTTCCTTTAAAGCCATGTGACCTCCTTTGGCAGTTCTGGGCCACTTCTCAGAGAGTTTTCATTAAAATGGATTAGAGAGTTGATTCTTAGGTGCCCTGAGGTTTGAAAGTAGAAATCGCCCTCCACATTGATGACATTTATCATTGGGCACACTGCTTCTTGCTAGTTCTGTGAGAGATACCATCAGCAACATCTGGCTCATAAAGATATGATCAGCCTGCTTCTGGAACTTTCTGGCAGCCACTTACTAGTGGATACGGAGATGCGGTTAGATACGCCTCACTCAGTAGCTCTGAGGCTCCCTCCAGTTCCACAGAGTGTCTTTGTTTCAAATTAGTGAGGGTGTGATGTGATGGATAGGCATATTGAACCCATCTATAGTCGGGGAATGTCTGACCTTTTGAATATATATTATCGCTGCAATATTCTCCACCTGACTAGTCACCCCCCCTGGGCTAGCTCCAAATTGAGATTTTTTCTTCTTGTGTAAAGAGATGTAGGGATGTCGAGATGTCTACACTGTCTGCGACAGCACAACCTGAACTCAGCACAGATGCCAGTATTCTAAGCAATCCCTGATGTTCTAGCAAATACATTCGCAGACTCTATTCTATTCATGACAGGCACCCTTCCCAAGTTCAGCCAAGAGGATGCTGGCTTCCTTCGATTATGAAATTCTTTAAGTTTCACCTCCAAGAGGTATATCTGTTTCCAAGGATGATTCTTAAAAGGAGGAAGGGAATATGTATAACATTTGGTTTCCACTTAATGACAAAACAATTTGTCGACCAGCATGTGAAACCAATTATCAGCGGTTCCACCATTCAATGATTGTCTTTACACTTTCTGAATTACCTGAAGATAGAAAAATCATGTGAGATCAGCAAGAAACAGCCTGGATCATCTAGTCCCCCAAGTCACCCTGACTCCCAATGACAGGCATTACCCTGAGTTCTCTTTCATCACCTCCCCAGCGGTCACCTCCAGCCAAGTGTAACACTAGGCGTCTAGTTACATGCCAACCCAGAGGTCTGGGAGTCAACCAGAGACATATCTATGATGGGCCTGCCAAAGAGGCAGAGGGCAATAGAACCTATTGGCTACCTACATGACAGCGACCTTACAATCCATGCTCTTAGGCTGATGGTTTTGTTTTAAACTCTTGATGGAGCATCTGCTCCATTAAAACTACTGCTTTATTGAACTAATTTGCAAGTAGTTGGGTTTCCTGCAATCTATGACAGTTTAAAAGTTAAACAAGAGGAGGAGGTAGAGACCACAGCCAAGCAGATGTGCTTAGGAGAAGTTCTTAGCATCTTGCTGAACGATTCCTTCTACAGTTTTCAAAAAGGAAGCCCTGGGCCAAGTAATAATCACTCGACCCCAAAAAGGCACAGACATGGCCCAAAGAACAGGATTTCAAGGGAGGAGGAAGAACCCATAGATAATTATTGGGCCATAGGAAGTTTGACCTTTCCCCCCACTCCTAGGAGAATGTGAACTCCTTGAAAGTCACCATTATGTCATATTGATCTTGCATTTGTTTTGACTAGGTAAAAAAGATCATTCTTTGCCTCATTTCTTACCTAGGTTTAAACACTGAATGGCTGATTCACTAAATGATGGGTTACCCCAGTCAAACAGAGACAAGGAAGAGACCTTAGGTTAAAAAGACCAAGGGCTCCCATTGTAACTGGGTCATCTCCAGTCATTCTGAGCTATATCTGATCACTGGACCCAGTTGACTTGGGAGGAGAGAGTGAAGCTGGGGACTTAGCACAGCCCACCCTAACTCAAATCTAATTCATGTGCATGTCATGGCATCACCTCCCTGAGATCATGGTCCTCTGAGAATGAAGGATAGCAACAGCATAACTAAATGCCATTGGGTTGGATTGCATGGTTACTCTCCACCAGACGGTGAACTAGTCCAGTGATTTAGTAGTCATTTTGGTTTTTTGAACCCCAATTTCCTTATCCATAAAACTGAACAAAAAAATGTTTGCCCTACCCAATGTAGAGAACTCTTATGGGGATATATGTAAAACTGCTTCGTAGTTTAAGATGCCATTTCTTTAGAATTACTAATAACTGTTTAAAAAAATTAACCTTCTTGCAGTTAATTATCTGATAATCAGCTAGGTGAACTTTATCATGCTAGGTTCCAGAGGGCTAAACAAGGGGAATATAAAGGGGAAAAGTCAAAAAAGAGGTAAACTGAAACTTGCTGTCAGGAAATAATTCCTAACAATGTAAGCTGGGATATGAATGGAGCTGTCAGGAATTTATTATGATTATCATTATCATTATCATTATCATTATTATCATTATTATTATTATTAATGTATTATTATGTGGCAAGAATGAAATACTTTACAATTATTATTATATTTGATCCTCATGTCATTCATGGTTAGTAGATATTATGAAGACATTATTTTACAATTGAGTAAACTGAGGCAGACAAAGGTGGTGGTAAGCATCTGAGGCCAGATCTGAATTCGAGTCTTCTAGTACCAGGCCCAGCACTCCCCACCTAGATGCCCCAGTTTCCAACACAATGGTATTCAGAGAGGACAGAAACTTTTGAAGAACCCAACATTAAAAATTCTGTCATATAGTTTATACAGTTTGTTGCAAGAACAGAGGTATCAAAGGGATGACTCAAATTCCTGGTCTTCTGACCCCAAGAAGTGCCTATAGTCCTGAAGGCCTGTCAATGGAAACAATGCCAGGTGCTGAGAAAGACAGATTCAAACTCCCTGCAGGCATCCCCTAGGAGCATTGCTCAGGGGGCATGGCAAATTGGAAAGTGCCTGGAAAGAGGCCACTTGTGAAACTTACTCTGAGCCTGAGCCCAACACCTTTTAGAATAAATTTTCACTTAGAAAGTTGAATCAAAATTATAGAGCAATTTCCCTAATGAAGGTGGATGCAAAAATCTCAAATAAAATCTTAGCAAAGCGATTACAGCAAGTCATCACTAGGATAATACACTATGAGCAAGCAGGCATCTTTGCCCCTGCTTGGCCACAGATACAGAGCTGGACAGGACCCTGGAGGTCACCTAGTGCCACCATTTCCTTTAGAGGAAGTGACTTGTCCAGGGTCACAGCCGCAGTCAGCGGCAGAAGTGGCCACAACTTGAACTCCAGCCTTGAAGGCCAGCTGGCCTCGACTCTGCTGCCAGCCTCTGCTCAACAGCTCCACAGCAGCAAGGTGGCCCGGGACCCTGACCAGACTTTGTTAGTCCGAGAAGACAACAGAACAAGATGATTGTCCCTTCTGCCTTCCCACTTGACAGAGTTCTATAAACATCCGCACGTATTTTAATGATTTCTTCTTTCCCACTCTAACCCTTTCCTTTAAGTTTTCTCGGCTGAATTTTGGAGTTTCTAAAGGGGGGTCTCTCCTTCCCTGGAGGTCTGATGATTCACCTGAGCTGGCAAGGGCTCAAGGAGCCTCAGGTGAGCCTTTCCCATCACCACAAGACAATAAATGACCTCAATCTCTAGCAAACACGGAGGAAGATGAGGACCCCCTCCCAAGTTGCTGGGTGACAGAGCCAGGAGCCCAATCCTTCCTGGAGAGCGATCTCGTCATCTTTGGCCCACGGAGCAGCCGCTCCATGGCTTCCCTCTCATCGCAGCTGCAGCTGCTCAAGGAGGACTGTGGGACCTTCTCCCTGACCCAACGCGGCTGCACACAACAAAGGCATCTCTGGAGCCCTCTTCATCTCGATCCAATTGATCCCTTCATGCCCTGGCAACATGACCTGGGCAAGTAAAGACAGTTTTCCCTGAAGCACCTGGACTGGAGGAAATCCTAAAAACCCCACCCATGGTCAGGAGATGTGAGATCTGAACCATGAGGTCATCCCAGGAATGCAGAAAAGGGGGGGATGGTCACAGCTGGACGAGGGGGAGCCCTGGTGGCCAGCCCTGGGATGTGTCTACTCCCTCCTTGCAGCATTTTACAGACACTTAATAAGCACCCTCTGTATTCCATATGAGAAGCATCATGGTTCCCACCAACTCCAGTGGCTTCACATTGACTCCAGGATCAAACAGAAATTCTGTTCAGCTAGTAAAACCTGGCTCCTGTCTCTGTTTGCAGGCTCACTGGGCATTACTCTCCTACCATTACCTTTTGCTCCCAATGGAGATGAGATGGGGCCTTTTCTTTGGCCCCTCCCCTCCCCCCAGATGCTATTCCTTCCATCGTTGGCTGTCTTCAGTAACCAAAATGTATCGTCTCTCTACTTCTGTCTCCATAGGTTCCATCCTACCTTAGCTTAAGATACCACCAACCACCCATGGCTTGGTGACCAAAAGGAGGGCTGTACCAGACAACTGAGGCCCCTTTTCAATGGCAAAATTTAGATATCTAGCTGTGTGGCCTTGGGCAAGCCACTTAACCCCGTTTGCCTTACAAAAACCTAAAAAAAATTTAGATATCATCAAGACCAGGGCCTGGGGTCTATGTATCTGGAGACTCTCAAGAGCTGACAGATAAGTGCTATTCTGGCATCTCCATGTTCTTGGTCCTCTCATGCACCGTGGATTTTCTATGTACTAGGAACTAGCAATAGAGACAAAAAGGAAATGTCTTGCTGTCCTCACGTTCAAGCCCTCGTTTTGGCCTGTTTCTTCCCACATTAATCAGCTGTTAAAGTTAATACCTCCTCAATGACCAAATCCCATTGATTAGAGCCTCTGTATGCCATTTGACCAATTACCATCAATTAGCTTTTTTTTTTTTTACAAAAAAGGATATTTGTTCAGAAGAGATAGAAAGAAGAAATGTTCAAAGCATCCAGAACACTTATCTTAATTTCCCTATGTGATCTTCTAGTCCTCCCCTTTTTGTTCATGAGAAGACTATGATGACCAAACTAAAACCATGCAGTGGGGAGCTAGGGGAAGATAGAGGCTAGTGGCCCAAGGCCAGCTCTTCACTTCAGTCCTCCAAACATCCACCTAATTTTAGGTCTATCTAAATTTGTAAGGGTTATCCTAGACAACCAGGAAAACAAGCCAAAGGCTATATTTGTCTGGGAACTAATACCAGAAGAAACTTAAAAGAAAACATACCCAAATAGCCTCTGCTTTCTCCTCCCCCTTGTGCTTTTCTCCTGAATCTCCCGAGTCATTTCTGATTCATGATGATTGATCATCATGATGTGAGTCTGGAAATTCATCTAAGTATGCCTACAACAGATGGACATGTACACTGCTGAGTCCCAGCTCTGGACTCCCTCAATCTTCAGGTGAGCATTGGAGGGGCGGGAGACAAGGAAGGCAAAGGAGACAAGTACTCCATCAAGATCTCCAAGTGCTCAGTTTATTCACCAAAACACCAGTGCCTAAAAACCTTTCCAGTCTCTAATCCACTGCCACTCCCATGGCATTTAGTAAGATAAGACTCTGGTGTTCAAGGACACCAGGTGAAGATAAATTCACAATACTCCCATATACAATGGTTCCCAACAGCATTCTCTTTAGTCTATTGCTGTGGAGACTATTCATTGATTCAGTGAATATGTATTAATCACCTACTGTATATTAATCACCCACTGTATATTCTTCAATTAAAAAATTATTAAGAACCTATTATATAGAAGGCAATGGGGGAGATAGAAGTGCAATTTTACTTAAAATTTCTGTCTTAAGTAGGTCACACTCTTTAGAGAGCTAAATAGGAACTCAATCAACAATGCTACTGAATATTACTTAATAAGGCACAAGAAGAATTCAAAATGATAGTTATATGATAGAAGAGAGAAAGACAGAACATTCATTAAACATTTTCTATGTGACAAGCACTGTGCTAAGAATACAAATATAGCAATACAGAAAACCAGTCTCTGCCCTCAAGGAGCTTACATTTGAATAAGGAAAGATAATACACAAATTGGAAGAAAAGGAGAGATAAAGGAGAGAGGAAAAGGTGTAAACTGCCAAAGAGCCAAGAGAAGATTGCAGCTGGAAGTGATCATGGATTGTCTATTGACTCTTCAATTGACTCTGTTATTAGTGATGTTACTAGATCCTCTTCTAATTGTTCTGTGACAATTTATTGCTTAGCATTTTCCCATTCTGTGAATAAATAAAACCAGTCATTCCCTGCTTGATTTGTGTTAATATTCTAGGGAGCTCTTTTTACTTCCCCTCCTTTGCTGGGAGTAGCCCTTAGGTTAGAGCCAAAAGTGAAATTGTCCTTGGGAATCTGGGGTGTGGATGGAACTGATGAACTAAAATGCTCCTCCTTTTTGACCCAGAGGTTCCATTACTGGGTATCTACCCCAAAGAGGCCATTAATGTGAAGAAAGTCCTCATAAACATCAAAATCTAGCTACACTTTCTATAAAAGCAAAGAACTAGAAACAAAGTCGAAGTCCCTCAATCAGAGAATAGCTAAATAAATTGTGATACGATGATGAAGTGCAATATGTTTGGACTCTAAGAAACATTAAGGTGATAAATTCAATAAAATACAGTAAAACAATGGGAAAGCTATACATGAATTGATAGAGAAGGAAGTCAACAAAGCTAAGGAAATGATAGACACAATGATGACAACAGAAAGAACAGCACAGAAAGAAATCAAAAGTGACGACTATAAAATTTAAGAGAGAACAGAAGAAATAGGAAAAGGCACCACCCCCTGCCTTCTTGGTAGAGGTGAGAGGTCTGTGTTTTGGGTCTTTTTCAATTTATTGATCAGTTTTCTTGGTTTTATTTTTCTTCTTTTTCTTTAAAAAATATTATGTGAAGGGCAGCTAGGTGGCACAGTGGATACAGCACCAGTCCTGGAGTCAGGAGGACCTGAGTTCAGATCCGACCACAGACACTTATTAATTACTTAGCTGTGTGATCTTGGGTAAGTCACTTAACCCCATTGCCTTAAATTTAAAAAAAAAAAGGAAATTGAAACACTATTTAACACATAGAATCGCTCCCTGGGAGCAGTGAGCAAAAGAGATACTGGGAAAAAATGGTGACTTGAAAAACAACAAAAAAGACCATTAATTACAAAAAAAAATGTAGCAATGGGAGCCTAGCTTTCATAATCAAAAGAAAGGAAACTTCACAAAAATAAACACGGGATTAAACTATGTGAGACAGGTAAAGGACAGGAATTGGCAAGATGTACCTCCCTACTCTGCACTATGATCTACCCATCTGGGGTAAGGCCAGTCCCTAAGCTATGCCCTATCTATTAAAGCATCCCTTTTTAAAATGAGCAACATTAAAGTACAGATCAGTTGGTCTCAGCTTAGCCAATGGGGAGACATTGACCCCTCTCTTCTACCTACAGCATAACTTTCTCATCTGTAATCCAGGGAGAAAAATGGCACCATCCTTAGACAATTGGTTGGAGCATGAGGTTAACTTCTAAATTGCAAACCTATAAGCAATTCATCAAAGTCATTATCATTGTTACTATGCACTCAGAAAAGGAAATGACACCACTGGCTTCCTTTGATCAGTATAAGGAAGAAATAAATTTTAAAACATTTAAATAAAATAAATTTGAGTTAATTTGAAAAACAAATGAACTTAAAGGAAAGCCTATATAAGTGAAAGGACATTCCCCCATATATTCTAAGGAAGAATTTATTGACATTTCATAGTTATAAATCAAAAGATAGTTAGCAAACACTAGACAAACCCACATTGCTGACAATCTGGTGAGAGAGATGAAGGAAGACACTGGAAATGTCACCAAGATTTGGAATGAGGAGACTTGAGAAAACACAAGAGGTTTCCCAAAGAATCATTTGGAAAGGAAAAGTACCCTTAAGAAAACTCTTTCCAATGTCTGGATCATTGAACAGACCAATATATTTGTCCTCAGAAAGAAGAAGCAATTTCCTGAGTTATATCACATATCATATGAAGGACAGTTGAAGAGAATGATGACTTTCAGACCTACAAACCCTTCAGAATAAAGCAAATGGGAACCAAGAGTCCACATTTGGGGTGATTTGGCAATGTTACTGTCCAAGGAGCTATGATCTCATCAGGGCAGGACCTCCTCTCCTTTTGTGGATTCAGATCAAGGTCTTTGGCCACCTTCATGGATGGTGTTCATTAGTCATCAGGACTCAAAAGATTCATTGACCAAGAGCCAGGGTTCTGCAGGTCAATCTAGAGTAAAACACAGATGGGATGATTATGAATAAGAGTAATTAATTGAAGGCTGATAAAAAGACCAGCTACTCTGAATAGGACTGCCATTGGACTTTCTTCCAGTCCATCTAAGTGAGGACACCTGTATTCAAAGGTATGACAAGAGTCAGGATGTGATGGACAGCTAATAGGAAATATTTTCCTCAGGTGGTGGGATATGCAATCCTAGATAGCACATCCCATAACACTAATATAGCCTTCTCTGAGCATTCATTTAGGCCAAAGTAATATTTCTAAGGTTTAATAGTATACTTCCCTGTTAAAGAACATCCAGGGACTCATTAGTGCTTCTAAGATAAAATGTGAAGTACGTGGTAGTCATTTTTAGGGGTGTCCAACTTTTCCTGACCCTCTCTGGGCAAAGATACCGATGTGGTTTGCCATTTCCTTCTTCAGCTTATCTTACAGATGAGGAAATTGAGACAAACAGGCTTAAGTGGCTTGGGCAGGGTCAAACACCTAGTGTGCATCCGAGGCCAGATTTGAGCTCAGGTCTTGACTCTGGATTCGGCACTCTAACCACTGTACTACCTAGCCACCTCTAGATGGTGAGAATACCTGAATCAAGAATTAAAAAATAACACTTTAGTGATAATTATCAAACAATTTCTGGACATTTTTGTGGTCACTTTTATTGGACAAGACAGGTGTCTAAATGCTGCCTCAGCAAAGCAGCTAAGATTAGCTCTGTCATTTGTATAATAGACATTCCACTTTTGCTCCTTCTTTGAACTCTCATGAATATAAGATGGCTCATTTTTATAGAACTCAGAACAATTAAATCTGCATTTTAAAGCCTCTGACATGTCCCTTTGAAGTTTGACTGATAGTGAAGGGTTGCTCATTCCTGTTATATAAAAGGGGAAACTGAGGCTCAGAAGGGTTAAATGACTTGCCCAAAGCTAGCAAGTGTCCAAAATAAAAAGAGCAATGAGGCCCCCTTGAGATCTGCGAATAGATCTCAAGGGGTCAGTGAACTTGAATGAAAAAGGAAATTACAATTTTATTTTAGTATTATTGATTTCTTTTGTAGTCCTGTGTCTTATTTTTCGATACTTGGAAACCTTATTGATAGAAGGAGGGCCCCGAGCCTCCCCCCAGAGCATCAGAAGAGCTCGCGATACAGAAAAGGGCCACCTAGGGTGTAAGAGGAGGGCTGGCCCTGGGTGCCGAAAGCCCTGAGCACAAGTTGTCCATTTGACACTTATTCTTGCCTCATCACTTTCTCCTCAGTGTCTGAGGAGGCCCCACAGCCCTTCTCTCTAATCTGGATCAGTGCAAGGAGTTGCCGCACTGGGAATCCCCTCACGCATGATGTCACAGATGCCTCCTGTGGCCCAGTCATAAGATATTGGTGTCATCTCCTGCACAGGAGGCAGATGCTCCTCATCTCTACCTTGAAAGCCCCATTGCCCCACTCAGGACTTATTCCACTTTTCATTCTTCACCCTTTGTGATGTTTCATGAAAGGCTTCAGGAATTTGAGAATCGAGTGGTTGTTCTCAGAAAGGTGGGAAGCTGCTCCCACTGACATAAGGCTCCTTAGCAGAGACATCAGGACCCCCCTCAGTCACCATGGCTGATGTGTTTACAGGCTAATGAATATTTAATCCATTGCAAATATGGGGAAAGGAAATGAGAGAATCCCACACTCGTGCGCTGGATGGCTACCCGAGATTCATTGCAGGTTTACATTGGTACCTCTTTGGCTCCTGGCTGCTGGGACCCTCCTCCTCGATCCCAACACATCTGGCTCCACAATGCTGAAACGCACCATTTCTATGGGAAGGGAGACAGAGTGAGCGTAAAAGGAGGACGACTATGGAACTCCCACTCATCCTACCTCACCTCCATTCACATCCATAACATTCATAGCCTTCCTACAAGTTAAAGATGAGACAAATGAAGATTCTCTTGAAGCCGACAATCATTCACTCAGTGTGACTTCCCATTTCCAAGAGAGAGCTGGATATCACCCCCTCCAGGTTCCGTGAGCACCTCCAGTTCAATAGTTCAAATGGACCCTTCTTCCCCAGGCCCAAACCTCCCATTCCCTCCTAGTCTTCACTCCTTGCGGGCAGCCCCACCGTCCATCAGCAATACAACCAGCATCAATGACCCCCAGATGAGACCTGAGCTCCTCTTTGCCTCCTTCTTGATCAGTCCCAGTTTCAATCAGTTGGCAGATGTTCTCAATTCTAGGCTGCAGTAGTTCTTACATCTCTCCCCTTTCTCTTCATCCCATGGCAAAGTCACAGTACAAAGCATATGTAATTGTAAGAGGTTTCAAATGGGTCTTCCTTTCTCTAGTTCAGATCTGTGACCCCTGAAGTAAGGGGTGTGAATCCAGCATACTGCCATCACCCTAAGGGAGATCTAACCTTCCTTCCCTAGACGCACCTCATGCTCATCCATCTGCCCGTGTTACTATGAAAAAGTGACACCAGGAGGCCACTCTTGGTCTTATTGCCATTGTGCCTCTCTCCTAGAGCCCCAGGGGGAGGGGAGGGGAGCATTCAGGGTATATTTTACCATATGCCAGTGAAGGATAACAAGACAAGTCAGAGATGGAAGTTGCCAGAAGGAGATGGCATTCATGCTCCTTCCAAATGTTGGAGGATGCAAGGATGTCTTCTATGCTACCACCGCTGTGCCTTCTCTTGCCCCAGGAGATCAGAATCCCAACCAGTGCTCCACTCCATCTTGTCCCCTTCTGAATCCCCCTATCAACCTGATAGCTGAGAAATACACTCAGCACCCTACTCTAATCAATCAATATCTCTGTTAAGAAACCTTCCATCCCTCTCTGTTGCTGATCACATAAATAATTCTCAGCTTGGGATTCATGATTTCTCCAATCCAGTCTCTGCTTTCCAGCCTTAGCCATGGTCCCACCCCTTCAGGAACTCTGTGTCCTCACCTAATTGGACCACTCTCTATTCTTTATTCCTGCCCAAAAAGTTCCCATCTCTGAACATTGGCTAGCACTCTCCTGCCCTGCCTGGTATCCTCATCTCAATCTGTGCCATCATGTAGCTGTCTCCTCCACCATGAAGCCTCCCTCCATCTCCAGTCACTGACGTAAAGTGGCCCTTCCTTCAATGGTCCCCTCAAGAGCCTTGTGCCCGAACCTTCTCCCTGCATTCGTCCTTGCCTTCCCTGTTTGTCTTTGCTTCTTCTATTAGACAGTAAGCTCCTTGAGAGCAGGCTGGTCACATTGATCTTTGCATAGCCAGCATATGATGTAAATTGGGCATTTATGCATATCTGCTGCATTAAATAGGATATCTGACAGATCAGCCCTTCTTACTAACCCACAGGATTATATTGGCCAATTCTTTTTCTTTGCTCCTCTCATCCACCCTAGGGTCCTTCCCCACTTCCATTCCATTTCATTCTTTTCCACACCTTTCTATATTTCATTTACTCCAAATTGATTGAATTTGATGTGCCTTTCTTGAACTCTAAGATGCACCAAGTCCTGTTCTAAACTCTGAGATAGGAGAGATAATAAAATTGGACCCAGAATCTTATTGATCGAGGGAAATTGGGGATGAAGAAACTCCCTCCTTTGGGCAGATAGGCACATCCTCAACAACTTCTAGTCTTTGTTGGAGAGCACAGAGAGTGTACAGGACTTGTCCAGGATCAAACTTACAGAGGTGTCAAAGGTGGGGTGGAGATGCCTTGAACTTGTTCTTCCTAGCTCTGCAACCGATTATCACCATGTCCATGAGATAGCATATCTAAGGGGTTTGTAAACATTAAAGAGCTCTAAAAATAGTTTTGTCGTTGGGTTGTTTTTCAGTTGTGGTTGACCTATAAATAAGATCCATTCTTATATAATATTGGAGTATGATACAGTTAGGTGCCACAGTGGATAGAGTCAGAAAGGCTCATCTTGATGAGTTCAAATCCAGCCTTATATGCTTCCTAGCTGTGTAACCCTGGACAAGTCACTTCACCCTGCTTGCCTCAGTTTCCTCATCTCTAAAATGGACTGGAGAAGGAAATGGTAAAGCTGATCTCGGACCAGTATCTCCACTAAGATAGAAACTCAAATAGTCACGAAGAGGTGGACATGACTTCAATGACCAAACAGCAAATTGGGATGGGGAAATTCAAAAGAAAGAGTCTGTACTCTGCGGGAACCTGCATATGAAATGAGTAGAGGTGGGAGGCAGGGCTGACAGTCCATAGGAGGAGGCAGCGCCTGAACTGTGCTCTGATGGGTTTGTCTGAGACAGGAAAAAAAAAACCCAAAACCAAAACCAAAAAGAGCCTCACTCCTCAGCTGGAGGCGATTTTCTGCATCAGAAATCTGAAATTTTAGGGCTGACCCTAGTGAGTCCCATGAGGTGGCCCACAGAAGAGTTAACTAGATTAGGGTGTTGGAATGCTCAAGCAGCCATCCCTCTTGCCCCGTCCCCTACTGATACTCTTCTGGGGGCAGACCTAACTCCCTTTAGCAGCAGAACCATAATTCTCCATATGGACACATGGCCCTGTCCAAAGACTTTGGGGATTCTCCAGTGAAGCGGAGCAGAAAATGGGTCTGTAGGGGAATTCTGACTTCAGAAGACAAATCTGTGAGAGGGATCTCACCTGGACTATTTTCCCCACAAATCACTCTGAATTTTTTCAAATCTCTACTTTTATACGGTTTAATAGGGATGCCTCTGGTAGCCGAGCTAGAGCCCTTAGACAAAGACATATCAGACCGAAATAAAAATAGAGGACTGTTTAGGATGACATCATGGTTTATGCACACCAGAAGTGACCACAAATAACCTACAATAACCTTTAAAATTAGTTTTTTCCTGACTTCATAAAACAATATTTGAGTTGGCAGGCCTGACTTGGCGTGCGCCCTGCAAAGTTCTATTTGTTTTCTGTAACCAGGAAGACACAACGAGTGTTTTCACATAGGTTTCCTCCACGGCTGTGGTTTTGCCATTTTCTGCCTCCCCCATTAGTGGCTGCTGAGGAAGGCTTGGCTTTGGGATGTTTATTAGGAGTAACAAGGATATGAATGAAAAACCATCCCTCTAACAATGCAGGGTGGGTGCCTCCTTCCATATGGAAGACTTACCGGATCTCCGATTCAGGAGAACATAGGGCTGCCACGGCTTCATTTGGAGGTTATGTAATAGCAGGCGGCTGGTGCCATGCACACTGGGAGACACAGAAGGAATCAAGCCATATGGCCTTTGATGTTCTAATGAAAACTCAGAGAGAGAGAGAGAGAGACAGAGAGAGAGACAGAGAGACAGAGAGAGAGACAAAGACAGAAAGACAGAAAGACAGAGACAGAGAGACAAAAACAGAGAGACAGAGAGAGAGAGAGAGACAGAGACAGTGAGAGAGACAGAGAGACAAAGACAGACAGAGAGAGAGACACACACACACACACAGAGACAGAGACAGTGACAGAGACAGAGAGTAGCTCCAAATAGCACATGGGGAAAGTTGCATCCAGTTTCAAGGCGGGGGGGGGGGGGGGAGAATCCAACCCAATCCCAAACAGTCCAACTGATCCAAAAAGTAATTGGATTGCAGCTTCTTCTAAGTGAGGGGTTGTCCTTTGCCCTTGGTGCCAAAGCCCAAAGCCAGCCCCTCTTCCCTCAAGAAGCTTATTTTCTAGGGAGCAGATACACCTAAGCAATAAGTCAACATAGCCAGGAGAACAAAGCATTAACAGTGAAGGAGATCAGTCAGTCAATAAACATGAAGTGTTTATGATGGACCAAACTGAGGATTCAAAAAGAGCCAAAAGGCAGCCTCTGCCCCCAAAGAGCTTACAGTCTAAGAGGAGGCTTCCTGAGGGAGGAGGTCCATGCATGGGTGGAGGATTGGAAACCAAGGAATTTGGAGGGAGCATATTCTAGGCACAAAAATTCCTCTGGGCCAAAGCAAGGGTCAGACTAGCAGGAAAAAAAAGTTTTGAAATAGATATAGATATAGATATAGATATAGATAGATCTCTCTATACACATATATACACATATAGTATGTATATATGCATATATATGTATAATTGTTATTTGTTATGTATGAAACATACATGTAAAACAAGTAGTTTTCTGTTTATAGTTTACATTTTTTGTTTTATGTCTATCTATAATTTAATAGAACAAATGTACATATATGAATTCTACAAAATTGTGTTTCATAAAACTAAGAGACAGAGACAGAGAGACAGAGACAGAGAGAGAGACACTTAGAATTTCATCAGGAGGCTGAACTTCTTCCAACACTGAGAATCAAGACTTTCTCCCTAACTCAGTTGCCTGAAGCGTTGGGAGACTGACTTGTTCCACAGTTAGCATGTGTTGGAGGCTGGATATGAACCCAAAGATCCAGATCTCTTGTCTGCCAGGAAACACTCCCGGTCTTACTAGTTAAAAACAGCCTTTTCCCCAACAATGCTTGATAATGCCCCCTCTTTTTTTGTATTCTCTTATAATCTTTTCCTGAATTGAGGTTCCTTGTTTGGGGGGCTTTTGAAATGTTTTGTTATCATCCCCTGGGGGGGGGTCTCTTCTTGAGACCATATGGTGAGGTGGTCTTGCTAAATTTTCCCTTGGTGCATAAGAGTGGTGTGACATCCTCTGAGCCTCAGTTTCCTCCACTTAAAAATAGAGATATAGATGCCTGACCTCTCCCACCTCTAAGGGTGGTTGCAAAGATCAGAAGAGAAAATCCATCTCAGCGTTATGCTTCACCAACTATAAAATGTTAAAACAACTGTTCATCTTTACTGTGGTTTTGATTCAATATAATAAAAGCAAAACCAAAAATGATTCCTGAAGCAACCGTGTGGCCAACACCAGGAGGCCTGGAGTTCTCAGCGTTCCTCCGTCCTGGCTGCCAACGGATCCTCTCTTCTTCCCCGAACAGAGAAGGGAGGCTCCGACAATCAGGCCCGCACTGTTGACCTCTAGCGACAAGGCCCCTCATGGACAAGCTGGCCCAGCAAAAACAGGAAGTGAGATTTCCCCAAGTCACACTTAGGAGCCATGAGAAAACCATCTGGGGCCGCCTCCGGTCCAGGTCTGTGGGGCGCAGATGAAGGGGGGCCCTTCTGGTACCCCTGCCAAGAGCATGGTCGATGGACCACGGCCGCTCTTGGCTCCCAGGAGGCCGGAGCCCAAAGATGGAGAATTCTATCTTTGTGAGCAAACAAAGCCCCCTGCCTGGTACATCCAGGTGGGTCAGTGAAGGAAGGGAAGACTGCCCGAGCAATGACAAGTCAGGCTCTTAGGCCCAGATCCTCCTTTTCTCCATTTCTGTTCTGTTTCTCACAGTGTACTGCTGGGATTTTTAGAATATATATATATATATATATATATATATATATATATATATATATATATATATATGTATATATATATATATATATATATATATATATATATATATATATATATATATATTCTCTCTGCATGCTCACACATCTGCTCCACATGTGGGATTCCACAGCCAAATGTCCTGTTAAACGGACAGAGTGGGCAGATCGGCAGATCGTTCCTTTGAGAGTTGAGATTCTGCCTGGGGTGGACGGCGGCCAATGGTGCTGGTGCAATTAAAGAAGAGAAATCTGCTCACTGGCATGGCATTGGGATGAACTGGGTCTTCTGCTGCACCCCCATCTGGGAGCCATCCCCAGAAGCCTGGTGCCCAACACCTAGACCTGGTAGCAGCCCTGGAAGGTGGAAAATGCCTTTGTGTCAGCAGCCTGGGAAAGCAGGAGTGGACGGGAGGTTTGTGGGGGCTGAGCCAGAGCCCCTGACTTCCCTCCATCTTCTAAAATGAAATAAAGCTGGAGGAACGAAGGCAGCCTCGCTGGGCTCTCCCACCAAAGAGCAGATCTTGGATTTCAGCGTCTGGAGGCTGAGCGACCTGCTCAGTAGCCAGGGAGTCTTGACAACAAAACGGTCTTAATGAAGCCCAGGCCCTGCACGCTGCACCCAGCTCTGGCTCTGAAAGGAAACTTCGGCGAGGAGTGGGAGCCATCGGACCCAGTCTGCAGGACATGGCTGAGAGAGGGGCCCAAGCCTTGGCTGGAGCCCACTGCCCATCACCCAATCTAAGCTTACCCACCACAGGCAGTGCCCGAGGTACCCGCCCAAGAACCCAGATTCTTTCTTTTTCTTTTTTTTTTTTTTGGAGTTTAGTTAAATAAAGTTTAGGATTTGGTGCTGAGAAACTTTCATCAGAATAAAATGAAAAAGAATAGAATGAGACCTGAATACTATGGAATTGCAAAAACCAGCTGTGGGTCCCAGGAAAAAAAAGAGAAAAAGCACCTTCCTTCCTTCCTTCTTTATAGGGGTAGGAACCTCTCTCTTCTGGACATGGTAGAAAATATCAATCAGATCCCGTGGCAAATTGTTCCTTCGTTTCCCTATTTCCTATTTCTGTATTTCATTCTTCTCTATCCCCTTTTCTCAAATTTCATTTAGTTTCAGTATAAAATAAATCCAAACAATAACTATTTATACAAACCTTCTGGCTTATGACATTGTGAATGAGAAAGGTCTTCATGGAATGAAGATGATATAAAACCACTGGGCAAGTCACTCCAACTGCCTTGGTCCCCTGGAAAAGAGGAATAATCACAGCACTTTTGTGAGGATAATACATAGGCAGAAAGCCTGAGTGAAATACTGGTTTGCCTCAGTTTCCTTCTCTGAAAAATGAGGACACCAGACTCCAGGGTCTTTGGGAACAGATGATCCCCAATCCTCTGCCCTGGAAGCACCCCCCAAGCCAACGACAATTGTCAGGAACATGTCCTGGTAAGGGATCACTGAGATAAAGAGGAAGTCTCTGACTGCTCCAGACCTCCTTGGCCAAAGGTCTTTCAGAGCGAATGTTCCATCGAGGCCGATGCCTCAACTGTCTTAGTGAAGGTTTCAGGGGAATCATTATTTGTTCCTGAAAACCAAGCCTGGAGTAAGTGGGAATTTTGTCACAGGATCCTGGAAAAGACGTTGAGGAAATGTGACTAATCCAGTTAGGAGCTTTCCTGGAGAACTGAAAAGAAGAAAAAGCTCCTAATTTAATCAAATAAAATAAAGATCTGCTCTTTGGTGGCAAGGCTGCCTTTGTTCCGCCAGCTTTCTTTCAGTTTTGGAAGATGGAGGGAAGTTGGGAGCTCTGCCCCCTATCTCGTGCCTTTCCTGCCACCCGCCAGAGAGACAGAATGCCAGCTGTGGACTGAGGAAGACAAGGACGGACAGATACTTACAAGTAATGTGGTCCTGGGCAAACCTAACACTCAGTTTCCTCTTCTGTCAAATGGATCAACAATAATATCACTTGACTGGATTATCACAAAGGTCAAATGAAGAGATCTCTAAGATGTTTTATCTTAAATTGTTTATAAATATGCTATTTTCATGGTTCTTAACCCCCCTCAAATTCCAAGACTCTTTTGGCCATTCTCCCTTAACCTGAATGCTTCACTGTACAGTCAGCTCATGGCTCCTTATTCTGCCCCCCACACCCCTTGTGAATGAACAGCTCACCAGGATTCCCAGAAAAGCATCGATAAAACGTGTGGCTTCCCCCTTCTCTTTTTAGGGGCTGAATAGGTCCATTCCTCCCCTTGTGGTTTGTATTTATTCTCTCTTCTCTCCTTCAAGGTAATTTTCCTCCCAGTCAAAAAGCAAAACCAATAATGGTTTTGATTGGGGAAAACAAAACAAATGGTAACAACAAAAACATGCCTTTCTTTGTATTTAAGGAAACTATTAGTAGTTTGAAAGCTAGTCCCCTCTACTCTAATAGAGGCTCCCCTCCTCCATCACCAGGGTCCACTTCAAGGCTCGCCAGCCAATGGGAGGAGGAGAAGTGGCGAGATTCTTTACAGCTGTTTCCTTTTTCACAGGGTTGAGGCTAATACAGCCAAGAGCTCAGGCTCTGTTGTTGACATAACGGACATGGGACTTTGAAACTGTAGTTGGACTAATATATTTACAACCATGTTTATTTTATCAGCAAAGAGTGCAAGGAGCAAAGTGTGTGGGAAGGAGATTATCTCTCTTCTGTAGATAAGAAAGTCCAGGCACTGTAAGGAAATAGTCTCTCCCAGGACAGTATGGAGGGAACAGATCTGAGAAGAGTCTTTTCCTCTGTGTCCCATGAAATGGCCAAAAACCCATTGGAAGGGTTGCCAATTTGAACTAGACCAGCATTTCGAAACCTCCCTTTAAAGAAGCTTCAGCTAGAATGGGACCATCAGCATCTTATCAGATTGTAAGAAATTCCCCCAGTAGACTGCCAATGGGTCTTCTTGTGTGAAATCCCAAAGCCTTGCCAACTTCTTATTCTGAGCACATCCATCACTCCAAAACGCATTGGAGGCGTCTAAACTGGACCAGCTGATGGGTAGAGATTTAGAGTGTCCCAAACTTGGGGTTCTTGTTTCTGACTTGGTCACTGGCAATCCAAGTGTTTTCTGGGAGTGCTATTCAAATCAATGGAAGTTCAGTGAAAACTGAGTGGCCCCTGGACTCATGTTCCATTTCCAGTCTCTGCCCCTTTGCACAGTTTCCCCCCTTCTCCTTGCCTGGAATGCTTCCACTCCTCAACTCAACTTCTTAAAGAATTGTGAGTTAATGTGAAGGCTGCTTTCCGGTCAACTCTAATGCCAAGGTTTCTCTGATCCCCCAGGCCTCCCTCCCTGTAAATCACTGTTTTATATATTTTGCTTTTATGTATCTATTTAGCTGCCCCCCCCCAACACCTTTTGTAGAAAATACACTCCAGAGATAGCTCAAGATGATGGAATAGAAGCAAACCAAGTTCAAGTTGACCTTAGCACTGAACAAGCTATTATCAAACGACTTGATCCCTTAGATAAATGGCAAATAGGATCCAGATTCCTGCCCCTTCCCCCCAGGCTCAAAAGTAAAGCAAAGTATTGCCTAAGGGCCAAATCTGGCCCACCACCTGTTTTGGTGGAGCTAAGCATGCTTTTTACATTTTTAAATATAGTAAAATTTTATTTTAAAAATGTAAAAACCATTCTTGAGTCTCCCAGGAGAAAATGAGAGGGAGATGGGGAAACTTGTTAACATACAAAAGCAGTCCTATATGCAAACTTTGAAGAAAAGGGGGAAGGGGAGCAGACATCAATTGAACTGCTCTTTCCTCTGAACCGGTCAGCACGTGTGTATGTCCATTCGTTCAGAGTTTGGTGTAGGAATACATTCAATCCCCAAAGAATACATCCGCAACAGGAATGGGGGGGGGGGAGGTCAGTATAAGAGATAGGGAAGATTTAGGGAGTGATTAGGCAAAAGCAGAATAAACCCACTGCTTGGAGGAGGGAAAATGGGGAAAGCAACAGCTTAAAAAATGACTAAGGAACAAGTTGTATAGACAGGATAAGGCAGAGGAGAATATTATGGAGGGAAATAAATAGCTATTTTAATGTATGGGGAAGGGTGAATAGAATGAACTCACCTACAAAAATCAAAAAGAATAGAATGCAAAATCCAGTAAGTTGTTTCTAAGAACCACACAGGAAACAAAAAGGCTCAGATCTTGCACGCTTCAAATGAACCCAACAAGCAAGGGGAGCAATTATAATTTCAGACAGCCAACAATAAAAAGAAACTTAATTTGAAAAGAAAGTTTAAAGGAATAGATTTAAAAAATGAATTGGTTTGAATACTTAACATGTGCATACCAAATGAAATAGTTTCTAAGTCCTTAAAGAAAAAAATAATTAAAAAAGAGATAGAAAAAGGATAACAAATATATTGATTTATTCCTATCGACCCTAGATAAATCGAATAAAAGATAAGAGGAAACAAGATCATAAATAGAATTTCAGAAAAAAAGTAGTTCTAATAATCTAATTGATCTGTGTGGGTAAATATTAATAGTCTTAGAATATAAAACTTCACAGGCAAAACCAGAAAAGCATAAATGTGCTGCGCAGTCTTTTTGATTAAAATGAAATAGAAATTTCTATTAAAGGGTCCCTGGAAAAAAATTTAAAAACAGCTAAATTATCTGTCTATAATGTAAAGATTGGTTTTAGATAAATAACTTGATCCTAAAGAATTGTTTAGTTAAAGAATAAATTACAGAAGCAAATAATTTCATTAAAAATTATAAATAAATATGAGACACTTTACTAATATTTTGAGGATGCATTCCATATAGTCAGAATAAAATCTATCTCTAAACAGTTTTATTAACAAAAAGTAAAGAAAAGAAAAGGAATAGATGAATATACTGGAAATGCACCTAAAATCTAACAAATAAAAATTCCCACTTAAGCATCAAAATAGAAATTATGAAAATGAGAGGAACAAACATTTAACAGTTTAAATTAATTACTCAAAATAATTAAAATTAAATATTAATCTGAGAAATACAATTAATAAATTGAAAACATCAAAAATTAAATTAATAAATTAAAATAAGCCACTAATAAATCTGATTTAAAAAATAGAGGAAAATCAAATTTTCAGAATCAAAAATGATAAAAGAGAATTTGCAACAAATGAAGAAGAAATTATGAACATCCATAGGAAATACCCAGCTGTATGTTAATAAAAGCAACAATTTAATTAAAATAAATGAAGATTTACACAAACATCTAATTTCCCCTCAAAACACAAAATGTTAAGATTTAAATAACAGTTTCAGAGAAAGAAATAAAACAAGCCATTGATTATCTTTCAGAGGAAAACTCTAGCTATAGATTCATAAGTGATTTTTTCAAACATTCAAAGAACAATTAATTTGAATATTATATAGACTATTTACAAAAAATAGCAAAAAGGCAAAATTCTATCAAATTCTCTCTATGGCGCAATATAACCTTGATATATAAAAGCAATGTTGACACAGAAAAAGAAAACTTTACTATATACAAATAACCCTAATAAACATTAAGACAAAAATTTTAAATAAAAAATAGCAAAAAGGCTACAAAAATATCATAAAGATTATATACTATGATCATTTGTATTCAAGCCAGAAGTAAAGAGCTGATTTAATATTAGGTAAATCATAAATTTGATTAATGATATTAACAGCAAAATGAATCAAAATCATATGTTCTATCAGTATCTAGATGAATAAAAAGCTTTTGACATATTGGTTTAAAAAATAAAACTGGAAAGCATAAGGATAAATAGACCTTACCTAGTAAAGATAATAAGTAGTAAATATCTAAAACAATATTTACATTATATGTAATTCAGATAAATTAGAATCATCTTCACTAAAACTGGGAGGAACAAATCTATCCATTGCCACTATTTGCATTTCACATACTATTGGAAGTGTTAACTCTAGTAATAAAAGAAGAAAAATTAGTCTAGGAATAATAATTTAAAATATTAAATTATCCCTTTTAGAGATAGTATGATGGTATACTTAAAGAATCTTTCAAATTAATTGAGACATCTATTAACTTTAACAAACTTGCAGCAAGTAATATAAATTCACATTAATTCTTAAATTTCTTTATGATAACAATGAAACTCTTAAGGGAGGAATAGAAAAATTGCATTTAAAAAACTACTAAATAGATGAAAGACTTGAGATATATAGATATATATACATATACATATATAATCTAGCGAAATAAATTCAAGAACTATGTAAATACAATTACAAACAACTCTTGATAGATAGAAATCAGAATTGGAAAAATATTCATTGCTGAAGGATCAGATAGTTCAACATAATAATTATCTAAAATTGATTTATTGTTCTATGCCCTTTTAACCAAACTACCAAAGAGTAATATCATATCCAAAATCATCAAAAATAAATTAGAGAAACATGGCGGGAGGGGGGAAATCATCATCAGATTTATGGATAGAAGAAAAATCCATGACCAAACAAGGGATGCAGAATATGACAGAAGATAAAATGGAGAACTTTGGTTCCACAAAATTAAAAAGCTTTTGCACAAACAAATCCAGTAAAACTAAGATTAAAAGAGAAATGACTGGAAAAAATTGTTGCTAGTTTCTCTAATGATGGCCTTATTTCCAAGACAGACAAAGGAATGGTTTTAAAATTATAAAAATAAATGCCATTTCCCAATTGATAAACCCAGGTTATCTGTAAAACTATTTCTCAAATTACTGCCAATTAGATAATGAAAAGTAAAGCAATTCTGAGATTCTATTTCACAACCTCAAACTTCCAAAGATGGAAAGGAAAATGAAAAATGTTGAAAGAACTTTGGGGAAACAGACACAATGATGCATTGTTGATGGTGCTGTGAATGGTACAACCATATTGGAATGCAATTTGGAAGCATTCACAAAAAAAAGGGAAGTGGACCCAGAGGAATAGCCACTTATTGAGTGTCTACTATTGACAGGTGCTGTGTTATACAAATAGTATCTTTTTTGATTTTAAAAGTTATGAATAGCACATGTTCTTTAACCTAGATGAATTGTAGATAGGTTTATATAGATGGAAAATCTAGGAAAGAAGAAAAAACCCTATATACATCTTAAATATGTTTTTGTGTTTGCAAAAAGCTGGAATCCAAAGGAATGCTCATCAACTGAGGATTATAGAAATTAAATGTCATGGAATACTACGGTGCTGTAAAAAAATGAGGAATGATTTAAAGAAGACATAGAAAGTCTTATATGAAGGGAGCAGGACCAAGAGAACAATTTATATCATAGCATCAATTTTAGAAAAATGAACCATTTTTGAAGACTTTTAGGAATTGATGAGAAATGAAAGAAGCAGAACCAGAAGAACACTTACACAATAACAATGTGAAGACAAGAGACCTTCGAATGTCAGCTCCTCAAAGGCAGGGGCTATAATCCCTGGGTCATTATATTTCCAGAACCCCTCTCCACTGGTTATCTGGTACATAGTACCAGTAGATGCTTCCTCACAGACATATTGATAAACTGGTTGATGTAAGAGATACTAAGATCTAAGTCATCAATACAATGACCATCCATAATTCCAAAGGATTGATGATGTGACTCACTCTCCACTCCAGAGAGGTGATTGTTTACAGAATAAGACATAGAGATTTTGTGTACAGTCAATCAAGAATATTTTTAATCATACATTGTAGTTATGAAGAATTTATAATTCTTCTTTTTTTCAATGAGAAGAGAGGTGAGATGAAGTAAAAATTTAATAGAAAGAAAGGGGCTACTATAGATATGGAATGCTCTATGCATTTTCAGATGAAGTGAAAATACTATGTTTTTTAGTTTGGTCTAATATTTTTTACTTTTTACAAAAGACATCTCACAAAATATGGGCAATCTGTGAATATCTATAAAAACAGAATAAGTCTTTTTAAAAGTCATTTGAAGCAATGTAATAGCTTTTCATATTGCTGAGGAAGAAGGAAAATGTGAATTCTACTGTCACTTGACTTATGGGCAGAGATTCTGTTTTCCTTCCATGCTCTGACTCCTTTTGGTCCTTTTCAGTAAAGCCCATGAGTGTTTGTTGACAATGCCATGACTCCTTTGCTTTTTCCACATCAAAACCCCCCCACTCTTTTTATTTCACAACATTCTGGCATTTTTGTCTTCTTTTCAAACATTAATTAAATGATCTCTTTTTTTTAAAACACACGTAGAATATTGAAGTCAGGGTCTGCTTAGTTGTCAATGTTTTCTTCAAAGAACCAAGTATAGTCTATAAAACAGCACTAGAAATACTTATTCAATAAATAAATGAGAATGAATGGCCCCATTGGTGAGGTCATGGATCCTCTGATATCGAGAGAACACCCCACAATCCTTCTCCCAAATCTCACCACCACCACCATCTCTTGAGTTTCTGAACAGACTTTCCCTCAGTTTCTTTGTAGCCTTCACAACAACCCAGAGATTTTGCCTTGGTTTAAAAGTGGTAAGTTGTCAGTGAACATTGAATTTCATAATGGTAGGAAGAAAAACAAATAGAGGAGAAATAATGCATGCAGGATGTGGCCACCAGCCATGGGGGAATGTCTGTCCTTGAAACTTTGGTCCTACAGTCTTTAAGACAGAGTGTAAGGTATGAAAATAGACACACAAATCTCCATTTCCTCCCAGATTTCATCCACCTCCTCTCCATGTCTCCTTTCTTACTTTTCCCTTCTGCCTTTCATTTCACTTCTAAACCTGCCAAACCCAAGCTAGATCAACTACAATTAGCTTTTTCAATTACAAAGCCCAGTTCAATCAAGGCTCTGCCTTGAGTCATTCATTTCTGGGGAAGCCGCAGACAAGAGGTGGCTGCCAAATTATTATGACAGCCCATTGAACCTCAAATCACTTTATTATCTAAACAGAAAGGGGAGATCCCAGGGAGGAGGTTCCATAAACACTGTTCATCCTTACTGTGTCCTTGAGCAAAGGAAGCCTCTTGAGCTGAATGCGCACATCACACAATAGAATCTCTACTCTGTTCCCCTAAGACAATGTCAGTTAAAATCAAATTATGATAAACCTAAAGATTGTACATTAAATTAAAAAAACACAATGGAATGATTCATTTTATTTTTGAAAAAAATGACCATGACTATGGGTGAAGAGGGCATCTTCTTTTGATGGGAGAGGAAGTGGACCCAAGGTGAGGAATGGGGCATAGACCATCAGTCATGGTCATTGTAATGTGATATCTCTGCTATGAAAGGAGTTTTAGTGGGGTTGGAGTATTGAGAAGCAGAAAGTATGAATGAAATAAAAATAGACGTTAAAATATATGTATGTATCATATATAAATGCTTTCCTTTTTCCCTTTCCATAAATCCTTGCTACAGTCACAATGGATCTGCCTGCGACTGGGTAACCTTCCCAGCAATCTATACATTTCACTAAGGGGACAGTTGTTTTTTCTTGTTCTCCCCTTCCCTCTCCTTATTTCAGTATATTATTTAGTTTTTTCTTCTCTAAGTATCTGAAAGGGAGAATACTTTCCATTTTGAAATTTGCTTGCCAATAACCATATCTCAAAGCTAGTATTTTGGGGGAAACACTATTGTAATAAAATTTCATTTTCTGTAATTATATCATATTTTGAAAAAAACCCTCTTTGTCTATAGGGTTTAGGAGGCCGGTGAAAGACATTCAGGTGGACTTCAATCCTAATGGAGAGATTGATATTGGAGATGACTGACCAGTACTCAGAGAAGGAAACCAGGGCTAAACCTCGAACCAGGACAGGACTTTCCAAAAATGCTTAGTGAGGTGTTCCCTGAAAAGAAAGCTCAAATGAAGAAGAGATTCCTACATTTCTAATCCACAGTCACAGAGTGACTCTTAGTTCATTTTGATCACTTAGATCTCAGTATCTCTTAGATCAACCAGTTTATTAATAGGTCTGTTAGAAAGCATCTACTTGTACCATGTACCAGATAACCAGTGGAGAGGGGTTCTGGAAATATAATGACCCAGGGATTATAGCCCCTGCCTTTGAGAAGTTGACATTCTATTTGAAGAGAAAACCTGCAGAAAACTCATTTATGTAAAAAGACAAAATAGTTTAGGAGGAGAGGGCACTAGAAGTCATGGAGAATAAGCAAGATGTCATGGAGAAGGGAGCCCTAGAGCCGAGTCTTCAGCTGGTGATGGAGATTCATGTCAATGCAGTGGAGATTCCATACCAAGCTTGAATCTGAGAAGAGGCCCCATGCTCTTTATGGTATTATATATTCTTCCTACACTGCCAAAGAAGGAACAAGTCGCATCTTGTAGCTAAAATCCAGGAAAGGAAAGGAAGAAGAATCCTTCATCACCAGGACTCCAAGAAAACTGCAAGCAAAGTGTCTATGGTTTTGGACATGTTTCCAGATGACCATTTACAAGAATTTCTCCAAAACTGTTGGGCTTTTCTCTTTTTTGCAAGGATTTTCTAAAGACATTGGAGTATTTCCTGACTCCATATGAATCGCAAAAGTCAGATGACGTCTTGATCATTCCAGAGTGTCCCATCATGCAGAGCTGGATCCACTCAATTGTACCTGTATAGACCAACCTGCAGAAAAATAAGGACAGGATTTGGAAAAACCTGCTGCTAACCACAGACAGGTCGCCACTGACAGTTGACACATGGGTCTCAAATGGCCTGCAGCTAGCCATTGAGAACTCGCCTAGAATTTGTACAGAAACAGAAAAAAAAAAGTGTGCTGAAGCCAGAGTAGGAAAAAAGTCACACCAAGTCAGACTTGATAGACGGACATGGAAGCCTTCTTCCCTCCCTCCCAATCCTAAGAAGAGCCAGCCCAGCTAGAGGTAAAGCAGAGCCCCCCCCCCCCACACACACACATTTTTCTTTTTTCATGAAACAGAGGGAAAATGCCCTTTGATTTGGTCCCATGTAACTAACCCCCATGCCCAGCAGAATATTTAACCCTGAATGGCTCTGAAGGTTTAGACTCCTAACTGGCAAATGATCCGACACCTGGAATTTGAGGATTGTCTGTACGGCACAAAGACGGACAGGAAAGGAAGTAAGCTCCAAAGAGAAGGAGGCTTCCATAGTGGGAATAGCAAGGCCTGATCTGGATTCCATTTCCATACAAAGAGGTTTATTTTACTGTGAACTCTTCATAAATAAAAATGAAGATGTTAATATGTTTTATCCTCTGCTAGACAGGCTACTGCTCCCTCTCTGAGCACCAGCCCCCTTTGATGCTCAAATGATTCCATAAAAGAGGGAAGCGACAATGGCAGGCCCATATGGAGAAAAGGAGCTTGGGACTATTTGCAGCCCAGATTTTCATCATTCAGAGGCAAGTGGAGGAGCCAATAGGCACATTTCTGGTGTTCTACTCCCTCTAGTGACTATTTGGGAAACTAGAAGCTAGAAGTTTGAGTATGCTGAAGTAGCTGTCTACCAAAAACATCCCTACACTCCAGGGGACTCATCTATTTATTTATAAATAAAATATGTATGCATTTATGTTGTGTACTTACATAAATGTGTAGTTTTATACTAATAGAAATTATGAAATATGCAGAAACCAGATATTTTATAGGAAGTTCTAAAAATGGCACCAATTCTAGTTTCATTTTCTTACCAGTGCAGAAGCCAAGCCAACAAACATTTGACCCATTCTAGGCACTTGCAAAGTAGGTGCTACTGTCCATGCTTGGGGTTTGGCTCAAGTGAGGTGAGGAATGACTGCCTGCCTGCGGCGGAGGGAGGGAGATGACTTTCCAGTGAAGTTCATGCTGACTGCCACAGGGAGGGAAAGAAGGGGGAGCAATTTATTTAGCTATTAATTAAGAAAGCATTATTTGCAATAACAATAAGAAATATAGTATGCACTTATTTATTTTATTAATAATTTACATTTATCACAATATTTATAATGGCTACATTTTCAAATTATTTTCTATTTGTAATAATGTACACAACAAAGTCTTATTATAATTGCATTTGTCTACATTTTATTTGTTTCTCTTTATTTACTTAGAATACATATATATTTAAGAATAAATCATGCCATTAAATAATTCTTTATCAAGTTTCCCCTGCAGGAGAGGCTCTAGGCTAAGCCATACCAACTGGTGTTACAAACAAAGGCAAAACTCCCACGGAGTAGACATTCTTTGGGGGAGAAAACAGGTAGACAAGGGCATAAAAGCAAACCATCCAGGAGAGACACAATTATCTGAGTTGGGAGGGCAATGGCGGCTGTGGCCCCAGGACAGGCTACCTGTGGGCAGGTAACCTGAGTCTTGAAGGAAAGCCAGGAAAGGCTGGTGTCAATGATGAGGTAGGGCATGCCGGACACAGACAGCCAGGGTCAGTTCCTGGAGACAGAAGATGGAGAGTCTCCTGTGAGAATTGACCAGTGTAGTTGGACTCTGCAATGGATGCAGAGGAGTAAGGAAGAAGAAAGCCTAAAAAGGCAAGAGAGTGTTCAGAGCTTTGAATGCAAAACCAGAGTTATACTTGAGCCCAGGGTCAGAAGACATCACTGGAGGAGGTGAGGGGGTGAGTGAGACTGGCACTGGGAAGATGACTTGGCTAGAAGCATGGAAGATGGATGGGACTGAGGGGAGCCTTGAGGTACGGGACCCTCTAGATGATTGTGATGTAATAAAGGCTCACACTCATAACAGCCATGAAAGACACTGTGGATAAAATGACAAGTTACATGCTCAAGGAGCTAGGCATGGAATAGCCATGATGCCCCTTTCCTGCCTGTTCCTTTGTCCATATCCATGTTGCTTCCTGAGTCCTCCAGACAATGGCCATGGCAAGAAAGAATAGAAGAGGAGATCGACTGTTCACAGTCCCTGAGGTGCAGCCAGGCAAATGACTTGTCCCCAGTCTAACAGTGGGTCCGTGGGAGGACTGGGTCCATGTTAGGATTTCTTATATTCCAAAATCCTATTGTTATACCCCAGCTGTCAGGGTTGTGGTGAGGATCAATTGGATGACATAAATAAATGATTGTGAAACCAGTGTTGTGGTTGTTGTGGTTGTTGTGTCTCTAGAAGAGTGGTCTTAGTTATAGGTAGAAGGACAAAAATCCATCTGCCAGGCCCCCACCCCCCCTCCATTGGGGGACCCCATAACTTTACACTTTTCCAAATGGGTAATTCTTTGAAGATGTTGGTGTTAATGTTTCGGAGACACATAGTATGGCAGGGATTATGGTTGAGGAAGCTCCTTCCCTTGTATCCTTAGAAGTCTTATCATCTGGGCCCAGATCATCATCCCTCTGTCAATGGACTGATGCATGAACTCCCATTATAGTATAAGCCCCTGGATGGCAGGGAAGGACTGGGTTTTTTGTCTATATTTATATCCTCAGACATAGTAGGCATTTTATTGATTGATTAGATTGAGTTTGTGCCCATGCCAGTTGTCTGGCACAAGGTAAACCCTAGATATTCCATGCTTCCCTTTTCCTTCTCCTTATATGACTGAGCTGATCTCCCATGAGTTCCTGTGGATCTCATTGAGAGGCCCCACAGTATACTGGGGCTTGATGCAATCAGCACACTGTCAGCCACAAATGGGAGCATCTGGAGGACCTCACCATGGATGGGGAATCCTATAATACAAAGATGAAATTTTAATACTTTGTCATTTAAATTTGTTAAGCATTCAGAGTACATGGGGCGATACCGGAGAAAAGTATTAAGTCAGCACAATGCCTTATGGATATTAGAGACAGGTGTTACATATGTGTGTGTGTATTACTTGTCATGAAGCAGTTGATATATAGACAAAGGGAGCAATGGGCTTTTATTCTCTAGAAATGATGTACCCAACAGAGAGTCTCATTTTTCTAAATTCCTTCAGCTTTAATAGAAACTGCCATCATCACTTATCAACCTATTCTTCAGAAGGTGTCAGCCTCAATAGGCATTGGGCATTTTTATACATCTCAGAAATCTCAGTCGAACTATTTAAAAATAATCATGAGCAGTTCAAGTATGTGATCAAGTCATCCAAATCATTGTAGCTTTATGTAATGAAGGTCAACTTGCGACAATTGTCTCCCAAGCTTTCCTCCAAAACTCACAACTGCAAATCCAACCTGGGATTCTACAAAGCAGCCGGTGTGAGTCTGATTACGTGAACATTTGGACTGGAGGAAGGAGCCCATCTGTGCAACATTGAGGCTAGGCAATAATCTATCATCACTTCTCCACATTTACTTCACAACTGACAGACCTCCATCAATGACACTCCATTGACTCCAGCCTTGTCTTACTGCTGCCGCCACCTGGAGAAGGGATGGCTGTCATCACAGTTCATTGTCCAAAGTTCAAACCACAGTCTTCTCATTCAAAGTAGGAGAATAAATCTGGACATGTATCCACTACTCTGCCCCCATAGTCCACATCCAAGAAAAAAGTCTAAAAGAGCAAGAAAGACCAAGCAAGAGACTAAATCTGGACATGTGACCACTATCCTGCCCCCATAATGCAAATCTAAGAAAAGAGTCTAAAAGAGCAATGCACATGTCCTTGCTTGAGACCAAAGCAGATGAACATCAAGGTAGAGAAGAGCCATGAGTCTATCCTGTATTTCTTAGTCACTGCTCCCAAAACAGGTGCTCACTGCCTTCTTCCAAGGAATACATCACCTCCCCAACTGGAGAAAAATATACTAAATATTGAACTGTGTATTGTATCATGGACTCCATGGGCTGTTGGGTGAATCCTACAGAACCCTCCTCAGAATCATGTTTTTAAATACATAAAACAAAGTAAGGAGGACTACATAGGAAGCCAAATATATGGAAATGTAATTATTAAAATACATTTTGAAGTAAATTAATTAACAATTTACATTTTGATGTCAAGTAATTAATACATTTTCAAATATAAATTAATACCTCTACAAACTCTAGGCTAAGAATCCCTGATCTAAAATGTGTTAAATAATGGTTTGAAAAAAAACTCAGATATCCTTTATATTTGTTGACATTCTTCTCTTAAAATTTCTGCCTCTATCCAAATGTACAGTGAATGAATGAAAAAACACTGCTTTAGTGCTTTCTGTATGCAAAGCCCTGGAAACAGACATAGAAAGTTGGAGACAGCACCTAATCTCAAGTAACCCCCAGTTTAATAGAAAAGACATCAGCTAGGCACAGCAGCAAAGGAGGTCCTGGGGTCTCATCAAAGCCACAGTCTGAGCCTTTGAATTGGCCTCACTGAGATGTCCAGTCACTGGGTAGTATGGGCTGGGAAGTTGATGAAGGGGCTTCTTGCAATTCTGATTGTCTTCTTCCCTCCAGTGCCTTATAGGACATCCAACCATGGTCTAGCTGAGCTCTTGAATAAGCATGAGAACACTCCAGAAATGGATATTGCTTGAGGCCAAACTCTTTTTGGAATCAAATGGGAATTAAATGGGCACAACGAAGCAGGTTAGGCCAGTCTGCACCTTCTTCTCAGGGTGGTTGAGTACTTAATGAGAGAACATAAGTAAAGTTCTTGGCAATTCTTCAATTGTCATTGGAAGTTAGCTCATGGTGGCAGCAACACTACTACTTACTACCACCATCATCATCACAATTACCATCACTGTTCCTCCTACTACTACCACTGCTATCACCACCACCACTACCACTACTGCTGCTACTATCACCACCACCACCACCATCACCATCGTTACTATTACTACTGTTGCTACTGCTACTGCTACTAATCACCACCAACACCAACACCCCACCTCCTCCTCCTCTTCCTACTATCATCACCACCACCATCATCACTATTACTGCTACTGCTGCTGCTATTACTACTATTCTTCAGGACATCAGCTGGCAGATCACAGTCTACAAAGTGTCTCCACAGGAGGATTTCTAACTTCTTTAGAATAATAAAAATGAATATTTGTCAAGGACTTTCACATTTAAAAAGTTTTTTATAGGTATTAACAAACTGAAGCTTCATATCAACCCTGTGGGGTAGACATTACAGAGATTATTAGTCCTATTTCCCATAAGATGAAGCAACCTTCAATTAGAGAAGGTAGCTTGTCATATGGCTTATAAGCGTCAAAGGAATGATTTGAATCCAGGTCTTCCTACCCCCAAGGTCCAAATTCTATCTCCTTTGCTTCTCTTTCCCTATCATTTTTGTGAGTCTACCTCACTTGCATATTTCCACAAGAGCAAGTCCTAGCAGAGAGACATGAAATAACAAACCAAGAACGATCTCTTCTATTCTTGTCATGGGAAGTCAGGAGCTGAAGGAGGGGGTAACCGAAAGGTTAGTCTTTCTCCAAGTTTGAGAGGTTAGAAAACTGATGTGTGGAGAAAGAGCCATTTGACTAGACAAAAGCATTTTCTCCCTGAAGACAAGCTTGCCCTCAGGTTCAGAGAAACTCCAGAGGGAGGATTTTCCCCTTCTCTTGGTCCTCTTTCCTTCTTAGGGTTAAGAGACTTGGAAACTTTCTCTGCCCAATTGGAAGTCACCTCTCAAGTGCCTTAGTTCTAAATTCCGACCCAGATGCTAAATCCCTGGGTAACCCCCTGGAAGTCACCTTAACTTCTCTCTACTTCAGGTTCCTTACATAGACTCAATGACCTCTACAGTCTCTTCTAACTCTAGAGTCATCCTATGAACAGTTCAATTCTGGACATAGGAAAGAACCATTCTATAAGTTCCATGACCTGCCATCATTCATGACTACAAAAGTTGGTTTCCCAGAACTCACCCTGATTTTCTTAGCCAATTGGTCCTTAATTTTCTGGGCACTGAGAAGTCTGTGAACTTAAATTTCTTGGATAAAGACACTCAGAAATTGCATTCATCAATCCTTTAATATATCAAGGATCTTTCATGCCCATTTCCTGGAAGGGCACCAATTTCTCACTCAGCAGCTGTCAAATTCTATTTATTCAACCTCTGTCATCCTTGTCAAGTCTGTCCTCTCTCTCATCATCTGGTCATCAGCATTGACTTCTTGGATAAGCTTAGGGCAGGTATACCAGCACCCTGGGGAGAATATGTCTCATGGTCTTTCCCCGATCTGGAAGTAAGGTGAGCAGAAGCAGCAGAACAATAAACACCAGGATGGTCTAGGAGGGGACCATTGGAGGCAGATAAGTGAGCTGAGGAAACAGCTGCAAGCATAGTCACAGTGTAAAGATAAAGGATACTTATGAAAAGTTATTTGTAGACTTTGGCTATGGATAAGGAAAGGAAGGAAGGAAGGAAGGAAGGGAGGAAGGAAGGGAGGGAGGGAGGGAGGGAGGGAGGGAGGAAGGGAGGGAGGGAGGGAGGAAGGAAGGAAGGAAAGGAGGGAGGAAGGGAGGGAGGAAGGGTTTAGCCTACTTCAATTCAACAAGTTTTGAATCAGCATCTCCAGCATGCCCAGAGCTCAAGAGAAAAGTGCAATAATACAACATCCCCTACTTTCAAGGAATTTTTTATTCTGGGGGTGTAGTAAAAAGTGGAAAATAACTTATACATGGATAAATCACTTAAAATATGTACAAAGTGCATGCAGAGCAATTCCAGAGATGGGGGCAAGGACTAATAAGTTGGGGGATCATGAAAGGTCCTGTATAGGGGAAGGTGTGGCCTTTGAGCTACGTTTGGAAGAGAAGTAAGGAGGAAGGTCATGGACCAGCATCTTCGGAGTATGAGGAAGGGCTTATGTCAAGAGTCAGAGGTGGGAAACACTAAAGTGTGAAGGACTAAGGGAAAGGGTGATCCATTAGTCTTCTCTGGGGTATTTGTATGTTTGTTAAAAATGAAAAAGGATATGGTACACTTGTAGGCACCAACACATGGGTGGGGCCATTTTGTTTTCTAAGAAGTCCTAGAAATAAGAGGTCACTCCAATGGTCCCCTTGGTTGTCAAAGATATCCTGGTTCTGGGGCTCAAAAAGAATGGAGGGGTGGAGGCAGTGGTATAAATCAGTCTCATTTTCCTTTTTTTTCTTGCTATACAACTTTTGAGACTGAGGGCTGTTGGAATGGACATTTTGGCCACCAGGTGGTGCTTCCATCCCACTGTAATTTCATTGGAGAGAACATTTTTTTTTAAAAAAAATAGATGTTTTTCCTCCCTAAAAACAGTAGTCTGAGGTTGATACAGACATGTCAATGTGGTCACCATGAAAGAGTCATTATGAAGGAGACAATGTGCATGGGGAAGGCTACCTTTCTGTATACCTCCAGAGCAATGGAGAGTTTTGTTTAATAAAGACCCATTTTGAAAGATTCTGTTCTGGGGCTGAGAGGCCATTCCTGAATGCATTGACATCTGGTTTCCTTCCTTAGCATCTCTGGATCTCAGTTTCTTCATCTGTAAAAGGTTCTCAGTTCTAGACCTGGGATCCTATGATTCTCTGTTTCTTTCTTAATCCACTTTAGGAGGCTATTCCTAATCCTGAGGGATTCATTTTGTGTACTATCTGGACCATGACAGACACTTAATAAATATCTACTGACTCCATTCCCAAGGACTTAAGCGAGCTGATTTTAGGGGGGAATCGTGTGAACAATTAGGACAAGAACTCGAATCACAGATTTGGGAAGATGAAGATCAACTTCCTGAGTGTCTCTCACTGGTTCAATGACCTCACATTGAGTCTGGAACCCCCAAAAGCCAATGGGATCTTGGGCTTCTGGGCTGGTCTCCTTGAAGGTGGAGATGGGTTTTGTCTTGATATTGCCTGGGCCTAAAATAGGCACTTAATGAATAGTTACTGGATTGAATGAAATTGAGTCATGGATTCCTATAATGGAGAGAGAGAGAGAACAGAAAGATGGTGTAGGGGATAGAGATCAGTATCGAGAAGACTTGAGTTCAAATCTGAGCTCAGATACTTTCTAGCTGTCTGAGGCTGGGCAAGTCACTTAACCCCTTCAGATTCAGTTTGCGCTTCACTAACATGAGAATAATAACAGCATCTTCCAAATAGGTTGCTGTGAGCTAATCAATAGATCGATTATCAAAAGATATGTGTGCCTTTCTGAGTATTTTTATATACAAATAGGCACATGGACAGTGTGTTGCTTTGCCAACATTAAAGTGTATTTAATGCTTATTGCATTGTTATCATTACTGTCCCACTGGCCTCTGTCCTGGTCAGACGAGAACAGAAGGGTTGTGTTCAATTCTTGTCTGGTTTCTGGGAGGAGACCATTCCTATCCAATCAGTTTCCAAACCCTGTTCATTCTACCTTTGCAATCACATGCACAAATCTCCTTTCCGCCTTTCTATTTTCGCCACCAACAACCTTGAAGGTAGAGGCAAAATAGTAGAAGGTAGAGATATCGCGTGACCTCCCTTCTACAGATCCTGGACTCAGTCATTTTTATGTTATCACTAATGGCAGGATCCTAATCAAATCACAAATTCTCTTGAATCTTAGTTAATTCATTTGCAAAATGAGGACAATAAAACAGAAATGTCTATAAAGTTTTAAACTCTGTAAAGTGCTGTACTTACATTATCTCAGTGGATGGAGTCTCATAATGATGCTACAGTGGTAAGTCCTACAGGTATTTTTATCCCCATTTTGTAGGTGAGGAAGCTGAGATTCAGAAAGATTATAGGAGATGATCTGGGCTACTAAATGCCTGGGCCAGGATTTGACATCAAGTCTCTGGGCATCCTAGTCTCAAGATCACACTGCTTTGTTTGCTGTCCTTTAATGTTATTGTCTTTTGTCTTTCCTGGATTGTCCTCCACTTCTGGGCATTTGCTTTCTCCATCCATTGTCTTCGCTTTTTGTTCTTTGATGAGACTTGTCATAAGAGATTCATGTTTTTCTCTTCTGCCAACTAATTCTGCTGTACAAGGCTATGTTCTGGTCTCACAATTATCTCGGAACCAATCAGTAACTGGGTTGTTGCTCTATATGCTCCTCAACATCCACCAGGTCCCCTGTCTCATCAAGTGCAGGTTTGCCCTGCAAAATCTACTTCCTTCTGCTATTGAGGTTTCCCCATTGACTGATCTGTTTAGGTTCAAGGTCTTGAGATTTCTTTTTCATGAGATCTTTGGTTATTGCATGATTTTTAAATTTTTCCCCCCTTTTACTCACTTTTTGACTCCTATACCTCTGAGGGTCATTTCCCTAGGATCCTTGAAAGATCTCAACCTCCTTCTATGCTGAGCAACCCCAGTTGGCTTAGTGGAATGCCTCCCAGTCCCTCTTCTCCTCCCATACTCACCAGACCTATTCCAGTTCCCTCTTTTTCTCAGTAATCTGGTCCAGTATCATAGCCAGCTGCCATACTGTTTTCACAGACAGAACAAACTTCTACCATTTGGATTCTGATTTTCTGTAATCCTGGGGATGCCCCCACTTCTGTTGTAGGTTGGCAGGAGCTCACCTGCCCAGAGAACAGCAGACTGGGCTGCTCTGGGTGTTTGTGTGTGGATTTTTACCTTGTGTGAGTTCTCACCATCCAATAGCAGCTGAAATTGTTTTATCTGTGGCTCACAAGCTTTATTTTGAAGAGAGATCCTGAGAATCAGAGAAAATGTCTCTCCAGTGTAGTGGTCTTGAGATTCCCAAACTTCCTTTGTGTATGGAGCAGGCAGAATCTTCCTTGGATAAGGTGGGACTCTGGCATCTGAGTTCTGGGGATGATTTGTCAGCAAACCTTTAAAAGATTTAACAAGAGCCCTCATCAGATGGGGAGATCTGATGAAACTTTGAGACTGAAAATGGACAGAGGGTTAAGTTAAAAATACACTTGAGCATGCGCTCTTTGAGGTTCTCTTCCCCAGAGAAAAAGGGAATTCTACTGTCCTAATTTTTTTGCATTTGTCTGGGTGCCTGGACAATAGTTATTTTCCCAAACAAAACCTCAGTCTATACCTGAATGAGACTGAAAGCTCAACCTCTTTCGTCAGGGCTGTGGATTGTTGGTTGTATGAAGCATGCCCTTGGGGTCCCAGGAGACCCAGGCCCTGGCTACTTTCTGGGTTATCATGTTCCTTTTGCATCAGCTGCTCTTTTGTCAATCCTCATGCATGAATCCATCATCTCATCATCGCCATCCACTCCCTCCCCAAGGCCTCAAAACACGAATTAAGTTTTCTGCCTTGCCCCAAGTTGGGAAAAAGTTATCTCAGAGAAGAAGTTCAGTCTAAAAATTAAAAAAAAACCCAACACAGAAGACTCACCTGAGATTCCTCAGCCTTGAGAGGGCAGGAAGAATGAAGCAAAGATAATGACGGGGGCCTTAAGCTATGGAGGTCAAAGCATCAACTTCATATTTATTTTAAATAAGGACAGAAGCCTGAGGCCAAGCTGATCTCAGGAGAAGAGAATGCCACAAGATTCCAGAATTCTTCCCTGTATTTCCCAGCTGCCACCCAGAGATAGACAGCTGCTAGTTACCAGAGAGATGGTCACATGAAAGAAGGAAAAAAAGTCCATGAGAAAAGAAGCCCCAAGACCCCTGGGCATTTTGCCGGGTCAAAGTATGCTGTTTTGTATGGAGAAACAAATTTAAAAATAGAAGCAGTTGATGCTGATGGAAATGTGATAGATTTAACAATGAGAAGCTTCCCATTATGGAGAGGCACCAAGTCCCCAAGACTGATAGCATTCATAAACTGATAAATAAGATGCCTTTCTGAACTCTTGGATACAGAACTAGGAGTGCATTGTCCCCCCCCCAAACCTCAAAGTTTCTGCCTGTTGGGACCCTTCTTTCCACTGAAGCTTCAGACCAAGTGCCACCTCCATAGGAGGGCTTCCCTGAGGTTTACTCTGGGAACATCCCAATTTGACTTTTCTGTGTGAGTGGTTTCACACCCTTGGAATGGAGGCTACTTGAGGGCAGGCACTAGGTTTGTATCCCTGGAGCCAAGTGCATGCCCCAGCCCATGCTTCTTGAATTGGCCAGATGGAATTCAAAGAACTGGGTTTAAGTCTCAGACCTGATGCTTACTCTCCATGTAACTCTACTCAAAATGTTCAAAGTCTCTCAATCTCAGGCTCCTCCACTAGAAAAGAGAAGAGCCAGAAGAGGCACCTCATGGGGTTATGAAGAAAAATCAAACACATGTAAATCTTAGAATGCTATGTAAAGGTGAACTGGTTATCAGCTTATTTTCATATAATTTGATGGACCTCAGAAACAGGACCTGGATAACATCCCTCTCATGCTGTTCTTTTTGTATGCTGTTCTGCAATCTATGAAGCAAGTGAATAGAATACAGTCATTGTGGTGGTGGTGGTGGTGGTGGTGCTGGTGCTGGTGGGGTGCTGGTGGTGGTAATGATTATGGTGGTGATGATGATGATGGTGGTGGTGCTCGTGGTGATGGTGCTGGTGGGTTGGTGGTGGTAGGGTTCTGGTGGTGCTGGTGGTGGTGGTAGTGCTGGTGCTGGTGGTGGTGGTGTTGGTGGTGGTGCTGGTGGTAGTATTGGTGATGGTGGTGGTGGTGCTGGTGGGGTGCTGGTGGTGGTGGTAGTGGTAGTGGTGGTAGTGGTGGTGGTGGTGCTGCTGCTGCTGGTGGTGGGTGGTGGGTGGTAGTGCTGGTGGTGGTGGTGGTGGTGGTAGTGATGGCTGCTGCTGCTGCTGCTGATGTCATCACCACTGTCCTCCTTGGCTGTGATATGTTGCCTTCCCTCCACCATCTTCTGCATTTGCTGTTTTTCCTTCAGGGCTCAACTATTTCTTGAAGCTAATCTGCCTCCAGTAGCTGAAGTTCTCCCTCCCAAAACTGCTCAGTTTGGCTCCAGACTGTATATAGTGATCTGTGTCTGGGCTATTTGCTTCCTTGGACAGAATGGAAGCTCCTTGAAGGCAGCGTCTTTCACCTTTGCCCCTAATTGGTGCCTGACATAGTGAGTGTTTAACAAATGGTTAGTCATTGATTGGTTATTATCACATAAAGAACTTAGTCTAGGGACAGCTAGATGATGCAATGGATAGAGTGTCAGCCCTGGTGTCAGGAGGACCTGAGTGCAAATCCAGTCTCAGATACATAATAATTGCCTAGCTGTGTGACCTTCAGCAAGTCCCTTAACCCCATTACCTAGCAAAAATATAAACAAAAAAAGTTATTAAATTGGGGTAAAAATATTTGTATTTCCTAATCCAAGAGCATTGTTCTGAGAAAAATGTTACAGACCTTTGAAAGCTATCAAAATGCGACTTGGGATTCCTAGAGGTTTCTTTCAAACTTTACCAGTCATTTCTCAGCAACCTCTGTGATGCTATGGGAGGGTATCCTGGTTTAGCGGACAAAACATTGAACCTGGGGTCAGGAAGACCTGAGTTCAAACCCAGTCTCAGACACACACCCCCTGTACAGCTTTGGGTAAGTCACTTAGAATGGGCATGATATTAGCCCCTACCTCCCAGTCTTCTTGTAAGGATCAAATTATTTATAAATATTTATTTATATTATATTTATTTATCATGCATATTATATTTATTATAAATATTTATAAATGTAAATATTTATAAAACTAGTGTCTGGAACATAGGAAGGTTATATCCACGGGAGCTCTTTTCCTGGAGGTTCCAGCTCCCTTCTCCTCCTCAACAACAACCTCTCCAACCTTCCAGATCTGTGGGGAATCCCATGAGCAGGATCCCTAGTGGGTCCCTCCCAGCTCTGAGCCTGTTCCTGTGCTCTGGCTTCCGTCCAGGCCTCAGTGCACATCAACTGTCCAAGAAACAAACAAGAGGAAATGCCTGTGAATAGCATTTTTCTGCTCTGCTGTCACCGGAGAGCCCCCATTCACAGAGGCAGGCACATGAATTCCTGGGATGGACAGCTCAATGAGCCATTTTTAAAACTCAGGTGGGATTCAAAGGAATGACTTCCTGGCTGCAGAGAGTCACCGAATAACAGCATCTTTTCTAAAACATACATCACGCAGGATAGAAAAAAATCCCATCCAACAACTTTAGATGTTTGAGTAACACATAATTTGGGCACCTATTTCCTGCCTCTGCTAATCCATAAAAAAAATAGAGGAATCGTGCTTTAAACAAGAGGGGGCGGGGTAGGGCAGATCAATGAAAGAGGTCATTTCACCAGTGGGTTGGGAAGCATAATGAATCGATCTGCCCAGGCTCAGAGCCAGAGGCTGAGCTCAGTGCCTTCGGCTTGGGCCTCCCCAGAACTCATCCAATAACGCAATTATTGCTGCCTTGAGGCAGCGCAGGAAGGCTTCCAGAATCAGCCTTCACTGAACATTTCCATGCCTATCCCTCCACAAGGAGCTCCTCTTGTTGAAGCTTTTGTGCCCCCTGAGCTCAGTTGGAGCTTTGCAGAATGGGGAAAAAAAAGTAAAAAAAAGAAACAAGAAGTCGGATTAAATTTTGGTTATCAAGGTAAAACATGACCATTTCTCCCTGCAATGAAGACTTCTCCCTCTGAAATATAAATAGGGAAAGGTATGAAAGTCAAGATCAAAAATGGAGGCCCACCCAGGAGAACAATGAGCCACCAGGCTACGTGGGCAGAGATGGGTTTCAACTGGTGGATCAGGGATTTTCACATGATTTTTTTTTCCCTTTTCTAAAATAGCTTTTGTTTTCTCTCCCCCCCCCCCCTCCATTAAAAAAAATCCTTAAAATAAATACATATGACTAAGTAAAACACATTTCCACATTGACCATGTCTAAAAGTATTTATCTCTTTTTGCATCTTGTACCCATCCGTGTTCTGTTGCAAGGCAGGGAGCAGGCATCATCTTCAGGCTGCTGGAATGGTAGTTATCATTGATTGCATTGATCTCAGTATTCTTAGGTCTTAAAAGCTGCTGTATTTCAATCTTGTCATTACTCTGGAGTAGTTCTGCTGGTGTGGATCCCTTCCCTCTGCATCAGTTCATAGAGCTTTTCTTAATTTTGTCTGAAACTGTTCATTTGATCAATTCTTAGAATACCACAATATGGCATTACATTCAAGTTCATTATTTATTGTCTTTCCTCAAGCAATGGACACCTTCTTAGCTGCTATTTTTTAATCCCTAGAGATCTTTAGAGCTTGTTTTGATCTGTTTGGTCTATATTCCTAGTAGCCTCATTAGACACAGTCTAGTACCTTTCTGGGACAGAATTCCCCATTCTTTTCCAAGCCTGCAGAACCAGCTCAGAGCTCACTGACAGTTCCTGAGTATGTCTATTTTTCCATGGCTGCGGGAGCTTTGCTAACTCATTTCCTAGCTCTAGATGCCATGTTCACTCTTTGACCATGAAAATCAGAATATTTTTCCCTTATGAAATCATACTTTCTTCACCATGGGGATCATAGGTCTTTAGCAAGTACCAGAGGCGCCTAGACCAGAACTGAAGAGGGAAGGGGAGATATCATGACCAACCATCTTGTTTGATAAGTGAGGAAACTGAGGCACAGACAACTCGTGATCTTCCTAGGGTCACATAATCAAGTCATCAAGCATTTCTAAAATGCTTGTCATGCCAAAGGCACCATGCCAGCCATTGGGGATGCCAAGAAAAAGCTGAATGTAGGTGTTCAAGCCCTCAAGTGTCCAAACACCATACAGTCTCATTGAAAGAAGTGCCTAGGAGACAAAATCAAACATTGTAGGAAAGTCAGATTGTAAAATATAGCCATTTTACAATCTCTTCTCTCTGTCTCTGTCTCTCTCTATTTCTGTCTCTCTCTCTCTCACATACACACACACATTGTTGAAGGGCAGTGGATCTGGAGACAAAATCAAAGTAAGAGTTTAAGCACTTTCTCTGTCATTTATCATTTCATGTGGCCTTGTCACCAAATTTCTTTGGATCTCAGTTTCCCTAGCTGTAAAATGAGAAGTTTAGATAAATCTATGAGATTACACTTTTTAAAAAAGTTAGCTGTAGAATAATATTGCTTTGAAAATGATATCTTCTGGGAGCGGCTAGGTGGCGCAGTGGATAGAGCACCAGCCCTGGAGTCAGGAAGACCTGAGTTCAAATCCCACCTCAGACACTTAATAATTACCTAGCTGTGTGGCCTTGGGCAAGCCACTTTAACCCCATTACCTAGCAAAAAAAAAAAAAACCTAAAAAAAATTTAAAAAAAAAGAAAATGATATCTTCTACTGTAGACCCCATATCTTTTCAGTGCTTCCTAATGTGGGTGATTGACCTGTGTAAATTGTCTTGTTTCTGCAAGATGGGAGGGTTACTATGGACCCAACTCCCATGGACACTGCAAGCATCAGTTCAGATTAAGCCAAGAGGAAGGAAGGGATGCAATAGACAAACCAACTGCGTCTATGCTGCAAAATGAATCCAGATGTTTCAACAACTGTTCAAATTATTTGGTAGCATCCTCCCTGAATGAAGAATTAATTTACATAATGTGTTTCAGCTGTAGACACTTCTAAAAGGATTCCAGGGTTTGGGATGAGAAGGAGAAAACCTGGATGCTCTTAGACAAGCAGGAATGGTCCAACTTCATATAACTGGCTGCCACTCAGGCGTCAGCTCCTAGCATCCATTTCCCTGTTAATTAGGTGGGCATAGAGGATCATGATAATCATTTGAATTGCTCTAATAGCATAAGGTTTAAACAGAACTTTCTCCACAGAAACATTAATTAGGAAGTTCAAATACACCTATTTCATAGATAAGGAAACTGAGGAACATTGCAGGTAGTTACCTCCCAAGGTCATGGGGTTGATAAGCACTGGAAGGGAGATAGCAATTCATCATTTTCCACATGTTGATGACCAAGGAGAATGTCCATTGCCTTCTATCTATGCCATCCTCTCATTCTTCCTTTCCTTCTAAAATGGGGGGTGGTGGTCAGCTTCTACTTTCTATCTCCCTTTGCATCTGAGAAAGATATAAATCTGCATAAAGAGGGTCACCACAAAGGGGTTCTTGTCACTTTAAGGCTATAGAGTCCCAAAATAAAAAAAATGAAACAAAATAAAAATAAAAAAAGACTGTAGGGATCAGTAGAGCCCATTCTGCTCCTAGCTGTGCCATGAACTGCTTGCATGACCTTGGGCCCATTGCTTAAATGCTTTTCCCTGAATGTTTTTCCTCTGAAAAATGAGGTTGACCTACATAAACTAAGAGCTGCAATGTGATGGAGTGGCGAGAGGGAAGGATTTAAGAGTTTGGGTGACCTGAATTGGGATTCTTGGTTCTGACACTACACAATTGTGAAGGAACAGGCAAGTCAATTAATAGACAATAAACCTCAATTTAGCTCTATTTGCCAGTCATTGTGTTTCATGTTTCTTAGCCTATTTCCTTAATCAATAAAATGAACATAATGATGACAGCAATAATCACTTTATTGAGTAGGTGATAATTACAACAACAGCTAGAACTTATATGGTGCTTTCAAGTTTGTAAAATACTCCAAAAATATTTCATTTTATCCTCAGGAAAAACCCATTTCACAGATGAGAAAACTGAGGCAGGCAGGCAGTGGTTATAGGACTTTCCTATCCATCAGGTGACTTTTGTTTATTCTATTTGTTTGCATCCTAACTCAAGAATTCCCCAGTATCTTGTCCTGGGATATCTTTATTTCTCACACTGCACTTTTTTCTCTTGGTGACTTCATCAGCTCCAGTGGCCTCAGTTACTATCAATTGAAAAAACATGCCTGGAGTATAAGGCAAACCTTAAAAATCTATCTATCTATCTATCTATCTATCTATCTATCTATCTATCTATCACCTACCATCCATCGATCCATCTATCCATTCATCTATCTATCCATTCATCCACCCCTCCATCCATCTTTTCTTCTATCTATATGCCAGCTATCATCATCATCAAATCATTAACTTCAGTGCCTCACAAGTCTTGGTAATTCTGCCATGAGAACAACCCCTTCCAACCCCCACCCCCGTCCTTCTCATTTCATGACTCCTTAAATCGTTTTCAGTCTTTGACCCCTTTCTATTCCTAGCTAGAATGGCCTCCCCACTGATCCCCCTCCATCTAGGATCTGCCCTCTCCAATTCATCATTCATGAAACTGCAGAAATAAGCTCCCTCAAGTACAGGTCTAACCATAGTACTCAAAGTCTTCTACTGACTGACTGCCTACGGCCTGTAAGGTAAAGTTCCATATCCTTCATCTAGCATTTCAGGCCTCCAGTCTGACTCCTTTACCCCCTCATCCATGCTGCTCTCCTTTATGCATCTCACATCCCATCTGTATTGGCCCATTCATTACCCCATGAACTTGACCCTCCATTTCTTCCATCCCTGACTATATTTGTATAAATTACCCCATCCCCAGCCCCAGAATCTGTAATACATTCACTCCTTATTTGTCCATCACTTCTTGCCAGAAGCCTTCTCGGTTCTCATTCCTTCCTGTTTCTCAGCTTTTCTCCCCCCCCCCCCACTTGTCCCTGTACTATCCTCATTCATTAATTCATCCAACAAATACTTATTAAACATCCTCCATGTGCCAAAGACTGATCCAGGTGCTAAAGAAAGAAGGATGAAAAGAAAGTCCCTGCCTTGTAGGATCTTCCATTCTCCTGTTTTACTTGGCTACACCTATGTATCATCTCAAGAGAACATTATTTGCTCCTTGGTTTTGATGTTGTCATTCTTTTTTTTTTTGCAAGGCAAATGGAGTTAAGTGGCTTGCCCAAGGCCACACAGCTAGGTCATTATTAAGTGTCTGAGACCGGATTTGAACCCAGGTATGCCTGACTCCAGGGCCAGTCTTTATCCACTGTGCCACCTAGCCACCCCTGATGTTGTCATTTTACCCCAGGAGTTGCCACAGTGGCTTACACTCAGGACATACCTGATACATATTTATTGACACAAACTGAAGAAAACTGTAGATTAAGCATTTCAACTCAATCTAAAGCATTTCTTCAAATATTTCTTATGACATCAGATAGTTGAAAAAAACTGCTATTACATTTAGAGACAAAACATTTAGTCTTTAATTGATCGTGTATTCCTAAGGGATATTTGAACAGAGGATGTGACTGTAGGCTTTGCTACCATAGCCAGGGATTTTCATTCATTAATTCAATTTGTTCATTCTGTTTATTATAATTAAAATCAAACCCTCAAGAGTACATAAACAAAAGTTACACAGGAAAAGGCCATCGGAGCATACTAAATAAACTACCAGTGGAAAAGCCAACCAGAGAGAGCTTCAAATAGAAATTAAATTTTATTCTCAACTATTTTCTCTTATAAGAAAGCTGCTTTAAACAGATTGACTACACTAGTCCCTGATAGCTCTATCTACCTAGATGGAAATGTATGAGCAATGCAAAAATGTTAGAAATTAATACTAGTTTCAAGTGGAAGTCAGCTGTAAGGCCTGATCAAGGTGCTTCCAGTTGTTAGTCTCAAGTGTTTCCTTGGTAAAGGAAGAGAGAGGGCAAGTCTGGATGATCCCCAAGCCCTGGAGTCAAGAATTCCAGAGAGCTGATGACATGAAACAGAAATCTGTTAATTGGTAATAAATAACATTTTCCACAAGTTTTTATTCAAATTATTATTACTATTACTATTATTATATTATATACATAATTATATATTATATATAATTGATAGCATCATATAATTAACATAGTCCATATTTGATGTTATTATATAATATCAAAATATTATTATATATTCTTCAAATATACATTTATATACATACTTTTGGTATAATTTTATTTTACAGCAATGTATTCATTCTACAAATCTTAATTCACTATATTGTTTTCAACATCTGGTTTGATTTTCTAATTCTCATTGCTGTTCACCCTTTGAAGCGAATTAATGACATCACAAGTGACATCTTGATTTTTGGTTGAATTGGATTTAAGTGATGCAGAGTTGAGCAAAGCCATCAGCCTCCCTCTCTCTTCCAGAGTCATTGAAGCTCAATGGCAGGACAAAAGTCAGTATGACTGGCAATAGCCCAGTGTGCAGTGGATGGCCTTGTCTTCAGTGTCTGACCAAACTCTAAGTGCTTCAAGCGACTTTCATGGACACTGGGATAAATTGTTCCCATCTGCCCATTCTGCACGAAGAAATCTTTACATATTTAGGGAGGAGGTCCCCTAACTCACCCACAGATGGCCCATTAGTTACCCTCAACCTAGTTTGGCTCATCTGCCGTGACAGTTGCCTGGGGAATGACCTTAGACGGCAACTCTCATTTTCAATGTGGATATATATTGATTTACTGGAACTATCAGGAAAGCAGAGTCAAAGAATGATGTACCAGATGATGGGATCACCTTATATACTGGCACATAGTACAGTGTCTGGCAATATATGTTCAATGGTTGATGGTTACAGATGAAAAAACCAGGCCCAGAGAGCAGACGCTGTTTCCCATGAGCTGCTATGTAAAATTGTGCAGAAAGTTTTGTATCCAAAACCTAAGCCAGTGTGGATCCATACTAATAAGTGGCATTTACTTTGGGCCATAAGGCTGGCCAAACACTTTTGACAAAGATCATCAAACACCCTGGAAGTTTTAAAGAAGATGAAAATGAAGCTCAGGGACATTGTGGTTTTCACAGGGACACATAGCAGCCAGTGTTGGAACCCCGCTATTCCTGACCCCAGTCCAATTGCTAAATAGAGCGCTTGGGGTCACAGAATCTTCCAGTTATTGCATGGATTCTGCCATGGGCACAGGGGCTGACCCTTTGGGGCTTGAACTTTTTCAGGTATACCTTAGCTTCCAGTGCATCCTGATGGCCAGGCCACTGACCACACAGTCAGCATCCTTTGAAGTGGGTAAATGCCAGAATGTTATCCTCTCAGTGATGCATGGATAGACTTAAAATGACTGGTAAACACAGCTTTGGACAGAATTGTATATGGTGGCTTGTAGGATAGCTTCTGGAGAATGGATGACTGAGGAAATAGCTTTAATCTCTGGAAAAGAGATATCTCAGAAAGTGGCTTCATGAAGACACAAAGGGAACATTGTCTTATGATGGGGTCCTGGAGTTAAGGGCTAGAACGGACTTCAAAGGTTAGCTAACTGAACCCCATCATTTTATGAAAGAGAAAAATAAAGTTAACTATGTTAACTACCAGCAATGGGATTGGAACCCAGGTCCTCTGTCTACCATACCAAGGGCAATGAGCATCAAGGGAAAAGAAAAGGAAAGGTGTCAGACAGGTAAGGAAGCAATAAGTCCACAAGGCCAATTAGCAAACATGGAGGTGATTTTAAAAGCAGTCAGTGAGTCTGGTGTCCTCAGGGGATGGAATGGACCCACCCATTCGCCTCTCCCAGAAGAACCCACAAGGTTCTTTTTGGCCAAGAGAGTGCATCTGGATCTATTTGGAGAAAACCTGATTCCTCTGATGTGCTTCAACTCCTTCCACTGCAGAGTGTCTCTGTGGCTATGGACAAGGTTCCCAGGTCCAGAAAAGTCCAGTCCAGTCACGGATCGATCATGGATGGTGTAAATCGGCGAGCTTCTTGGTCCCTTCTGCCATTGTGTCTAGAGGCTGATCTTCATCCCCACTGGAGTGAAGGTATTTGAACCAGATGGGCAATGATTGTGCACTTTGCTTTGCTTTCTGTATTGCCATGGCCACACAAATTTTCTTCTACCCTTAGCTCCACTGGACCTCAGCTAACAGCCTCACCTGGTTCCTGAGACCATCCTCAAGCCCTCAGATGAACTGGACCTGATGCCTATAGAATCTGGAGCCCAGCTTCTTCTTTGCAACATGAGTGGGCACCAGGGGAGGACACTAGTAGCATTTTTTCCCTAAATGCTTCCTAAAGCAAGTAAAGGGAATGTTTCTAGCCAGACTCTGTCCCTCTGCCTTGCTATACATTTCCTGGGTGCTTGGGGTAAGGCCAGGGTCACCAAGTCTGACAGAACCCATCAAGCTTGACCTCCATGGCATTCCCTCATTTGTGGTCTGAACACCCACACAGTAGCAATCAGTGGGACTACCACTGAGCACCAGGCAAGCTATACTGGAAGCCAATCTTGGCCACCACCTTGGGGAAGTGTCTTTGATCTCAGCTGCCCATGAAGTGCAATGACAATCAAGGATGTGAAGGGGTGAGAGCAATCCACCCACTGATTAGAATAAGAACTTCAACTGATGATCAAGAGAAGTCCAAAGATGTGGAGATGGCAGAGGTTCCCTGCAAGGTTCTGGGATGTCGTCACATTGAAGGAGAAAACAACAAGAAGTCATGGAGTTCTTGGAGGTTCTTAGCTGGAGAACCTCCAGGACTAGACCCTGAACCCATTTCTGTTCCTATATCAAAAGGGTGCAAACAGATCTAATATGAAAGAGCAGGACTACAAAGCAAAAGGAGCCTTAGTATGCCCACTCAGAGCCCTCAAAACCACACAGAGTTCCACTATGGCTCCAATGTTGATCCACTGTGACCAACTCTTCCGGATCCCATTTGGGGTTTTCTCAGTAGATATTGGAGTGGTTTGCCCTGTCCTTCTCCAGCTAATTTGACAGATGAAGAAACTGAGGTCACCCTGCTAGCAAGTGTCTGAGGCTGGGGTTGCACTCAGGAATCTGAATCTCTCTGATTCCAGGCCAGTGTCCACCCTTAATGGACAATCCCTTGGGGCCCCCCCTCCAGATCTATTTAGAGCACTGGATAACCAAAATGAGTCTCTCTCAAGGTTTTCAAAATCCAGAGGCTTTTTCTGCTTGTAAATCATTCATTCCCTTTGTTAACTCTGGGGAGGAAGGCATACTTTTCTCTATGTTCAAGAATGACAGAAAAACCACAAGAAATCAGCACAGATTTTTATTATTTATTTTTTGACGGCAAGATCTGGCCAATGCCTAGAAAGTGGTTATTTTATCCTCCTTCATTTCAATAGTCAGAATCCACTTCCAGCTAATGCAAGTGAAAAGAATACATAAAATAAAAGCATTCCTCAGGGCCAGTTCAGGGGAAGAGAGGGAAGAGGATCCCATGGTATCCCAAGAACATCAGAAAGCCAGTGGGTGCCTTGCCTTTTCAGTCCTCTTCTTTGAGGGGCCCAGATCAGAAGGAAGCCAGCTGGCACCACTCAAGGCTCTCACCATCATCTCAGACCCTTATCTAGGATGCAAAGAAAGAAATACTTAAAAGAATAAAAAGAATTCTAAAACATGCCCAAAAGCTCCATCCTCACTAAGGCACTCTGAGAATCATTTACTTTACTAATTTGTGAGTATGGAACCAAGAGTTTTTAAAAACCACCCATTCTTCAATTATTCTTTATAAGAAAGATTTCATCTCATGCTATTAATTTAACAGGACCAGATCATTATCAGATCCTTGGAAAGATCTCTGCCCTGGGAAGACCCCCAAATTAAGCATCTGGCCAGAAACTAGACAGTTTCCACTTTAATGGATTCTTCTTGCATGTAAGCAAATAGCAAGGCTGGACTGCATAGACAAAGGCACTTGTTTAGCAGGAGAGAGGCAAGAAGGGGAAAACCATGACAATATGCTGGGGGAAACAAGGGAGGCCCAGACACAGGATGGATGGAGTATGGTCCATCTTCTCTACGTACATCACACTCTCAGCAGCTGGCCGGTGAGCCCGGCATTGCGGTCCTTGATGAGAGCGGCGATGATGGTGGCACCCTGCCCTATGTCTTCTTGGAGCTGCTGTGGATCATCCTGGAAAGAACAACAACCAAAAGTAAGGAGCTTTTACAATGCCCAGCAGGTTGGGAAAGATGCTTGCTGCTGCCTCTGGACGCAAAGTGAAGCCCCTGCGTATGTAATTTTAAAGATCAAAAGAGAAAATGGTAAATCTCTTTGTCAACTGGCATGTGCCATATAAACACTAGTGGGGTTGTCGAAGGTGGGCTCCAATCTGATGCTCAAGGTCCACCAGTCCCCGGCTCAGCCTCTACTCTACAACTGGCCTTGGCTCAGCCTCAAGCCTCCCCATCCCCAGGTGGGATCATCCCAGAAGATCTGTCCACTTGCAAAGACCATCATGACTCACATGGTCAGCATGCTCTAGAGAGGCAAGGGTCAGTGCTGACTCAACAGTCAAAACAATCCAAAAGGACATTGACCTTTGGATTCAAATTCTTGGCTCACTGATGGGGAAATAGTTGAAGAGTGAGGCACAGTTCTTCTAGCCCTTCTCTCTCAGTGTCTCCAACAGGGAACTTGATTTGGGGCCGTGGCTGAATGTAGATGGGAGCAATATGGACATTCTCTAGGAACATTGGACTTCAGGTGATTTTTCAGCCTGAGTTCCTCCCAAACTGCTACGGATTGGGAGAAAGCCTCCGGGGACACCCAAGGAAGCTCTTCTCCCTAGTTCCTTTGAAGGTCTTAAGCTGTGATGCTGCTGCCTGGGAAAGGGTTGGACTTGGAGCCGTGCCAGTCTCTAGACTAGGAGAGGAATCCCCCCACCCCCCAACACACACATCCCCAGATAACTTGATTTGGACTAAAGGCTTTATCCAACAGACAGAACATCAACTCAGGTCCTTTGCCTGTCTCCATTTCCCAAACCTCCCAAATCCATCCTGATCAAGAATTCCTGTGAAAGCCATGGACTGCATTAATTAAGATCTCCCATCCTTAGGCTCACCCCAACTAAAGAAAGGTCCATCGTTCAAAAATGAGGCCATCAGGCCACTTCACTGGCTAGAGGACCTGCTCTCCCCCTGCCTGCTGGGCTTATACCTGCCCTTAAAGGAGATTTCCTTCTGGTGTGAAGCAGATGGGCTGTTTCTATGTTTCTCTTGATTTTTTTGTAGTTTATCTCATGCTCCCTTTTACAGGGCGCACACACACAGAAATACCCCAGGCTCTGCTTTGCCCTTTGTTCAGGCAGAACTCCCAATGGGAGTTGTAACTGAGGAAATATTCCTTTAATCATCTCTTTAGACAATTAAACCCAAATCCTTTCATTACTGGCCAAAGAAAGAGTTTTTGCAGGAGGCTCTCACATCAAGAAATGAATCACTCGGACAAAGCAAGACGCCCATGGCTTTGCTTTTGTCCGGCTTTCTCAGCCCAAGGATAGCAGTGGACCCCCAGGCGGCCCAGGCCACTGGGCAGAGGCACACCAGAGCAGGGTACACAAGTTCTAGACCTCTGCAGCATTCTTCAGGCAGAGGGGCTTCTCCTCCTTCCTTCCTCCCTCCCTCCCTCCTTTTTCTCCTTCCCACTTTTTCTTCTTTCCTTGGACAAAGGATTCTGAAATTCAAGAAACATTTAAATTCTGCTCTGAACAGAGCTACGCATCAGGGAAACAGATGCCATAACACAGTCACTGCCTTCAAGGAGCTTCCACTCTCCTTTTGGGGTGGGGGGTGAAGATGAAATCCAGTGGACATACAAGTAAATTCCAAGACAATTCGAGAAGGATGAAGCCACCAGAAACTGAGTGGTCCCTTCTTGAGAAGAGTTAGGATGTAATTTTTGTCTTTTTATCACCAGTCCCTAGTCCATAGGGGTGTGCTGTGGAGAGAGGACCAGGCTTGGAGTTAGGAAGATCTGAGTTCAAATCTGACCTCAGTTATTTAGTAGTTCAATCACATAATATATTTGCCTCATTTCCCGCATCTGTAAAACTAATTGCACCTACCTCAGGGGCTATTGTGGGGACTGAATGAGATCATAGTTGAAAAGTAAAGACTAACAAATTGATTTCTGTGGGGGTGGTGGGGAGAGGAAAGTAAGATTGGGAGAAAAATTGTAAAACTCAAATAAAATCTTTAATAAAAGAAAAAAGATCATAGTTGAAAAGTGCTTAGCACAAGGGTTGGGCCATAGAAAGCACTAAATAAATGTTAATTATCATTATTATCACTTAAGAAATATTTCCTTCATTGAATGTCAATGAACAAAGGATCACAATTTCCCCAAGGAATGATATTGTGGAAGCCCAAATGACCAGCAAAGGATAAGAAAGATCAAAATGTTCTTCTTTGGTTACCCTTTTGAGTTTACAGTCTTTCCATCATGCACTAGGTGCTCAGACACTTTGGATGTGAACACATGAGCACATACACACACGGGCACCCACACAGTGTTTTTCTGGCCTCCACTTCCAAACTCCAAATCTGATACTGGACTGATGATTACGGCAAGGCAATGACAGATAGGAAATGTGTCAATAATTCTATTCATAGTACTTTAAAAGCCCCATTATCCTCTTAACCCCACCCCCCACATTCTGGTCTTCTTGGACAACTTCTCAGGAAACATGACAATTCCATGTATTCTTAAATTCTTGGGAAATTCATTAGAAATATTGTAAATTTTATTCCAATGTGAAACCTAGAGTTCAAATCATCGGACAGAATTCACTCCTATTCTCAGTTATTTGTAAATTATGGGAACAAAAATTGTTTTGTAAAGCAACAGTAAATTAGAAGCTCACTCAGTCAAATGAAACTACTTTTTAGAAAACAACAACCATACGAAGGAAATGTCTAGAATGGTCAACGTGCCATAACCCAACTTGCCCCGTGGCCATCCAAGATTTCAAAACTCATCCACAGGACTGAAAATCATTGGTATTCTTAGAAGACAGTTTTAGTGGCAAAATCATCCAAGTCTATATAGAGCAATAATTGTTATAATTTGAATGTCCCAGTCTTCAATAGAGAATCCAAACAACAGAATTCCCAAGGTCTTTCTTGGCTGTGGCTGACAGAGAGGTTAGCATTTCACATCATGGGAACATGATGAAAAGAAACCTTGCTCACCCCTGCATCCCCAGGCCTCCCCTTCCCCAACCTTTAATAAAATTTGGACTGCACATTCAGCAGAATGGAGAGAACAATTGTTCATTAGGTACTGGAAGACTTTGCAAGGGGGATTTTAACAAGATTAGAAGAAAGTCAATCAAAATAAATATGAGAAAGTTTCTTTTGATCATCTAAAGCTCAATATTGCCTTACTTAACATTCTTCAATTTGAAATCAAAGTATGAATTGTGTCCAAAAGTCTTTTACACTTGACAATGTATAGCCTCCAGGAATGAGATTCTATTTAATTCAATCTCATTCAACAGACATTTCTTTAAGGACTGCAAAGAGTAGAGTCACCTTGATGGGGGCCAGGGATGCAGAATACTGCCCTCAGGGAGCTTTTATTCTAATAGGATCTAATGCATCATAGTGGGATGAAAGAGGTACAGAATATGAAATAAACTTCCAATATGAAATCATAACAATGATAATTATCAAATGAATTGTAAAAATGAGTAGCACTAATAATAGCCATCAACAACTGTGTTAATATGAAAGATATAAAGAAAGGCAAAAGTAATTGTCCCTGTCCTCAAACAGTTCACCTTCTAATGAGGGTATCTAATCTGATATTTTTCAATTTGGAATTAATACCTCTGATCTACATATTTTTGATAAAAAAATAGTTTTTCATAGTTATAAATTTCAGTGTGTAAAAAATATCAGTTTGCTATGTAAGGTCTGGCTTCTCCATCCCAAATGTTGACTTAACCTGTGTCAATATTGCCTTTAAAACTCTATAATAGCACCAATAAATTCCTTTTACCTGATCAACAAACCTCAAGATAAGAGCCATCTTGGATGCAAAGAAAGCAATCTTTTTTATTTCTTTTTTAAAATTTTATTTACATTTTATTTATTTAAGGCAATGGGGTTAAGTGACTTGTCCAAGGTCACACAGCTAAGCTATTATTTGACTGAGGCCAAATTTGAACTTAGGTCCTCCTGACTCCAGGACCAGTAGTACTCTATTCACTGTACCACCTAGCTATCCCCTGGAAAGAGCAATCTTATTGTTATTTGTAAGCATTTATTCTTTAACCCAAGTAGGATACTTGTCAATAGGAATTTTAAGAAAATATTTTAAGATATGAGAGGATCATGTTGTAAAACCATGTATTCTATATGAAATCTCACTGGTGACTTAAGTCAGTTTTTATCATTCTTTGTCCTTTCTGTATAAACTGCCCCCAGTAAAGACTAACAGACTGCCTTCTGTGGGGGGTGGGGGGGAGGGAAGCAAGATTAAGGGAAAAATTGTAAAATTCAAAATAAATAAAATCTTTCTTTAAAAAAAAAGAATAAAAGACAAAATGAAATCCTAAAAATAAAATAAAATAAAATAAAATAAAATAAAATAAAATGTCCCCAGAATTTTGTACCAGGGTTAGCATTCTTAAAGATGCCATCCACCCATGACTTTTTGGTAAGATCCTAAAGAATAAAACTTCATTTATAAAACTAACTTTGTTATTTCATTTTTAGTCTAAGAAAATTATGGTTATCAAGGGATATCAGGAAAGTAACTCCACCTATTTATACATGTATATAAACACACACACACACACACACACACACACACAGACACAGACACACACACACAAGATATCTCTGAGGGAAGGGGAAAAGCAACTGACCTTGGGAAAAACTTCTTTCATTAGAAAGGAAAAATTCCGTTTCCTAGAAGTCTGCCTTTCTCTTCCTCTCCAAATTCTCCTCACACTCATGGAGGAATACTTTTTAAACAATAGCTCCTGGTGGGCAGGGGCTGTCTCATTCATTAGCCCTACGTCCCTCTATGGGGCAACCCCTCAAGATGCCAATCCTGTGTCCCCAAAATGTCCTGAAATTCCGAGCAGCTGAAGCAGGACCAGAGGGATGCAGGTCTGCAAAGGAAACACCTGGGGACCTCTTGAAAGGCAGTTGGTGGCAAGCAAGCTGGCAGTCTGAGCTGATAGATCCCAAAGACATCATCTCAGGACATCCAGGTCTTGCTGATTCTGGGACAGACCCTGCTCTGAGAACTAAGGGAGGAAGGGGACCTAGCCCCCAGGGAGACCAAGAATCTAAGGAAAAGTAAATATCAGACGACACACTACATTGTTCCATGAACCATCTGCAGGAAAGATAATAATCTGAAAGATTCTCTTAATGTTTTCCATAAGGATTTGGCTTATAAAGGACACTCGCTTTCCCTGTAATTCTTTCAGACAGTCCTTGGTGGACAAACACAGTCAAATGCCCCAGCTCCCTCCAGTATTCCTCTGGACACATGAATATTCTATGTTTCTTTGTTTTTCTGCTGCCGGCTGAGTTCACATAGATGTGGTTCCTGAAGCATGACTACCTCTGGTTATAGTTGTTAAATCCAATAGGGTATACCTGATACCAGCCTGGGGGAAGTTGAAGTGGTTTTTGCTTATTTCATTGTCTTGTCTCTAGGCTTCTTATTTTCTTATCATGTGTACTAAAAAAATTTATCTAGCTTCTTCCTCATTTTGGGAAAACAGGCAGTCACTTGTCTTTCTTTAGATACCTTAGGATGGGGAAAAAAAAAAACTCTAATTCATAATATTGTAAAGGTTTTGGTTGAGACACTTTCCCAGTTTGCTGTGGCCTGTTTTTCAGTTCCCAAATGCATATTCAGATTAATATTGTCTGGTCTCAGTTATTTTAAATATTCTGTTCAGCTTGCAGGATGCAATGGATAGGACACTGGACCTCTCATTAGGAAGACCTGAGTTCAAATCTGGTCTCAGACTTTCCTTGACAGCTCTCTTCAATTTTTCTTGCTTAGAGAAAATGGAGGTGTTGGTAAATGTGGATAGCATGCATTGGTTCAGAGTGAAAGAAATCCTTATTCAAGACCAAAACCTTCAGTCTCACTTTTTCTTTGATGACTATTAAGAATTATACACTTATCCAGTCCAAATGACACTTTGACATCAACTGGGGGAAGTTATCATTCAATTCAATATTTTGACCTTCAAATTACCTTATGGTTACTTGTGTTGTCTCCTGCCAAGAGAACTACTGAATCCTACTATGGGAAATTACTAGCTCTGTGACCTTGCACAAATCACTTCCCTCTGTGTCTTAGTTTTCCCCTATCTAAAAGGAAATAAGAATGCAGAGCCCTGCGTTCTGTCCTAGATAAGACAGCACATGTAGAATGGAACAGTCCCTCTCTCATGGAACTGTTTACAGTCCAATAGAAAGTATAACATTTACTGTCTAGATCACTGATTTATGTACTACTTTCTGATAATTTTGGGAGAATCAATTGCGAGGTTATTTCCTTTTTCATAAGAATGCACATTGCTTCCCTGTCATAGTACATTTGGAGGTGGTGGATGCAGCTGGGTGGACCCAGCTCCACTCTTTATTACCTGTTGTTGCTCATTCATGTTCAGTGAAAACACATGACACCAAGAGGGTGATGTTTTGATTTGCAGGTGAATTGGATTTAAGTGAACAACCAAGGGCAAGTCACTTAAGTCTTTCTTGGTCTGTTTTCTCACCTGTACACTGAAGAGACTTAAAATAGATGAAACCTATTGATACTTTATTTTTAGCCTAGAAAAGTTCAGAGTGGCTACAGTAGGAGTCTCCAAGTATCTGGACAGTAGGATTCCACTGGCAGTGGGAATCCATTGGTTTTGTTTGCCAGAGGAGCATTAAGGGAAACCAGAAGGAAAGTGGCAAAGGGGTAAATTTAGTCTTGGAAGTCAAGAAAACTGCTAATAATTAGACCCAACAAGATGGGAAGGACATGTAGGGAGAATGATTGATCATTAAAGAAAAATTGCTTCAGGGTTGCAGTGGCCTAGAAGCTTAGTCCACATTAACAGAAGGCAAGACCAGGCAAGTTGTGGGCTGAAGAGAAAGTCACCAACCAAGAAAGTCTATGTGGGCTGAATTAACTGAGGTCTGGCATCCCAGAACAGGGAGATGTCTATCGATGCCAAGCAGATTAAAAGCAGTTATTTTAACTCCAGGGATAGTTTAGCTATTGACTCTACTCTGTTCTCATTCCTTCTCCCATGAGAAGAGTCACATTCTCACTTCATTCCTACTGACCCTGCTTCCATCTTGGAAATAGTTGTCACCTTTACGGGTCAACTCAAGAGCCAGCTCAACCAAGAAGTCTTCCTTGGGCTGCTTGCAGCTGAAAATGAGGTCTCCAAGTCAAAGTGATAATCTGCCTGGGCTACTCCTTTGCTCTTATAGTCTCCTTTCCATCATTTATTTCTGTTTCCTCCCTTGATAGAGGGCGATATCTTTGAGAGAAAGGTCTCACGTCTCAGGCATCTTTGTGTTACTCCCCATGCCTTACAGTCAGTTGGCACTTTATAAATGTCTCTTGGCAGAAGCATATACAAGTCCAGATGGCATAGTGAAGAACTATTGCAATTAAGGAAGGTCAGGAGTGGGGGTCACCAAATGCAGATTAATAAAGGAAAGCTTCCTGGGGCTCTTGAGGCAGAACTCTGGAGAGTCAAGGGTCATCCTGGAGTGATGACCAGCGGGATGCAGAAAGGTCTGGAGGTGGGCAATGAAGAAGAAAAGAAGAATGGGGAGTCTTTCTATGGAGCACTTCTTTGAATTCCATTCAATTGTAGGACATCAACTACGGCAGGCTACACAAAACGTGGCAGGTGCCAGTTCTTCCAGACTTTGTTTGGGGTAATAAGGAGGGAAGCTCCATTTACAAAGGAACTGAATGAAACTCCCTCATGCCAATGTCTACCTGAGGAATGGAAATTATGTTTATAGTTATTTCCTGAAAGCTCTGAGAAACAGTCATCCAGGCAAATGTTCCTCTTAACTGCCTCATTTGATTTAGACCCATTATTATGTGTTTTTCCCTTCGTTAAGACAGAATGTGAGTAGTGTCTCAACTCGTTGGTCTCTGGACAGAAAATGAACATTATGAATGCCAACAGTTAAATAGCTAAATTAATGTTAGTATATGGTCTGAAAGTGGTGTGATTCTTAAAGTGGTGTGATTATAAGAGGCTTATTTTGCTATAGGATCATAGATGAAGAATTGGAAATGACCTCTCAAGTCACATGGTCCATCCTCTCATTTCACAGATTAGGAAAGTGTAACCTAGAGGGATTAGGTGACTTGCTCAGGGTCACAGCTAGAACACATGTTGCATATCTAGTGGCAACTAACATTTATAAAGCATTTTTTTAGGTTTTTTTTTTTTGCAAGGCAAATGGGGTTAAGTGGCTTACCCAAGGCCACACAGCTAGGTAATTATTAAGTGTCTGAGACCGGATTTGAACCCAGGTACTCCTGACTCCAGGACCAGTGCTTTATTCACTACACCACCTAGCTGCCCAGACTACGCTACCTAGCTGCCTCATTTATAAAGCATTTTAAAGATGCAAAGCAGCTTATAAATATTTCAGTTTCTGCTTATAATAACCCTGGAAGACAGAGACATACTATTTTGTGTGTGGAAACATACATATTTGTGTGTATGCATATATATTATACATAATCTTGAAAATATATTCAGGTGTACACATATCTGCCTATTGATAGTATCTTAAAAGTCTATAAAGATGTGGTAAAGGGAGTGATCTCATGATTCCAGGTGACTGAGCCAATGAGCCTCACTGCCCCCATCCATGAAAGTAAGACAATCAAGACCTATTCTGTCTACCTTCGGGAATATCTCTAGGGATAAAATGAGAAAATATAATCACTGTTGGGGCTAAAGGGGGCTCTGTGGATAGAACATATTTTTCTTGCCTTTTTCAAGCTCCATATATGTTTTAGAATGTGAACCTAAACTGAAAGAATTACATTTCTAGGCTGATTAATGTCATGTACCCTAACTGAGAGAACGGGCCACCAGTGATAGCTGAATTTAAACACTGGGGAAAATACAAACACAAGCATTTCCTACTGCACACTAATGGGCTCCAAACAAGCTCTGCAGAGCAGATGTAGTAGAAATAAAACAAATATTTATTAAGTCAAAAAGTGATTTTCTCTCTAAGTTTATATTTTATATAAATACACTGCAGAGGGAGGTTGGAGGGCTTGTCAATTATAGGAAATACTAAGCCATCAAACGCTAACTTTCTGGGGACCACAAACACACGGTATCAAGCTATGAAAGCAAAAATGAAAATAAAAATGTAAATCCAAACATACACTGATTTGTTGGTCATAGTGGGAATGGCTTGGCAGGATCTGGGGAAAGGGAGGTCTGGTTTACATTGGGAAATGATAGATGTTTGCTTTCTCTGCCTCAATATTTTTATCAAGGTATGGGGCATGAGCCTAAGCAATATTTCATTTTTAAGTCAACATGGAAACAAAATGAAAATGAGTTTTACTGAAAAGCTCCTTCTTATGAGGTTCCTAGAGCACCAAAAGAGTAGGATAGTTTCTATTTTTTCAGTCTCAAATATAATTGTCCAGTTTCCTCCTTTTTCAAAATTTCATAAAGATAATTTAGAGTAGATCAAGTGACCACATTTTTCCTTTTATCACAGCACCTTAGAAGCACCAAAAACATCTGAACTCTAAGAAATAGCTCTGAAAACAATAGTATGAAAAAGTCTGAAGCTTTAAATATATAGTCCTACCTCACCCCACTCCACCCCATACTGGGGTCAGAATCCAACACTAATATATATGTTCCAAATCAAGAAATGTGATGGAGAAAAATAAGCAAACAACAACAAAAAGGACATAGAAAGCTACATGGTGAAAGGAAAGATCAAGACACACTCAGGAGTCAAAAAAGTCAAAACAGTTTCAAGCAAAGTCTTAAAAAGATGTTAGCTGGATGAAAGCCCTATAAGAATTCCTGCAAAAGCTAAAAAATTATTTCAAAACTAAATAAGAGTGATAAAGGGCAAACTAAGTACAGAAATGAAAGCAAGTGAAGAAAATTAGGAAAAGATAACTAACACCTTGACAAAAGGAGCACAAAAATTGAAGAAGATAACTTTGGAACCAGAAATTCACTAATAAAAATAATTTTTTAAAAAGCAAAATTGATCAAATGGAAAAGGAACAATATTCTAAAAGACAGAAATGGAATTCTGATCAAGAATAACCTATCCAGAAAAACTGAGTATCATCCTTTAAGGGAAAAATAGGTATCTAAATGAAATAGAGGATTTTAAAGCATTCCTGATGAAAAAGACCAGAGCTGAATAGAAAAATTTGACTTTCCAAGCTTTCAAGAAATATTAAAAAAATAAATTTTGGGGAGACTAGCATGAACTCATCCAGAGTGATGTGAGTAGAATCAGGAAAACATCATACACTGCAATAGCTATATTGTAAGAATGATCAACTTGGAAAGACTTGGCTACACTGATTGAGACAGTGATCCAGGATAATTCCAAATGACCCATGATGTACTTCCCGAGAGAGAACTGATGAACTTTGCATTCAGATTAAAGAAAACTTTTTAAAAAATCTTTATATTATTTTATTTTGTTTCGCAACATTTCAAATATGGAAATGTTTTGTATGACCTCACTCGTATAATTGAAATCAAAGTGTCTTGCCTTCTCAAGAGGAAAGAGGAGCAAAAGAAAGGAAAAAGAATTGAAACTCAAATTTAAAAAAATAATTTTTAAAAATTCTTTTACTTGGGGTGGCTAGGTGGTGCAGTGGATAAAGCATGGCCCTGGAGTCAGGAGTACCTGGGTTCAAATCCGGTCTCAGACACTTAATAATTACATAGCTGTGTGGTCTTGGGCAAGCCACTTAAGCCATTTGCCTTGCAAAAACCTAAAAAAAAATTCTTTTACGTGACACACTTGTGACAGGAGTTGTGAGATGTTTCAAAAATTCTGAGAGCAATTTGGAACTATGTCCAAAAGGCTATAATACCATATCTACCTCTTGGCCTATATTTCAGAAGAGATGAAATAAAGGAAAAGTATCTATATGTATAGGGATATTTGTAACTTCTCTTTTCTGGTGGCAAGGAACTGAAAATTGAGAGGATGCTCATCAGTTGGGGAATGGCTGAACAAATTGTGGTATGTAATTAAGATGAAAAACTGTTCTGTTATGGGAAATGATGAACAGGATACTCTCAATAAAACATTTACATGAGCAGATGTAATAGGAAATATACCTTAAACAAAGAAGCAGCATTACTGCAAGATGTTTAGTTATGAATGACATTATCTTTTCCCAGCAAGGCTGTGACCCAAGAGAACACTAAAGGACTTATAATAAAGAATGCTTTCCATTCCAAAGATAGAATTCATGGGGTCTAAATACAGACTGAGGTCTTTTGTTTTTCACCTTATTTTTCTTGAGGTTCCTCTTTTAATGTGGGAAGAGGGGGCTATATTTACTTCACAACATAACTATTGTGTAATGTTAAAAAAATTTATTTCATATGTAATTGGGAAATATTTAATGAAATAAAATAATTTCATAAAAAGAACAATTTAAGTATTCTATAGAAAATTAAAAGAGGAAAAGTTTTTTGAATTTTTTATACATTTTTGAATAATTTATTTGAATTGCTTTGAATTGAATTTATTCTGATTGGCCATTTACATCCTTGTCTGAAGACCGTGGATAACTGAAATGCCAGTCTGAAAGCTTAGACAATTTCTGGAGAACAAATGTTCTTCTTGATCACAGACAATGCAAATGAGAAGAGTCAGAGATGAGGCCGCAGAACTCTGCACTTAAACATGGAACCAAAGCCAAGGGCCTACGTAACAACAAAGAGATAACACTAGTCTAGGTCACCATCTTTTTTTGGAGAAGATCTCATATCTGTTGGGCTAACTGGCCTGAGTGAAACACATTCTACATGTGTATACACACACACACACACACACACACACACACACACACACACACACACACACAGCTACGCACACACCGGGGGGGGGGCAAGAGTAACTTAAAAAGAAACCTCTTCCAAGTCCACATCACCTGGGGTCTTTGAGTTGTCTCTCGTGTCCTGGAGTGGAACAGAAGAGTGAGGCTATCAAGCAATTAGGGAGAGGCTCTGGGGTCTTCCAATGCACCAGATAATCAGGGTTGGAGAAACATCAAAACTTGGAATAATAATTAGCCCTCTCAAGCGACACTCTGTACATCCCTTCAGAGCAGTTTCTCTTTTTGTCATTAACTCTACACTCTGTAGGAGGAAGAAAGTGGGGTTTTTCAATCGTAACTGTATAAACTTGTCCATGAGAGCAAGTTCAAATTCCTGATCTTGGACTAGAAATGCTTTAGGCTCCCGAGCCTTCTTTACTTCTCAGGAGAGACCTCATTTGAACCTTGTAGGAAGACAGGATCCTTGGGATTCCCACACATGGCTTCAGAGGAGCCTGAGGAGAGGGAGCCCTGAGACTTGGGAGGTGAAGGGTGGAGAGGCAGAGACCTGGGAAGGCCAGCAGAGTAACCTTCCCTCTGACACAGAAACAGAGGAACAAAACCAGCCCCCGTCCCTTCTTAAGATCTGACATCTTTCTCCATGGCCAGCACCCCTCTGGACTGCCCAGCAGCAGGCACCTTCCCCAAAGCTCTGCTGCTTGGACTAGAATCAGGACCTACAAGTTCACTTTTAGAAGGTCACCTCTGACCCATCAAAGACAAGTTGCCTGCCACTGCCATCAGGGGGAAGTTCACATTTCACAGAGGGATATCATGTAAACTCGAATCTTGCATTTCATTTAACACTGTTAATCTATGCTTGGGTGAGCATTTGATCTAGTATTTCTTCAACTGAACTGAGGGGGAACCAATTGGTCATAGCTATACTGACCAGTTCCCTAGGGATGAGAGAGAAATGACTTGTCTGAAATGGGGGACCTAGGACCTGAACCCTGATCGAGTGCCTGCAATTTCATCTCTCCAAACTTGACTATGTATATAAACTGATAGAATGGAAGCCCCCTGCAGGCAAGGCCTGTGATATATTTCTCTACTATAGAATAGATGCTTGTTCTAAGGTTTGCAAAGCAGGACTTGTGGATTTCACAAAGACACTGTCAGGAAAGGTACTGGTATCATTCCTCATTTTTGTAGAAACTGAAGCTGAGAAAGTTTAAGGGATTTGCCCAGGTACATGATTTTATACATGTCTGGGACAGGACTTAAACTTGGGTCTTCTTGGCTCCAGGTCTCACACTCTATCCTCAAGCTGCTACCTGCTAGGAGAAACAACCTAAAGCAAGTAGCCACAGCCCCTCATGGACAGCCAGGGGGTCACAGAACCTTATCACACACTGAGCCACATCATACACATCACTGGATCTAGAGACACAGAGTCCCAGAGTCCAGAGTACCTGAGCTGTCTGCATTTCTCTACCAACACATGAAGGATGTCATAAACAAGGCTTGGAGGTCTCATGCTCCTGGTCTACTCTAACCCCTCAAAATTCAGGGGGAAAATAAAAATGGTCTGACACATTTAGAAAAAGGGAGAAAACTCAAAGCTTTTCTTGGGCATCAAATCAGCTTTTCCCAAACAAGATTTTAATTATTGAAGTATAAACAAAACCAGAAACATATGAATTACATTTCACTTAATACATGAGTAAACAACCCTCCTCCTAGAAGCCGCCAATCTGCTTTCCTGCCAAGAGACGCAAGAAATGCTCAGCCATGGAATTCCTGAAGTGGCATCTCATATGCCGCCTTCCCAGCCACCCTCCCCATTCCCTCTTCAAGGCAGGAAGAGCCAATGCAAGGGAAGACTTTCAAACATAAGGCAGAGATTTTGAACTTGAAGCTGGCTCTGCATCCCAGTGTTTCCAGTTATAAGAAACAATTCCAGGGCTCCCCAGACTCCAGGGCCAGTTATAAAATCTTATGGCTTGTCTAAAAGTAGCTTGTTTTCTTTCATGTAACCCAATGGAATTGGCTAGAACATAAAAGCCTCCACTGAATGATTCAACTAGACAGTAATCCCCCACAGACTGGAAGATAACATGTCAGAAACATAACAGGCAAGATTGGAGAAATTCTAAATGGCTGGACTCAGAGAGGAGGTGATGACGGAGCTCTCGAGAGGAAAGGTACAAAAAAGTTGCCCTGTTACAAGATGGAGGCAGTCCTTCTGCCCTGACCCGCCTCTCAGGACTGCATGAGAAAAGGGCAGCGACGAACACCATTTCTTCCTATTGATCCCTACGATTTGAAAACCTTTCCTCCTCACTGGTCCTCAGTGGTCTTTTCTAAATCTAAAATATACCTCCTGTGTCTTTCTGGGTGACTATGGGACAACATCCCTGGACATCTACTGGCCCAGTCAGCTGCACATGCCCAACTGCCCTGGCCCTCAGCAGGCTCCACGGACTGATCTCCTAAAAGATGCCCCAAACTCAGGACCTGTAGTTCTCATGAATGTCTCTTCTAAAGAATGACTTGGTCTCATCAAAGCAGAGAATGTCTGGAGCTATTTCAAAGTTCCAAGATGACACAATCCCACACATCTAGTTAGCAGAAATCAAGGGTCAAGCTCAGATGGCTGCTTCTCTCTGGTTTGTCAACCATAATGCAAACCTTGACATGAGAATTCCCTAACCTCCAAGAAGAGAAGCTCCATGAGGAAGAGGATGGTTGGTCCTTCTGAGGGATAAAGTGAGCAATTTTAGAGAAGAAAAGGGGGTCACAAACACATGTATATTAACTGACTGATTGTAGTTAGAAGGGACCTTAGGGGTTGCTAACCCTTAAGTCAACCAATCAGCCAATCAACAAGTACTTAATAAGGGCCTTTTGTGGGGTAAGTCCCAGGGAATGCAAAGACATAAGTGAAACAGGTCCTAACCCTAAGAAGCTTAGATTCTACTAGAAGGCATTGTTCGACACATTACAGATACAAGTCAAGATAAAACAAATGCACAATAAACAAAAATTTTGTTTTGGACATTGTAGTGGGGTGATAGTAGCAGGGCCCCATTAGGTAAAAAGAAGGGCAGTGGGCCACAGAAGATTAATTCATGTGGTTAGAATTCAGTTCCTGAGAACTAGTGACTGACAAATGCTATCAGGATTATCTTTAACAAAGGAATGGAGAATGACAGGGGGAAAACACCAATTCTTCTACTCATTTGGCCTTGTTCAGTCAAACCCTATCACATGGATGTACAAGCATGTCAATATGTGTATACACATACTCTGTCTAGAGTGGATGACATCCTTCTCCTTCAATAGTGATGATGAACCTCCTTTCTGGAGCATGTCAAAGTTTGCTACAGTCTCCCCTCCCCCAAATCTTGGAATAGATTGGGCAAATACTACTACTGCCATTTTACAGATGAACTAGAAAGTCTGGGGCTGGAAAGCTGGTCTTCATCTTAGTCCCACAGGTCAATTCAGGTGCCGCTTCCTGAGAATGACACGGCCGAGTTGCAGAGGACCTGAGAGATTGCCGGCACAACTACCTCATTTTAGAGATGAGGAAACTATTTCTTCCTGATTTCTTTCCAACATCCCAAGTTACAAGTTTTTCTTTTGTCATCAGATTTCTCTCTTTAGCCTCCATTATGTACTTGATCATTTTTTAAAACTTTTTATTATTGTTTATGTAAATATCTCATCTCATGAAGAGACTGTAAGTACCTCCAGGACAGGGGCAGGCATTTCTTTTTCTTTTATATGTTTATCCAAAACAGTACTTGGAAGTCAGTAACCACTTTAGAAAGATTTGTTCAATAAAGGATTTAACCACTAACATAGAAATAGTCCTTCATAAATTTTAAAACTATCATGACTGGGTAGACCAATGGACCACTTAGGCATTCCATCTTTTATCTCTTATAAAGGTATTTGGGTATAGTGAATAAAGTGCTGAACATGGAGTGAAGAACACTTGAATTTGGATTCTGCCACAGACCCTTCTAAGCTCTGTAATTTTATTCTAGGTACTTACCCTCTCTCAGCCTCAGCTTCCTTATCTGGAAAATGGGGAAAATAAGAGCCCCACTTTCACGCCTTAAAGTTATACAAAAATGTTTGCTATTATTAAATGAAAGAAATATGATTTTTTCATGGCAGTTATAGACCATATATCATATATTGCATTATAATATTATTGTTGTTCTCCCTACATAGGAGATGGTTATAGATTTAGAGCTAGAAGTGAGCTTGGTGACCAGCATTTAAAAAATTAAGAAACTGAGGCCTAGACAGTCAAGGTCACAGAAGGCATGCATAGCCATTGGGGAATCAAAATATGTTTTCTAATTAGAAATTAGAAATTTCGAATTTTGAATCTTCTCTCAACTCTGGGTCTTTGGTAACATCCTTAGACCACATCATGGTAACACAGTGAAGGTGACATGGGTCCATCATCTGTCCCTCCATTGCCTTCTTTTTTTTTTTTAAGGTTTTTGTAAGGCAAATGGGGTTAAGTGGCTTGCCCAAGGCCACACAACTAGGTAATTATTTAGTGTCTGAGACTGGATTTGAACCCAGATACTCCTGACTCCAGGGCTGGTGCTTTATCCACTACGCCACCTATCCACCCCTGCTCCATTGCCTTCCAAGGTATTTCTCATGTTGCTTCTTTTTAAGGGATGGCCTATCTTGAAACAAGATTGAATCTCCCTCCAACCCAGGGGCAGAGGGAAAAAGATCTCCACAAATACCAATCTATTAGAAGAAATTCTTTGGGGAGGAGGGGGAGCAGCAAGAACCTAGGAAACAAGGACCTAGATGATTAATGATTGGAGGATGGCTCAATAAACTATGGTTTAAAAAAACAGAAGGAATCACTCTTAGAAACGATGAATGTGGAAAATACAAAGAAGTCTGGGAAGACATAAATGAACTGATATAAATCAAAGGATGGAAATTTAGACAGTCTGCACCATCACCACAACCATGGCAATAGAACGAACAGCAAACTCAGAACTGAATCTTAAAGTCATTACAATGACTATCCTTGACATGAACAAAATTAGTTTTTATTTTTGTTTTTGATTTAGAAGAATGCAAATGTGGAGAGAAACTAAACAATTCCCTCTCTCTCTCTCTAATTAGGAAAAGGAGAGATCTAATGGGATAAGGAGCATAGGGGAAATGGAAAAAGACTATATAAGGTGAAATCAGAGTTTGATCTCAAAGTTAACTTCTGCCACTTACTAGTTACTTAATATCTCAATTGGAGGAAAGAGAATTAAATTCAACAACCAATATTAAATACATTCTTGCTAGGTGAAAAGTTCTCTCTTAAGCCTTCAGGACAAAAAGATGAAAACTGGCCCCAAGTTTGCACTTAAGAAGCCATACAGAACACTAATGATCACACCAATTGTATTACTGAGAACAAAGCTCGAGAGAGGGTCCCAAGAGATTCCAGTTGAGGGGTATTAAACCTCATAAAGTGTTGATTTGACAGGGGCCAGGGAACATGTCACCATTTGGCTCCAGCATGAGGTCAGTCAAAATCTGTTTGCCATGAGCCAAGGGTGAACCAGGACACTCCTGGTCTGCACTTTTCACTGATAGGTTGGTGTGTTTTGAAATTTTTTTCATAGCATACAGGTTCCCTTGATAAGTTATCTTCATCAGCTGAACAAGTTGGATGAGGGCAGGGCTTGTTTTCATTGAGGTATCTGTGGCTCTTTGAATAATTCCTGCCCTCAAACAGGTGCTCACTTAAAAATGATTACTGAATTAATTGACTAAGTGATGGATGAGCAACATGAAACAAAGGGGCCTGACTTATTTCATTTACATCTCCAAGTGAACAGTTTCAGTATCTCTCTATGGAACTTGGAGAGGGCAAGTGATTAAGTATTTAGTGTCAGTATCTTTAAAGGAAAAAAAAAGTCATCCTTTTGAAAGTCAACCTAAAAATCTCCAGAGGAGAGCACACACAGAGCCAGGATGACTAAGATTTCTGAAAGCTGTCCGCAATAATCACCTACCAGTGGATCCACAGTGAACATGACTGACCTCCTGGCAAGAAAGATGAACTGAGGGTCTAGGAGACATGACTTTGTGAACAAAGCCCGGGTGAGAATCTTGCTTCCTTGCCTATGAATATTTACAACAATAGTTTTTTCTTTTCAGTAAGGAGGGGAGGTAGAAAGGAGAGAAAACAAAGTTCTGGGTTTGAATCACATAGAGAGAGTGTCAATGGAAATTTAAGGTATCTGGTACTAAAAATTAGTGAACAAAGAAAGGAAATTTGTTCTTGAAAACTTAGAGTAATGCACCACAAGAAATAAAGTAAATTAACCTTCAAAATATGATTTTGTACTCATAAAAGAATAAGAAATTAAATAATGATTCACAAGGAAATCAAAGTTATATCAATTTTGTTAGATTTTATTTGCTATGTCTTCTGAGTATATATAAGAACAGATAATAAGCTTCAATTAAATTACCATACTATGGATATTACAAAATGGATAGAGCCTTAGACTTCTAGGATTTCTGATTTTATCACCGAAAGTCTCTCATCCCACAAGTGTATACTTACAATCTCTTCTACCTTAGAAATCAGCTCAGGCAAAAAACAAAGCAAACCCAAACTCAAATGCTCATAATTTTGGTGGCCAATCCACAGCAGCTGAACCTCTCCTATCTCAATGGGTAACTTCTGTGACAGGAGACAAAAAGTTCATTATTTGCCCCATAATCAAAATCTTTCCATCTTGACATTGGTTGGAACAACCAGAAAATACTCATCTTGCTCTGGGTAACCCAGGATCTCTTGTTGGGTCATCAAGAGCAACAGGTATGTGTATCCGTGTGTGTGTGTATTAATTTACATATTATATATATATATATATATATATATATATATATAAATAAAACAAAACCTTTTCCCAAAAGCTTTTTAAAAAATCCTGGACTTTCAGTTGTTGAGAACTTAGCTTAAGTATTGTTCCACAAAATAAATAAAGCTCATTTAAAAAAATTGCAAGAACAGGAAAAAATAAGGACATTTTCTAAGAAAAAAAGTCTATTTCTGCTATTATGAATAAAACATGAGTTCTAAACAAATCCTGGCTTCACCTGCATCGAACTCTGGATTGTTTTGAGAAATAACCTAAATTGAATACGAAATTACAACTAGGCACATGAATAATTTAAGAGGGATGCTAGGATTTTTCCTGAGGTAATTTTCTAGTTATCATCAGGAAAAAATGAGAATGGGGGAGGGGAGAGTGGGAGGAAAGCAATCCCCAGCCACTCTCCATGATTTTCTGGAATCTCTTTGAGGATTAGCGTATAAGTAAAGAGAAGCACATTTCAAAGCAGTGTCCCCATTCAGTTTCTGAAAGAGGTCTTGGCTTCCTGGGAACTTTAACAGAATGAGATTAAAAAAAACAAGAAACAACTCTAATTAGACATTTAGCCAAGAGTGGTCATGACCAGGAGAACCAAATGTTGGGCCCAAATGGAGGGGAAAATGGGTCCCTAAATGGTGAAACCAAAAGACTTGACCTATCCCCTAAGCCTGTGGTGACACCAGCTAAGGTGAGAGCTCGGTCTGGCTGCTGAGAACTGGTAAAAGCCAGTAGTCTTGAGAGAGGAAGAAGCATGAAGGGGAGCTGCTGAAAACTCAACCAATAAAACCTCTCCAAAAGTGGAGCTTTAATGCCTTCCTCCTCCTCTTCCTCTTATTTTGGTATTCAAAGTTCTGGCCATCCTGGTCCCAAGCTGATTTCATAGTGTCCCAACTAAGAACTTGATGGGTCCTTGGAGGTCTTCAAGTTAAACATTAAGCACCTTCAATATGCTGATGGGGAGACAGGGACTTAGCCAGTCACCTGTGTTGGAGGCAGAATCTGAACAAGCCCTCCTGTTCCAAATTCTGCACTCTACACCATACCCTCCTTCCTCCATAGAGATTGTAGCTTAATAAACATTGTGTTAAATCCATGTGGTCAAAGAAACCATATATTTTTATTTTAGGTTTTTTGGGTAGACAATTGGGGTAAAATGATTGCCCAGGGTCACGCTGTCAGTGAAGCTGGATTTGAATTAATTTACTCCAGGGTCAATGTATTATTCACTGCACCACCCAGCTACTAGCACCCCCTTTTTCTGTTTTCATTTTTGTTTCAGAATCATATTTTTTAAAAATAAGGTGTATTGATCTGTATTATATGTATATTGGTTACATCTGGAAATGTCCTCACCCTTTCTTCTATTCCTGCCACTGAGCCCTGAAACACAATACCTTACCTAGACTTGCTCTGCCTCTGCTCTCACAGGTGAATAAATTTACCTCACAAAGAGTTCCTAATCCACTAACCATGAACAGAAGGCTGACCATTACGGTTAGGTTAGGTTAGTTTTCTGAACACTCAGCTCCAAGACTAAATAAATTTTGTGATCCTATCATGTCTCCATATAAACTCCATGATTCTGTCATACTCTATGACATAACCGAGTCAGATTTAAGAAAGCAAAATCTAAATGTCACATTAAAATTAAAATAACATAGATTAAAATTTAAAAAGAAAATATACAACTGCTAAAAAATAAATTCAAGAACTTGGATGAGACAGTGCCCTGGGTTATTTTCATATTTAGCACAATAGCCCGAAGGTCTGAGGCTATTTTCTCAGCAATGGCACACAAGTAAAAATATATTGAATTTTAAAAATAGCTTCCATCAAAATCTTGTTCAAAAATGGTTAGTGAGATGAGGCCACTCCCACCTTTTGATTTTTTAGTGTAGCTGCCTTGGGGAAATGAAGGGTAGATCTAGGGAAACTGAGGAAGGGGAAAGGTAGAGCAGGAGACACAGGAAAACCAAGGAGGCCCAAAGTAGGGTCATCCTCAAAGTATATGCCAAGAAAAACCCAAGACAAAGATGTCCAATCATTGTCTTAGTGATTTGTATGACCTAACACCAGGAAATTGGTAGGTCCCTTAACCTCTCTGAGCACTGATTTACGTAATTATGAAATGATGGGATTGGAGTAAGTAGTCTGTAGGGTTCCTTGAAGCTCTGGTTTCTGATCTGATCATTTTGAACAAAGATATGACTAAAGCTCTACTTTTGTGTCCCATTTCAAATGTTTATGGCAAGACAACTCAGGCACCAGTCATGCTTGTAACCATGTTCAGAAATGACTAGGAGGAAAACATCACCCTTGACTCTGGCTGAGAAGTGTCAATGAACAGAAACCTCCCTCAACACCTTCAGTTATGATGGTCCGTGGTAAATTGACGGAGCATTCTTCAAGCCTTCACCGAGTTAAAATGGCCCTGGTGACGTAGTCCATGCAAGATGTTTACCTACTCACCATCACAAGAAGGTAGAGTTTTAGGGAAAAAAATGGATCCCAAGGAATGAGCCACAGAGATATTTGAAGAGCAGAATTAGCCTTCCTGAAAGAGTGGAAGGGAGGAGTTCTGGTCATAACATCTGGTGCACTTATTGAACTCATTCCCATCAACATTAGAAAAATGTTTTTTTAAATATAACAAACTTGAGCTTTTTATTTAAAATAATAATAACAACAACAAATAACTCACATTTCTCTAGAAGTTTAGAGAGGTACTATGTGGCATTGAAAAGAGAAAGGTCTTAGAATGAGAAAATCTGGCTTAAGAGGGAACAGCATTAACATCCCTTAACAATTCATTCTGCCCATTCTACATAATCTATTTCATTTAATAAATGGATTTATTCATCTAAGTTTTATTTTTCTAAACTAACTAGAAGCATTTGAATCATATTTTCTACATAATCTATTTCATTTAATAAATGGATTTATTCATCTATAAGTTTTATTTTTCTAAACTAACTAGAAGCATTTGAATCATATTTTCTCTACATGTCGAGTTCTCACAAATCAAAAGGTTGCCATATTGTTAAAATAAGACTAACCTTTCCTGATTGCTCAACTATAAAACAAAGATAATAATAGCACCCACCCTGCAGGGTTGTTCTGAGGATCAAAAGTGACAATACTTGTCAAAAGCATTTAGCACAGGGGCAGCTAGGTGGCGCAGTGGATAAAGCACGGGCCCTGGAGTCAGGAGTACCTGAGTTCAAATCCGACCTTAGGCACTTAATAATTGCCTAGCTGTGTGGCCTTGGACAAGCCACTTAACCCCATTTGCCTTGCAAAAAAAAAGCTAAAAAAAGCATTTAGCACAGAGTAGGAGTCCTTGAACTATTTATTCGATCTCTCTGCTCTCTTCCCTGTCTGTATAGCTCATTAATGTTGCTATCACAGATTGACTATTCTGTTCTCAGGTCATTACTCTTATCTCTCTCTCACCATTCCCATATCTCATGGCTATAATAAGTGAGTTTTGCTTCCCTCCATGACCCTTCCTGTCTGTCTCTTCACCATGAATTCCCATTTCTTCCATCTTGATCTTTGATGCCTTCTCCACTTAGATATAACTCCTTGGGGGCAGAGACTATATTCTTTGTTTTTACTTCTATGCCCAAGGCTTAGCAAAATGCCTAGCACTTTGTAAGTGGTTAAAAATTATCAATATGTTTATGATCATCACCATCATCATCATCATTACCTCCTTTGTCTCTGTCTCTCCCTGTCTCTTTCTGTCTGTCTTTCCATCTACGCATCCATCCATCTATTTATTACACTTGTGGGTATCTGTGTCTTATCCTCCTATTAGAATATAAGCACCATGAATTTTCTCAGACCAGGAAAAGTTTCACTGATAATTATGGAATGTGAATGTGAAAGATATTGAGCTATAGGCCCAAGAGAATGGAGTACTTCCCAGTAACTTGGTAGTAAACTAGAAAAAGAATCGATGAGAAAAAGTGAAACAAAGGAAAATAAGAGAGATGCTAATGAAAAGGGACAATGGGAGAAAACAGTCAATAGAGTAGAGGATACTATACAGTTTGTATAGCCGGGTATAAAAAAAGAAAATGAAACTGGATTAGAGTATTTTCTTCATTGGGCCTTTTTTTACACTCTAGAAGTTTAATAGCTCATAGTCAGTTCTAAACCAGGCAACACTAATATGAATTACGTGAAGTAATTAAGCCAAACCAAAATCCTGTCTTGTTGAAATAGTTGGGCGAGAGATTTGAGGTTTGTATCAATGCATTCAATTTCTGTGCTACCATAAGTTATGACATTTTTACAAAAAAAAATGGCCACAAAGAATCAACAGATTTTATACAGATTCATAATTATAGACAGACACCAACAAAAACAAATGAAGCATTGAAGGCAATTGTCTAACTTGTTGAGCAACAATAAATTTTCCTGGTCTTAGCATTCTTAAAAAGGACTTAGTTTTGGTTTTTTTTTTACAATTACTCTACAGTTGAAGACAGTAAAGTTGTCCTGCCTGAATGAAACTGTCTATATGATAGCAACCTCTTGAGACCTTTCAGCCAAATGAAGTTGAGTGGTGTGGGGGGGGGGGAGGTGAGAGGATAAGATTCTACAATCAAACTTCCATTTTTCCAGTGTCTGCGGAAGTAACTTGAAGGTTTGCGTTTCTGCTGTGGCTCCTTCCTCACTGATTCTGCCTCTCCTGGGGGATGTTTCCCAAATCCAAGGAATCTCTTTCAGAAAAAAGAAAATACATGATGAAAAGTCATTTGCTTAATGAAGAAATTGAGGCTTAGACTGTGGCATGGCTGACCAGTGAGTGTTGGAGGTCCACCAATTTTGCCCATGCCCTAGATGGGTCTTGGACGCTCCTCTGATGCTCAGTTACACTGACTGGTCATTCAGAAGTTAGCACAGCTTTAATGAGAATTCCCAGAAAACTCAAAGATCTTTGCTGGGTTTATTATGGTTCGGATACAAGTTACAGGAGGCAGAAATGAATTTGTCCTGAAGAGGATCAGCTGATTACATTAGGTAATCAATCACCTTCAACTACGGCAAGTGACTGGTTATAAAGCAAAGAAGCTGCTTTTCACTTGGAAAAGGGAAGACTTCAGTCCTGAAATTCAGCCTGAGCATGGCTCTGTGGGAGATAGCAGTCCTTTATCAGGAAGTCTGCCTTAATTAACTAGTGAATTGTTGATTATCAGGATAGCTCAAACAGCCAGGAGGTTTCTTTTTGAATGGCAGTTGGTGTACATATTGTCTCTGCTCTTGTTATCCTGTGGAACAATTGCTATTTCTAGTTTATAGAGCTCTAGACTTCTTTCCTATTAGAAAAGTAAAGGCTAATAGATATTGAGTTGAACTGGATGGAATCTACAGGATATCAGAGCTATTGTAGAAAGAAACAGACAATGGGGGAAAGAAGAAAGGGAGGAAGGAAAAAAGGAGGAAAGGTTTCTCAGTTTTCTAGTTTTCCCAATAATTTTCTATGAAATTGCTGTAATAAATGAGAAAGATTTAAGGAGTGATAAATATCATTTTCCCATGAAGGAATATAACTACTATAATGTTATTGAATTCCTTATTTCCCTTTCCTTTTTGTGCTCCTTTTGAATTTATATTTGATAGTCAAATTTTCTCCTTCACTCTAGTCTTTTCATCAGGGATGCTCTATTTTTATTGAATTTCCATTTTTCTCCTGAAGGATTGCACTCACTTTAGTTGGGTAGGTGATTCATGGTTGTAATCCTAGATCTTTTGCTCTCTGAAATATCTTTTTCCAAGCCTAGTTACTTTAATGTAGAAGTTGCTAAATCTTGTGTTATTCTGATAATTGTTCCACAATATTTAAATTGCTTCTTTCTGGTTACCTGAAACATTATCTCCTTAGAATTGAGCCAGGATTGATCTAAAGATTTTGTAAGATATAATCATCATCATCATCATCATCAAAGAAATAATAATAAAGAAATAATAAACAAAATTAATGAAATAAAATAGAAAAAAACATGAACTATATCATTAGAAAAACAAAAAAATGATCTAGAAAACAGATTGAGAAGATGAGAAAATGGAGTAACACAGGCTAGGGGGGAAAAAAGAAACTTCTAGTTCACCATGGGGTACCGTTTTAGTTTTTTATTTTGTTTTTGAAGAAGATGATAAGACCTCACTTACGTCTCATCAATTGTCTACAGAGTTTAATGGTTTCCCATGCCATTTAAATGTCAAGTCAATTGATCCTGAAAGGAATTGGAGGATTATATGCCCTGATGTCTAAGAAGATGAAGTGACTTGTTCAAAGTCACAGAGTTAGGAAGTAAGTCATCAAGTCAGGATTCAAAACCAGAAATAGGATGACACCAAATCCAGGTCTCTTTTTAACACTGTAATTAAATTCAACCCAAATGTTATTTGCAAAGTATTCCTCTAAATCCTGGGGAAGACAGAAGAAGAAGACATGGTTCTGGCCCTAGATATTGGCAAATTTAACTTGATTCCTTTGGTTAAAGGGGTTTGCCACTTCAAAGAACCCTGGAGTAGACTTATTTGAAAACTGTAGATGCATTTTGTATGTGATTCTAAATCCCTAATTGATTTGTTTTGAAAGTCTGACTTTTCATATCAAGTTTACTCAAAGTGGGACACACCTCTAGTTAAACAGAAAATAAAAATAACATTAAAGACCCTTAGTCACCATCATCTTGGTTTCAAAACTCTATATGCCAAGATCCTGGGGCTTCCATTAGGTAAATAAGGATGATTCGCTGGCCTTTGGATGGTTAGTGCAAGTCATGCTTTTATCATTATTTTAACATGCTCTTTGAATTGAGGACATCAAAACAGAAAATCTGCAACAAGAATTTTTCTTAAAACTAGGCACAATTTCAAATATACAGACAGACGGTTTTCATAAAATTCAAGGACTACACTACAGGGCAGAGCAGGAGGTTAATGTATACCTCTGTGGAGACATCGATTAGATGGGTCCTTGAATGTTTTGTGGTTAGGTAAGACTTTATTATGTAAACTATAGATTGAGCGTCATGTCTAGTAATTATGGGAAGTGTTATTTGTGAAAGTGCCTTCAGTTTCTCTGTGATTTCACATCTTCAGCTGGCAACAATTACAGACCCAAAGACCACCAAATAATCCTCCAGCCCCTTTTAGGATCAAATGGCTTCACTCTTTAAGTGAGTATGTGGAAACATTAAACTCCAGAGACAATCGATGAGACATAGGTGGAGTCTTATTGCCTTCTTAAAACACCACCACCACCAACACACACACATATACAGACACACACACACACACACACACACACGCACACACGTGATTTCAACAGCCTGAAAGAGAAATGATCATTCCTCTCACACAGACCACTGCCAGTTTCTACACACAGACCACAATCATCACCCTAAACTTTGAAAGCAACAGATTCTACAAATTATTTACTATCCTCTGTCTGCCTGGAGCCAATCATGTTATAGCTAAGCTATTCCCATATGAACAACCACAAATATCTGTGGCTTTGGTTGTTAATTTCCCATGAAAAACTATTTCCATACTATTTTTTAAAGTTGAAGATGGTAATAATTATCTATTTTCTGAGAGGCATGAAAACCCCTGTACCTCTTCTTGCAAGGTCTTTACCAAATTTCATCCATTCCATTAAAAAGTCAAGAACTCCTGGATTCATACTCCTGGGAGCAGAAGTTGAGAAGTATAATTCATTTTTTCCAACAGATTAAGTTTCTTCCTCTCTAATTCTCACTGTATTGGGTATATATGGTAAATGGGTTTGATAGAATCAACACTTAGCATGTAGTTACTACTGCTAGTTTCTTAGAATATTCAAATATTCAGTTTTGCCAAAGGGGAAATTCACCTCCCCATACTCTCTCCAGTCTGTCTGGCTCTTGTTTGAATGTCCTAATATTGGGATTTCACTTTGAATCATAGAAATTGAGAGGCAGAAGGGATTTCAGTAGCCCTCATGTCATTCACAAAAGATTCCCCACTTAGCTGACTTACTTTATTCCCCCAAAACAAAGAATATGTCAACAAATATAGAAAACACTATGTCTAACAAGTCTCCATCTTAGATTTTCTGTTATGTTCATATAAATATGTATGTATGTGTGTATGTGTGTACACATATGTATGGGGGAGAGAGAGAGAGAGAGAGACAACTAGCTATTACATATAGTCACAAGCCCATTCTCTTCTACCAACTTCACAAGGTAAATTTTATAGATTTTATTAATATCCAATACAATATTCTGATAAAGGCATTGTGACAGGAAAGATTTTTCAGGCTTTTAAAGTAGGTTTTAATTATTGAAATGACAAAGGTTATTAATGACTCACCAATGTCACCTCCTAGTGGTAAATCCCAAGGATAGTATGAGATGGGATTTCCATTAACTTACAGGACAAGCCTTCTTAAGGAACACAGACGCTGGATCCTGAATGAAAGAGTCCAGGATCTCCAAATTTTAACAGACACTGGAGCAGGGAGTTCATGGATCCCTTGGATAAAACTCTTTCTATACTATTGCCAGTACCTGGCCACCTGCAGAAATTCACTGCCATCTGGTGCAGGATCCTTTGGGCTCACTCCTTCTCTCCGTCTCTCTGTCTCCCCCACCACCACCCAATTCTTTCTTATTTCCAGACTAAATCCATCTGAGTGGATGAGCGGAACATCTGCTTGCTGATTCTGGTTCTGTCCTCTGGGGCTGAACAGCACATCACACATACATACCTACACACTTACACATACATGATGACACATGAAGTTCAGAGTTGAATGTCATTGTTGTCATTGTTCAGTCTTTTCTACCTCTTCGTGACCCCATTTGCAGTTTTCTTGGTGGAGATACTGGAGTAATCCTTCCTTTTCCTTCTCCAGCTCAATTTCAAAATGAGAAAATGGAGGCAACAAGGTGAAGTGACTTGCCCACAGTTCCACAGATAGTGAATGTCTTAAGACAGAAACAAATTCAAGAATATGAGTCTTCCTGATTCCAGGTCTTACACTGTAAGCAATATGATGCTATCTACCTGCCCTTAGAGTGAAATATAAGAATCTACCCTGGCCAGGGTAGATTAATATACAGGGATGCCTTCCTAAATGTTGATGTTACCTTTTTTAGCTGTCTAATTGACTAATTGTCTAACTGACTAATATTGAGCTTGTATTCCACTTTGACCCCCAGATCTTTTTCATATGAACTCAGATAGACAACCCTCATTTTGATGGTCTACTTTAAGCTACAGTGTCCTTGCAAAGCTGTGAGGTGAAAAATCTCCACTGCATGGAGACTAATGGTCAGCTTCAGAATTCAGATGAGTTCCCCTCTCCTAATGTATAAAAACCTTCTGTGGCTCCCGACCTCCTAGAGTATAACAGCCAAATTCTTTAGCTTGACATGCAAAGATCTACACCTTCTTGGTTCCAACTAACTTTTCCAGATTTATACCACAATACTTTCCTCCAAACACTTTGTGTTCCAGAAAATAGACCACTTTCAATGGATAATCATTCCCCAGATGGAGAATCTGCCCAGGCTGCCCTTTATGACTGAAATACCATCCCTCCTCAGCTCAACCTGCCAGTAGCCTCCTCCTGCTCCAAGGTCTAGCTGAGGTCCTGCCCTCTTTGGGAATCCTTCCCAGATTCCCCACCATTAAAAATACTGTTTCTCTCCTCATATTTTCCTGGAGCATTTTTGTCCAGAACTTTCCCTTTACTCCCTGCCCTGAGGCATTCAACTCGACCGAAGCTAATTCAATGTCTATCGGGTATGGGGTTTTGGTGACACAGACACTCAAAAACTCATTTATTATTATTATTATTTTTTTTGCAGCAGACAGAATACAACATGTCAATAGATGAGCAAAGACAGGATCATTTAAGACAGAATAAAACTCTTAACAATGATGGGAATCATGGCAGCCTTCTTGTTGGAGATGGCACCAGGATTGTGGAGACAAAAACCAGATGGTATTTGCTGGATACCTAAAAAAAGGCACATACTCTCATGGCTAATTGGGAACACAGCTGTGTTCAATGATACATCCTCTAGAAAAATGGATATTTTTTTTCCAGACAAATACAAACAAGGTTCATTTTCAAGTGGTCATGGCTTCCATATTTTGCAGATTTTTAAAATAATAAACAAAAATAAAATCTACCTAAGATATCATGGGAAATAATAATACCCTAGTCATAGAACTAGATGTGACCTTAGAGGTCACTAACCCACTCCTCTCATTTTACAGAAAAGGAGAATTTAAGTGACTTGTCCAAGATCACACAGGTGATAAATGAAGTATTTGAGGCTGGCTTTGAATTCGGGTCTTCCTGACTTCAGGCTCAGGGATCTACTACTGGGGTGTGTTTCTTAGATGCTGAGAGTTAATTCCTTTAAAAAATGCTCTCCTTGGAATGCCATTTTCTCTGCATTTCACTTAGACTCCAGCTAGAAGGGCTTCCCATAGATGCCATTTCAGAGAGTGATTACTCTAAGGCACTTTATCATTACCATGGAGTTTGCTTTCCAGGATCACAATGACAGGGCTTCCACGAATACATTTGGGGTATTGGAAACCTGGTTTTGTGTAAAACTCAAGTTCTCAGTATTCATTTAAACGAGCCCATTCTCATCACTAAAATCTTCATAAAGCAACCAGGGTGTAATAAATATGTTTTGTTCTAAGCTTTAATCATTTTGGAAGTGACAAAAAAATAGGGAAGGGAAACATAAAGTCAGAAATAAAACTGACAATTAAGCAAGGCAATATGACATCAATCATTTTTACTATGCATAGATATCAAGCATGTGGAATTGTCTCCTTGTTTTAATGGCTGCAGACACTTACATAAAAATCAAATCATTCCTCTTTTTTTTTTTAAAGAGGGCCTACCCTTTCTTCCCCTCTTAAAATAACTTTCCAACTGGTGGGGTTTATTTAAGGCTAAAACAGTCACCATGTCATCAGTAAGAAGCACTATGTATAGCGGAATGGGCTTGAAGCAACTTGAAAATGTCCTTAAGGAAGGAAGAGAAATGGAGAATTCTATTGAAAATAGATTTTTCCCCTCATGAAATGTTTCTAAAAGTTTTCCCAAAGTTTCCAGCTCATCCCCAAACCTCTAGGAAATGGTCTAATGCAGTGAAAGTCAAACATAGGCCCACCCCTGGAGTTTTACAGGCAGAATCTATGACCTGAGTACAGTGACAGATTCCAACCAAAGTAAGCTCAAACTTGAGAATAGCAAGGACCAAAAAGACAGCTTTTCCCTTCCAAAGCCCTAGATTGAAACCATATTTAGAGATTTTGGTGAAATACAGGGAAGAGTTTGTCTTTATCCAAGGAAAATCAACAGGAGATTCTTCTTCAAACACCCTTGGGAGATGCCTGGAAGGTTGGGATGAAGGCACATGAATCTTCTAGGAGGTAGCTTGCCATGGTCCTGCTCACTCCCTGGGTGGCCACAGGCTCACTCTAAAAAGAAGGTCACAACCCTCAAGTGACCTAACTCTGGGAAAATAGACACATTATCCAAAGGAAAACATTTTGGGACCTCAGGACATGATCAGAGAGGTAAGAATGCATTTGAATGCCACAGAATTAAAAATTATTTAAATTAAATTATTTAAATTAAGTTAAAACATTTGAATATCATAGAGTTAAAAATTAAGGTGTGACCATTCCTGATAAAACTGTGATGCAATAATAATATGAAAATTATTACACAAGAATATCTCAAAAATGCTATAGTGAAATCTAAAATTGTTATTGTTCAGATGTATCCAACTCTTTATACCACATTTGGGGGTTTATTTTGGCAAAAGATATTAAAGTAGTTTGCTACTTCCTTCTCCAGCTCATTTTACAGATGAGGAACTGAATTAAACAAGAGTAAGTGACTTACCCAGGGTCACTCAGCTATTAAAGTGTCTGAGACTGAATTTGAACTCAAGGCCCAATTCTGACTCCTAGCTTAATGCTCTATCCACTATGCCACCTAACCATTGCATCACAGTTCAAACTATTGGGACACAATGGAACCAAGAGATATGCCACATGTGGCCTTTTTCCAAATGTATAATTTGATTTCTACTCAAATTTAAAACATCCCAGGCTATAATTTTTTTCTATCACTTTATAGTATGGGTATATTTTTGATAGGATTTAATTTTTTCCAATTAATTTTTCCAATGTAATTTTAATTTTTAATATTCCTTTCAATAAAATTTTGAGTTCCAGATTCTTCTTCTTCTCTTCTCCCTAAGACAGCAAGCAATTTGATATAGGTTAGAGGATGAAGAGGATGAAGACTTAACAGTTTATAAGACTTTCCTCCTAGAAATAGTGTCTGAAGTTTGGAGAAATGGATTATGATTTTATAGCTTCCAAATTTCTCCATTTCTGTCAGACACTGTCATCCTCCCATTCCCTCAAGCAGGCTCCTCACTATCTCCCACCTGCCACATCCAACATGGCGCCATGGTCTATCGATGTGGCCTCTGCAGCATCTCTCAAGTACACCCCCTTCTCTCCTCTGATTCTGCCCCACTCTGGCACAGACCTTCAACACCCCAAGACTAGTCTACTCAAATAACCTACAAGTGGGTCAACCTGCCACCAATCCCTACCCACTCCAGACCAGCCTCCATTCCATTATCAAGGTCATCATCTTACAGTATAGATAGAATATGTTACCTGACCCCAATTTCCACCTTGGTCAAATAACTTCAGCAGCCCTATTCTCTCCAGGATAAAATATAAAACCCTTTGCTTGGCTTTTAAATCCACTTTCCAAGTCTTCCTGATCCTCTCTCCCCTGCCTAGCCACTGCTTCAGTGAGGCTGGCCTCACTGCTCTCCCATGTCCTGGGTCTGGGCATCCTCACTGGCTCTCCTCACTCCTGGGTCTTCTCACCCTCCTCCTCTCTCTGGCTTGGCTTCTCTTTCTTCCTTCAGATTCCAGATGAATTCCCAAAGAAGACTTTCCCAATACCCCTAAAAGCTGATGCCTCCCCCTCAGATGACCCTCTTTCATGCCATCAACATCGTGGCCCCATTAGGTCCTGAGTTCCATAAAGACAAGTCTATGTTGTTTCCATTTCAAACCCAACACTTCCCACAGGGTCTGGCACAAAGCAGGTGTCAAATGGTCTTGACTTTGCTTGAGAAATGCATGATCCCAACAGTGAGGCTGTTTTTTCATGTACTTGACTAACAGAATCAGTGATTGGTACAATCCCTGAGAAAATGGTTTCTATCAATCCCAGAGACTATATAAAACAGAGAAACACGAGTATTATCTGATGGCATAATGATATTCGAAAGGATGATCAACACCCTTTAAAAAGCAAGACATGATACAAGAATATCCACTGCAGCACTTCTTATAGTAGAAAGAACTAGAAAGAAAATAGGTACCTAAATAAGTTGTGATTCATGAATGAACTATAAGAAATAATGGATATCTGGGGTGGCTAGGTGGCAGAGTGGATAGAGCACTGACCCTGGAGTCAGGAGTACCCGAGTTCAAATCTGGCCTCAGACACTCAATAATTACCTAGCTGTGTGGCCTTGGGCAAGCCACTTACCCCCATTTACTTGCAAAAACCTTTAAAATAAGAGAGAGGAAATAATGGATATGAAGAATTCAGAGAAGAATACAAAGACTTCTATGTTCTGATGCAAAATAAATTAAGCAGAGTTAGTAAAAGTCATTAAAATTGGAAGGTGTTCAGTAGGAGTGTGTGGAGGAAGAAGTAATAATGGGTTCAAATCCAACCCCAGGTTCCTCAACTATAAAGTGAAGACAAATAAAAGCACTTGCCTCCCAGGGTGGTTGTGAGGCTTAGTGAATGCTTCCTTGCCTCTTTGCCTCCTTCCTTCCTTCTGGCTGGAAGGAAGAGATGAGCAAGTCATACATTCCTGTCAAACAATAAGCATCTATTAAGGTCTATTAATGCAAAAACCAAAGTGAAACAGCTCCTGCCCTTGAGGAACTTACCTTCTCATGGGGGAAGAGCCAAGTACAAAAAGTCCGTGTAAAGGTAAGTTGGGGCAGACCAATAGCTGGTGGAGGGAGGTCAGGAAGGTTTCAAGTAGAAAGTGAATGAAGCCATTTTAAACGAAATAAGGATTTTGAAAGAAAGGGGTAAAAAGGCTTGGAGAAAGTCCACTAAAGGTAATAAAAAAAAGATGGAATGGGATGGGAGGGGTAGCTCAGCCTACCACACACAAGTAGGAAGTGGAAGCTGGTAGCCTGCCAGGTCTGGTCCTAGAGAGTCTGAATGGAAGTAATATGAAATAAGCTGAATTGAAGCCAACCTTAGAAGGCTAAGAATACTAAGCAGAGAAGTTTGTCTTTTATCCTAAAGGTAAAAAAATCCATGGAAGATTTTTTTGAGTAGAATAGCCATGAGGTCAAAGGTGTGTCTGCATAACAGTATTGGTGGGGAAGCCAAATAGGAGACTCATGAGAAACTAAGTTGGTGGATTTGGAATAGAAAATGAGGTAAATAAATGTAAGCAAGGCTAAGAGGGAAATTTTGACAGGACTTGGAGTGCATCAAGTGGGAAGAGTCATGGATGACTCTGGGATGGGGACATCAACAGAAAGATGAAAATGTGACAGGACCAAGTCTGAAGGTAATGAGACCCTCTATAGAGAGCCTCAATTTGGGATGACAATGGGAGGTCATAAAATCACAGATTTAGAGGCAACCCTCTATCTCCTTCCCCTCTCTCATATTAGAGGCTAGGAAGCTTGAGTCCAAGGGTGGTCACACAGGTACTAAATCTGAACCCATGTCCTCTGACCCCAAAGCCAATCCTCTTACAGCTTATATCATGTTAAAGCCTAAAGCCATCTCTGTGTTTTCATACATTCAATAAACTTCCCATACTCCTTATTCAACATGAAAAGAATTAAATTTAATTCAATCTGCTTATATATACAGGAAATGAAAGCGATTAATTTCAGTAGGATAATTCAGTTATTTGCCAAATATTCCCCATATTCCCTCAACAAGTTTCTTACACCTCAAATTGGGAACCCCAACACTAAATAACTGCAGAGAATTTTCTATTTCTTTCATAGTAGTTCCACAGCTCACTACAGAACAGAAGAAGTTTAAGACATTTTTTAAAAGTGATCATTGGAATTTTTCCTTTTAAAAGGCAATCAAACAAGCTTTTCAACATATTTTATCCTCAGGTCAATTTATTCTGTCCTTATCGAAGGACAGTAATTGCCAACAAATCAGGAACCACAAATTATTGAACTACAATTAAACTGCAATAGGTAAAGGAAATAATCTGTTACCTCATTTATGTGGTGGTCAGATTGCTCTAGACTTTCACTAAATCTGAACTGAATTCCCTGATTTCTTGCATGATGAACTGATTCAAACAGAATTTCACACTGAATACACAACAGGTTTTCAACAATAAGAACCTCCTACTACTGTGCTCAGTGTTTCACAAATATCTCACTGGAGGCACAAAACAGATGCTATAATTCCCTCTTTACAACTGAGGAAACTGAAGTCAATAGGAGTTAAGTGATTTGGCCAAAGTCACAAAGTTACTAAGTGTTTGACGCTACATTTGAACTCAGGTCTTCCTGACTAGGGGTATAATGCTCAATCTGAAGGACTACAGATCTCTCTGGTAAGGAAAATAGCAAGGAAGAAACATGTTCTGCTCTTAGAATAAGGTTGATCAACTGGTAATAGAATATAAATGTTGATAAATCATTTGACTTTTTAATGTAATCTATTTTGAAAGTCACCTTTATCAGACTTTGAAAACAGAAAATGACAAATTAAGAATTCTCCCCTTCTCTTTTTTTCATTTATCTGTTAATTCTTTCAAACTGTGTGAACAACCTTGAGGTCTCCTCAGACATGCAATATTTGCATGAAATGTACAGTTATCAGTCTTGTAAATAAGATTCCATTCAAAATTCTACCTTGAATTTCTTTCTACTGTTGTTCAGAATTCCTCCTATCTTCCCTATTTTTCTGCTTCTCAAAACCACTAAATTTCTGGAGAGCTGCCATTTATTTAGTTGGGTAGAAATTGGACTGCAAGGGCCTCATTGTCTAATTTGTCTGGCCATTCGTTACTATTTGCCCTTGAGGAAGCCCCTGGAGTCTAATAGGGCTTCTCTACAAATGAAGAACAAGGAGATCTCACCAGAATGCTGAAACAACGCCAAATAAATTGCTATAATGCAACAAGAATAATAAATTACAGCAACTGATGGAAAGGTTTCACAGTATACCTTAAATAAATAAATAAACAAACAAATAAATAAATAAAAGTCCATGTTGGAAAAGATGGCATTTTCATACAAATACTTATCTGGTCTTGAAGAAGAAAAGGACATCAGAACACAGATAAAAAGAAGGACTAGAAGTGACCTTAAAAGCTATCTTTTACTAGTGAAAATGCTTCTATGTTCCTCAAGGCTAGATGGTAAGGGACTGTTGTGTGTGGGAGTACTGTAAACTTACATCACCTGGTGTCCTCTAGCACCAGAGTGTTATTTACTGGTTGATTGAAGAGTGCCATGGGAGTGGGGGTGGACCAGGGACTGGGGAGGATAATTAAGCATTTGTATTTGGTTTAATAAATGGAGATCTAGGAGATCCTGAAGAATTTGGAGAACTTTCCATCCTTGTCTCTCTCCCCTTCAAAGTTCACCTGGGTAAGGATAAGTAAGCTAGCTGGCAGGAACCTAATCCTTTCCAAGCAGCTAGTCTAACAGGAACATAACAGGATGGGACAATGATTCCCATTTCAGAAAATGTTTAATGAAGAAAATTAAGAAACCCTGCAAGGATTGAGAAATCTTCCTTAAGTATCCCCAAGTTCTCTGAAATCTGAGATAAAGCCTAAGAACTGCAAAATTCAGCCTCCTTTGAGAATCAATGTTAGAAATCTCATAGCATCTTCCTGATGGAGCTGCCAAGAACATTCCCAAAGGCCCAGCTCTGCATACCAACCCCATCACTGAATGGGGTTGAAGTCAGGCAACTGTTAGATCTAGAGGAGAGAGGCCCCAAATTATACCTCTAAAGGCAAAAGTTATCCTCCTTCATTTTTCTATAAAAGTGTTGTTGCTTCATCTTCAAGAATTTTTTTTTCTTCAGGATAGAGCACATTTAAGTTAGCCCAAGGCTCTTTCTTAAGCATTCCACCCACACCTCACCCCCAAACAGCAACAATCATCCTACTTAAAAGTTCTGAGGATTCTCTCAACCCATCTAGATGTCCATTTTTACTAAAATCCAAGTTATTTTAAAGAATATATATAAAACACCTTACATTGGAATCAATTACCCTGACCAGTAATGGCCATACAGACACAATCAAGTCTGTAATAATACTGTAGTGATAATGATATGAATTACATATTATATAATATATATGTATATATTATGCACACACATATGTAGTCTGTTTTGTGGCTTACCTACACGCAGGTAATTTCTTGAAGACATCTTTTCTATTGAGAGACCATTCTCTAGCTAGCATCCAATAAGATACAATCCATAATACTCTCAGCAAACACTAAAACTCTCCTCACTTATTAGTAGCTATGATTATTGCTAAGTAGCAGCTTGGAAAGCCTTCTACTCCAGGACTCTGATGATAAGAGAAATCTCCTTGGTGGGCTTGTACAAAAGGACCTTTTGGGATGAGGACATCATCTTAAATCACATCATTGGGATGGAATGGTTGGCTCACTCTTTTGAGGGGGGCGGTCAGAGAAATCTCTTTAGAGTAGACACAGAAGAAGCAGGCTCTATTATCATCAGATTTTTCTCCAAATTTTTAGAGAGTTCCTGAGAGAGATTTATGACCAAAAGTCTAAAGGTAAACTCTCTTCTGCATTGTGATAACAGCTAAGCAAACCTGCCTACAGAATTGCACTTGCATTTCAGCAAGACCTGGGAGAACAGTTCTCACCCCTTCCTCAGGGACCCCATGGAAGATGTGAGCCGAAAGTGAGACCAGTTATAAATTTGAAACCAGCTGAATAAGTTTTAATAGATTAAATTCAGTAACTTTTACTGTAAAACCTTTTGTATCAGTTTGGGAAGAGAAATATTGCTGGCCACTGGGAGTTGACCCTCTCCTCAAGCTTGATTGGCCAATATTATCCAAAACTTGGATTAAAAACAAGATGGAAGGTTGGACAGATTTGCAAGCTCACAGATCCAGAAGTGGAAGGAAACTGAGTCTTCTGTTTTTAAAGGGAGATGAAGAGCCTTACCCAAGACTATATGACTGTAAGCATCAGAAGTGAGATTTGAACTAAGGAGTTGGAGCTCTTTTTCTCCCACCAAGTAGCAGGAGCCACGGAGGTAGGAATATCTGAGTTCAAATGTGACCACAGACACTTACCAGTTGTGTAATCCTAGGCTTCTTCTGTATACTTCAGTTTTCTCATCTTAAAATGGGGGTGGTATGGGATATACAGAATCAACCTTCCAGGGTTATTTATGAGGATCTGATAATCTGATAATCTAATATTTGTAATGTATTCTGCAGACTTTAAGCTTATTGTTGGTTATTAGGTTTATTCTCATTACAGAATTAGGATTCTAAAAGATCTTCACAAATTGAATGAGACACCTTTAATGAGATTAGAGAGATGAATATAAAATCAGCGATTCAGAAGTTTTTTAAATCAACTGTAGATAAAAAAAGGCAGATACAAGAAAATCATAGATTTTGGCTTGACTAGAAGGATCAGGAAAAGACAAAAGCTTTCAGTAGCTGCCAAAACCATTCAGCTCTTAGTCATCAATATTTCACTGGTTCTGTAACTTCAACAATGTGTATGTACATTGCCTTCTCTGGTACAGGTAGTGACCACTCCATATCTTCTTATCTTCTTCAACCTATGAGCATGTCCTTGCGCAAATGAGTCATCAGGGGGTTACCCAACATTCTGAGGTGTCCCTCTAAGACAGGGGTTCTTCACCTTCTGGGATTATGACACCCTTTGACAATCTGGTAAAATCTATCTAGAGACATCATCTCAGAATATTGTTTTTAAATGCATATAAAAGATTATGAAGAGGGCGGCTAGGTGGCATAGTGGATAAAGCACTAGCCTTGGAGTCAGGAGTACCTGGGTTCAAATCTGGTCTCAGACACTTAATAATTACCTAGCTGTGTGGCCTTGGGCAAGCCACTTAACCCCATTTGCCTTGCAAAAAAACCAAAAAGAAATTATGAAGGAAATGGCGATCTTGTTTTTGTTTTTTTTTATTTAAAGATCATATGTGGATTTGAGATTATGAACCCCTGCCCAGGGCTTTCAATCTACTACCAAGACAAGCTGAGACTGTCTGTTGTCTTTCATTGTCCCTCCAGAAGTGAGCATGAGGAGAACCATCAGGCTTTCCTTGTTGCCCCCTTGCTTCCCCATCCCCTACTCTACTTGTCCCCCTTGGTCTCCCATCCCCCATTCCATTCTAATTTCAATCCCCAAATGATGAATGATAACTTGTATATCACTTCTCATGTCTGTCGCCAATGACTATGTGCTTTGACCAACTCATGTCCATTATTTCTCTCATATTCTTGGAGCAAGCTCATAATTGAGACCTTCTGATCTAGCAGCTCACAAAGAACCCTCATCCTACAAGTTGCTGGGCAGTCACCGACTGGCCCACTGGGAATGACCCTTAGGATGAACACAGAGGGATTCAAGATGGTCCCCTGTGGGTCTGGGAGGCTTATTTCTCTGTTGTTCAGTTGTTTCACTTGTGTCTGGCTCCTTGTGACCTCATTTTGTGATACTGAGGGGTCTGCTATTTCCTTCTCCAGTCTCTCTCCAAAGTTCCCAAGGTGATCTTAAGTCAAAGCAACTTTTCAAGTCTCATATCCATCTGGTCCCCTTCCATGACTGTGGAGTGTGGCACTTTCTCTGGAGGATCTCAATGCAATTTTAGGTTTCACCCCTAGAAGCCCTGTGCCCAGCTCCAGGGAGGCCAGGGTCTCACTCTGCCTGGGTCTGACCATGATGGGGGCATTCTCAGATCCACATGGTGGGCTGGGCAAGAGGATGCTCCAAGTCATGTCTTATGAAGAAATAACTGGAAAGGACAGTAATCTGGCTTTTATCTAGCATATGAGTTTTGTGAAGCACTCTGAAGATAAATAACAGTCAGTACTCTCTTTAAGGACTTCCTAGGTGCTAGGCCCATGTGCGAAGCCTGGGAACATGGAAGACAAGATCTGCGCTCAAGGAGTTCACCATCCAATGGGAAAGACAACAGGCCCACAACTATGGACAAGCTCCCCACCCCCCATCTACAATAATAGTGGAGACAACACACCCACAACTATGGATCCTCCAGGATTAACAGCCTCTCTGCTACCAAGAACTCCTGGAAAAGATTTATAGGACCACTGGCCTCAGGTTCAGAAAAAATGTATTTAAAGTCTTCAAGGACAAACCATGAAAAGTTACACGAGAGGTTCTGTTCACTTGACATTGGGATTCATGCACAGCTTTGCTCATCACCGAAAGGGCATGGATGCCATGTGAGTCACTTTGTACTCAAGAGTTAATGCACAAGGAGAAGGGTTTAACTTTCGGGTCCAGGTGACTGCCTGGGGTGGGACATTCTAAGCAAAGGTTGGTCTGGCAGACTTCATGGGGAAGGTATAAAGCAGTTCCCTCAGGCAAAAGGGTCAAGTTCTGGCAAAGAATGACTGACTGAAGAACAAAGGGCATCACTTTTAAAGCAACTTCCCTTCTATGATGGCTTAGGTGTTATGTTTAAAAAAGAAATAGCTCATATAATTCCTTTGTTGGTCTAAAGGTATTGGGGAAGTAATATTTCTGCAATCAGCTCCTAAATAAAAGAGAATGTGTTTGAGAAAGAGACAGAGAGACAGACAGAGAGACAGAGGGAGAAAGAGAGGGGAAGGGGCAAGGGGGAGGGGGGAGAGAGAGAGAAAAGCACAATGATGAGTATTTGAAAATATGAGTTTTCAAAAAAAACAACAACAAAAGAAAATGTGAATTTTGAGTCCTGGTTTTGAAATCTAACTGTCCCTTCTCTTTCCTGGGCCTCAGTTTCCTTATAAGCCAGATAAAGGGATTGATATGAATACCAGAGCATTTCCAACTCTAAATTCTAAGAACTGCATTTCTGTCATCCCAGAATGAAAAACCAGAAAATAAAACAAAGTCACTGGCAGAGAGAGGAGGCTGACAATATTTTAATGACTGCCATGGATTGTGGGCCATAGAATAAACACTTGGACAGAAGTCATTGAGCATCTCCAAAGGAACAGGTAGATTCTTTATACTGAACATAGCAGAAGGTATCAGAAACATCCAGGATGTAAATTTGATGAAGTTTAAAATTTTCCAGGAGAAAATTAGTCACATTTTAAATTACAGGGAACTTAGGCTTAAGGTCCTAGTAAATGACAGTGAATTAGTCTCCATATTAAATAAGTGAGTACTTTATAGATTAGAAATGGCATGGCATTTCCTCTCTATATAAGAACTGAAATAACTATTTTCAGATTGAAATATGATTAAATGCCGAGCACTAAAATAAACATACCACCCTTCTCACTTTAAATGGGAATATTACCAGCAAAGATGACTTATTTTCTAATGATATAAAGAAATGAAAAATAGGAAACTTATGATCTTTTGCTACTCTTTTAGGAGCAAATTTTAAGCTGAAATTTCTAACACTTAGAAGAATCTTATTGATATAATTTTTCTTGATATTTGATGCAAAACTTAAAGTAATATTTTCAGAATGTTAAGAGAACTAGAAAACTGGAACTAAATTAATAAGATAAACATTGCTCTCTAGGTTTTAAGAGGGATAAATAATCTTTTCTCATTCTCTCACAGATCAGAGTCTCTGTAGCCAGCTTCTTTTGATGATGCCAAAAATAAAATGCTATTGAAGTTACAGAATATCTTTTATCTAGGAATTTTCCTTCTAATATTCAAAGGCAATTTGGACGAGGCTTTATTTTCAATCAGTTCTGTTTTCAGAGGGAAACACACACAATTTCTGGGAAGACTAGGCTAATTAAAATACTTTGTACTTGTGGAGGCTTCATGGTAGAGTGGATGGTAGAGCTGGCTTCAGTCAGGATTAGCCGGGGGCTCCAGTCCTGCTGTGTGATCTCAGCAGACACTCAACCTCTCTGTGTGTTGGGCAGGCTTCTCAGAACACAAATGGCAGAGGGATTCACTCACTAGGAGGTCCCTACACCAAACCAATATGAATATTCTTCCAGACAGTCTGGTTGGCTTATGCTGCATCTACTTAAATGTGACAGCATTAATCCTCAAAGATGATCCCATTTTGACTTGTTTTCTTGGTCCCCACCTAATTTGACTGCCCCAGGTTGGCCTAGACCATGGAGCTCTGTAGTCTGGACACTCCTCCCTCTTGGCATCTATGTTCGTCCTTTCTGCAGGTTCTTTTCCTTAGTCTCTTTTGAAGGACCACGAGCCATCTCCCCACTTCCACCCCCTCCAGTGGTCCCTGGAGCCTCTGTCATCTCACACTTTCACTCTGACACCTGCTATAGGCTCAGAACTCCTCTCCAATGCAGATGAATTCCAGATTCTCTCTTCTCTCACATCCCCAGCTGCAGGAAGCAGCTTCATCTAAAATGCCCCAGACAGAAATCATCATCTTTCCCTCCAAAGTCCTTTACAAACTCCTCTTTTCCTCTTGAGGGTACATCCTTCCAGGCATCCAGGTTCAAAATCTCTCACTAATCATCCTTCCCTTTTCCCTCTTCTTCAGCTGCTGACTTTGCACAGCACTCCCTCACTCAAATCCAATTCACTCTGATGGTATGGTCTTCTTCTACAACCAAGGACAAACATCAGCTCCTCAGTCAGAGGCAGGTCTTAGTGAATGGACCAACCCAGCATCTCTCCCCAGCTCTCCCCACACCAGGGCTCAGGGCTTCAGCACTCCATCTAGACAGCTGCAGCAGGTGCTCACGAGTCTCCTCTGTCTGGCCCATGCCCCAGAGAGCCACCAAAATAATCTTCCAAGGTTCAGAAATAGCTGTGCCACTGTAGGCCCCTGCTGAGAAAATCTTCAGTGGCTCCACAGAGATATCATAGCTAATAGTTGCCATTATTATTATTATTATTATTATTATTAATGATTATATATTATAATACAGACTCCATGGAAATATAACTAATGGGTATCATACATACAGGATTTTAATGTTTGCAAGGCATCTGACATGTAGATATCTGCCTTGATTTTCCCAACAATGCTGGGAGGTAGACACAATCATTCCATTTTACAGATGAGAAAAGAGAAGCTAGCAGAGAATACATGATATTTCCAGGTCCAGAGTTCTTTCCACTCCACCACCAGACTTCAGATAAAAGATAGACCTCTCAGGGTCATATGGAAAACTCTCCACAAGCTGACCACCAGCTCCCTTTCCAGAGTGATCTCCCCTCCTGCACTCTCTGCTCCTGTCCAGTCCCGATCACGGTTATTTCATTTCCACACTCTACCTTAGTACAGACTGGTCTCCAGGTCTGTGGTGCCACCCCTTTGTCATCCTCTCCTCTTCAAATCCTGCTCCCTTCCAGATTTAGTCCACATTTGGACAGGAAATACTTTCTGCCTTTTTTTGAGTCATTTGATCACTTGTATCTTCTCAATAGAATACCAACTCCATGAGGGAAGTAGGTGCTTAGTGAATAAAAGATAACTGGGCAATGTGTGCTGGTGCTGTTCACTAATTTTCAGAAGTGTCCATCTCTTTGTGACCCCATTAGGAGTTATCTTGGCAAAGATGCTGGAAAGGTTTGTCATTTCCTTCCTAACTCATTTTACAATTGGAGACACTGAGGTTGACAGTAGTTAAGTGACTTGCCCAAGGTCACACTGCTAGTAATTACCTGAGGCCACATTTGAACTCAGGTCTTCCTGACTCCAGGTCTGGCACTCTTTGTACTATGGTGCCACCTAGCTGCCCCATGTGTAAAAGGCCTTTGAATCAAAAAAGACCTGGGTTCAAATCTCACCTCACACAAATTTTAGAGGTGTGCTCCCTGAAAATAATTTACCCTCTCTTTGTCTTGTTTCCTTATCTATAATATAAGAGATTAGATGCCATAATGCTGAAGGTCCTTCATGGCACATTCCATCTTTTATAATTCCATTGCTTATGACCCAAAGACACTCCTATACGTAGCAGCCTTCCCATTTTCAAATTTAAAGAATTTTATAGTCAAAAATTGGTTTCACCCAAATTTCAGCCCCTTTATACACATCAGCTAGACAAGACAATTTCACACCAAGGGTACTGATGACAGTGGGAATTCCATATTGATAGTTCTCAAGTGTCTGACTACCACATTGCCAAATTTGCAACCTTCTAGAAAATGGCTTTTGAGCCCACTTTGTAACAGTAAATCTTAAGTAAAATGAATTTCCATCTCTGATTTTGTTATTCTCACTAATTTGTTCCTATTGCAGGAAGCCTCAGCCAGACAGAGTGGCAACCACTGGCACTAAAGATCAATCCAAAGTATGATTGCTACAACCAGTCTTGTGTTCTTAAGAGTTTCTCCTAATTAGAAGCATGCTGTTTGGAAGGCCAACCCAGCAAAGAGGGCATCGTTGTCAGCTTACATAATAAATGCATTGGGTTAAGAAGGGTCCTATTTTCTGTAGCGCCCAGGCAACCTTGAAACCCTTCTTATAATTAAAGACTCTCATGACAGACAACTTTCATCTGCAATAGCCTTTAATTTAGTCAATTATTTGCAATTTAATTTTTTTGATGCTGGAGGTCATTGAGTTGTATTCATCCAGAAGAGCAGTTCAAGATAGGACCTCCTTGCTCTGAGGAAGGAAGACTGGGTAGAGTCATTAGTAAAGGCCAACTAAGCTTCTCCTTGGCTTAGCTTTCTCCATGGGGGATGTCCTTCACCCAGACTCAATCAACTCAAGTTTGTCACTATTTTGATAACTAGATCAATATATTATGTTCCTTTGTATTTGTGTTGTATTTTATGTTATTATTTTGAGGAATCTGTAGGATTCGACACACTCCAGAAAGGCTCCAAGACTCCTCCAAAACTTAAAAACCCTGACTGAGGCAGTAATGAATGCAATAGCTAGCCCTGGGACTGGCAGCAGGAAGATCAAATTCAGGCTCAGACCCAAGATAAGGGACCCTAGACAAGTCAGTCATCTCAGTTTACTTTGGTTTCTTCCATCATCTACCTTAGAGGGTCTTTGTGTAGATCCAATGAGATGATAATTATGAAGGGTTGGCACAGAGTCGGGTGCATCTTTTCCTTTCAATGGCGCATTCAGCTTTGCCTTTGAATGAACTCTTAAGAGTCACACACAGTTGGTTTGCTCAATACTAGCTTTAAAAATTTTGACCAGACGTTTAAGTAAGTTTGGAAATCCAAACCCAGGCATGTTTCATGTGGCTAGAGGTTTTATTTTGAAATGTTTGCATCACTCTACCAATCACAGCTGGCTTTTGGGTGGTGTAGGGTGTGTGTGTGTGTGTGTGTGTGTGTGTGTGTGTGTGTGTGTGTGTTGATGAGCACCAGCATATCTACAACATGACTTATGTCACATATATCAGTATCTGTGGCTGTTCATAAACACTTGGAGAAGGAATCAGAGCAAGGCAGGTCAATTCAGTTCAACAAAACTTCATGAAAATTATGTGTTGGAGAAGAGAGGAGCCCTAAAGTTAAGGGGAGTTAGCGTCTCTCCCCTCAGAAAGCTTACAGTATAGTGGAAGGAAGGCCAAGTATCTGTACTACTCAAATATTGTCAGTTCAAAGTCATCTGGGTGGCCAGTTGGATCCTAGGATCAGAAATTCCAAGTTAGCCAGAGCCCAGACCCTTCATTTTAGAAATTTGCTTAGACTCCTTCAGACTAGATTCATCACTCCTAATTAGAGAGATGAAAATAAAAGCAAATCTGAGATTTGACTACATAATCATCCAGTTAGTCACCCTATAACCTTCAGAGTGAGATTTATTATGTTGCCCATTTACAGCTGAGGAAACTGAGGCAAAGGGAGGTGAAGGGACTTGTCTGTTATACTCCCACAGATAAGAGTCTGAGGATAGATTTGAACTCAAGTCTTCCTCACTACAGGTCCAAACCTTTGTGTGATGGGCACCCCGAGTGGCCACAATAATAATGCTAAAACTCAGATCCTCTTTGGAAAGATGGAATGTAGAAATAGATGAGTTTGTCTAGGGAAGAAGAGATAACAGAGGAAGGCAAAGCTCCCTAAAATGCTAAATAAGGGTCTGGAATGGAAAGGCAAGCATAGACAGGAACCACACTGGACCATGGAATTTAGTCTCTGGATAATAGGGATCCCAGAGGTGGTTCTTGAGACCATTTAAAAGCAATGGATTCAGGAGGGCATCTCACTCAAACAGGAAGACTCCAAGCTAAGCTCAGGTCCTGAGGGAGCCCCCACCCTTCAATACTCCAGACTGGGGGGCAAAGCTTCATTGAGGAAGAGCCCACAGACTGGCCTATCCTCCCTCAGGGCTCTAGCCACCCTCTTGGTGCCTGGAAAGGATAGGGATTCACAAGCATTCTCAAAGGGGCACGTGCCATGGCTCTGACCTCTTTTCTTCTGGCATGCTGAAATAGGGTCTGGCTGTTTAGGATATAGCCTTCATGGTTTTGATTTCTGCAATACCTCGGGTCAAAAATAAAGGCAAACAGCAAAACTCAAACCTCTTTCTTTCCTCCCCTAAAGTCATTTTGTCATGAGATCCAAAGAATGCAGTTGGCATCAGGATTGGGGGAGCCAACAGCATATACATGAGCACAATGCCCCCTGAAAGCTAAGGGGGTGAGGCTAGGGATTGTATGTCCAGCACTGGTCAAACAACATCTATTAAGCACCTACTATGTGTCAGAGAGAATAACCTTACTATTGATGCTTCAGGTTCCTCGTGGCAAAATGAGGGGGTTAGAGTACATTGCTCAATGTCCTTCTAGCCTCAACATTCAATGATGAGAGAGAAAGGAAGGCTACCTAAGGGAGAGATGCAGATACCCAGGGAGTGTACTAATCATCTTCAGGGTAAAGTGACCACGCCACCACAGACACTGGGATAAAGAAGAGGAAAAGAGAGCCTGATTTTCATCCATTGCCAAGTTAGGAAGAACAAATTTCAGCAACAAAGGAAAATGGAAGAAGAGGTGGAAAGAGAGAAAGAGAAAGAAGAGGGAGAAAAGGAGAAAGAGAGAGGGGAAAGTAGAGAGAGAAGTACAAGAAAAAGGAGATGGATAAGAAGAGGGAGAGAAGAGGAAGGAGAAGGGGGGAGGGAAAGAAGGAAGTGAGGAAGGGAAGAGAGGAGGAGAAGGAAGGAAAGGGGAGAAGAAAAGGAGAGGAGGAGAAACAAAAAAACTCAACTGTGGATTTATCCTTTCCTTGGTGGTCCTTCTCAATCAGATTCCTCCCTCTAGCTTCCTTCTCTTTACCTGAATGATCAGGTAAGCTCTGCAGGGGCAGCAGAGAAGAAACTGGCCACAGTTGGCCCCTGGCATCCCAGGTCTTTAGGAGAGGCTGGAGACACACTCTGTAAGTCACTCATCCTTCTTACAAGTGTGTTTTTCCTAAGATTTATCATCAATATAAACACATGCTGGGGTGTACAATATGAACACAACACTAGACTGGACACAATACCTGAATCTAAGTTGGGTTTCCCTGTTTTGTGTGTGTTGTTGAATGAAAAGCATTGATTTCACATTTTGAAAACACACACACACACACATACACATACACACACACACACACACACACACACACACACACACACACACACACACACAGACACACACACATGCAAATTGAAATGAATGATCTCCAAGGCTTCTTCCATCTGGAATAATAGGAGACAATTGTTTTAATAATGGTGTGGGGGTGGAGTGACAAAGGAGGGAGATTCTTAGATGGGAACAATTCAGCTCCACATTTGTATTTCTGAGGATAACAAGGCACTGCACAACACATATGGTAATTAGACTAATGAAAACCCTGTTGACTGGCCAAAGTCTAATCATTTTGCTTTGAGGATAAAAAGAAAAAGAAATCAAAACCTACCTGGAAAATAAATCAAGCAGTTGGGGAACACAATTAAGAAATAGTGGTCAGAAAAGACAATACTGAATATAGGTTCTTTCTTCTAATTGTGTTTTTTGTCTTTTCCTCAAGAATGTGAGATAATCTTGAAACACCTCCACCCCAGACAAAGGTACTCAAACATACAATCACACACACAAACACACACACACACACACACACACACACACACACACACTTCTTAAAAACAAACATCTGTGATTTTACTAATGTTGGGAGCTTGGCCAAGGAAAATTGACAAGCCAGATTTGCACCTGCTCCCCAGCTCGACTGCCATCTTGGAGATTCTGGGGGGCAGATGAGATGTGAAGCCTGCCCATGATTAATGGCAGCTAATACAGATGAGAAGGACATGAGTTTGAATCTTTCACATTCTTGACACAAGCAGTCTCTCTAGTACCTTACCCTCTCTCTGTTTGAGCCACAGAAAGATCTACTGTTTCTTCCAAAAAAGCTAATCCATTCACTTTCCATTTTGCCTTGAACTTCAAATCTGATCTTCAATTATCTCACATTCTTAGACTTTCATAAAATAATATCATTTGTGCTGAATAAATCCTCTGAGTGAATATTAAAAAGGAAGCATATTTTATGGTTCCCCCAATTGGGAATTTATTGTCTGAACTGCAAAATATCATGCAGATGCTTCAGATCTTGGGTTTTCTTTTTTAGAGGGGGGGGTCAGAGGAGGGAGGGGAAAAGATAACAAATCATCTCCTGACAAAGATAATGCAACATGGGAGTGGAATGAATAAATGAACACCAGGTGAAAAAAAGAGCCTTGTTAGAATGACCGAAAGAGGGCGGCTAGGTGGCGCAATAAATAGAGCACCAGCCTTGGAGTCAGGAGTACCTGGGTTCAAATCTGACCTCAGACACTTAATAATGACCTAGCCATGTGGCTTTGGGCAAGTCACTTAACCCCATTGCCTTGAAAAATATTAAAAAAAAAAAGGACCCAAAGTGAAAAGAATTCATAGAAATTATGAACAAACCATCTGGTGTCAATCTCACCAGGTTGGCATTCTCCTTAAATCTTCTGTTTGCATTAAACATGTTTGAAACTTGGAGACAACTTCTGAATTGCTCACATCTTCTACAGAAAGTCCCACTGATTTTGCTATTCTGCCCCCAAACTCTTAATTATTTTAGAACATTTCCAGTCCAGAGAAGAAATAAGGGCACAATTCCTTTCAAAATCCAGTTTATGATGGTTTCAGGGTAGTTTTCCAACATAATCAAGATTTTTGATGTAAATCACAGCAATCTAGACAGTTATCATATGTGGTATCAAATATGATTTGGGTTAGCTTTTGTTGTTTTTTGTAAAGGGCAGAAATTGTTGTTTTAATCAGCTCTTTTTCTACAAAGGCAGCTTTACTATGAACAAAATAATCAGACAGTTAACAGTTTGCTATTTATAGGTTTTGAAAATCCTTTGCTAAAGGGAGGGTGGTGTTGATCAAACAGCCAAGCTCTCTGGAGCTTAGCCCTGGAATTCCTTCATCTGACATAGATTTTAGATGGAAAATATTCATTGCCAGTCCCAAGTATGGAATAAGATTGTCAAGGCCAACTATCCCAGACTCCTTCTGCCAACTTCACTCTTGGACTGGCTTCAGATGGTCAGAATGGAAGGCGCCCTGGGTTCAAGTTCAGACTCCAGCCCTTAATGGTTGAACCCTTGAGCAAATCAAGGAATTTTGAGGTGCCTCAGTTTCCTCACTTAGAAAATGGGAGTGGCAACCTCTGCAGCAGAGTTGTGCAACAAGGAATTCCCAAATAAGAGAGAGGCATGATTATAGTTCTTCCTTCCTTAAGAGGTGAAGACATAAGAACTGCCCTCTGCCCCCAGGGTCCTCAGCTTGTCCTGAAAGAGATTTCTAGGTTTTCCCAATTTAAAAACAAAAATTGGTACTGAGGCTCTTTCTAGTGTATATCAATAACTTAAGAGTTCTCAACAATGTCCCAATGCTTCCAAATTACAGTCAATAGTAATGTCCTTTGCTTGGCATTTAAAACCTTCATCACCAATCTATTCCTGTTCCCTATGAAATCAAGGCTGATTTCATATCATTCCCCCCACCCCATCCTTCCCCTGTCTAAACTACAACAAAGCCACAATGGTCCCTGTGATGCTTCCCATCTCCTGTCACTTGTCCTCCGCATCTTCCCTTCCAGTCCCAGGGCTTCTCCTGTGAGAGGAAGCTAAGGCTCAGACAGACCAGAGAGACAATCTGGAGGAGGAGGAGCCACCCAAAGCTATGGGCAGTGTCCTCACACTCATTTGGAACCCAGATGGCATGACACTCACAAAGAGTCTAGCCCACAATCCCCTGCACCCAGATAGCTTTATACCAGGTATTTTAGGAAGAGGGAAATGTTAACTTAATGGGAAAATGTGCATTTCCAACAAGCTTTAGAAGCTCATCAACCCCAGATTCTACATCATTAACCAAAACTCAAAAAGCATTTACCCACCTGTACTAGACCCAATGATGCCAGCACAGAGGGCAGGTCCTAAGATGTTCAATGCAATAAGTTGGGATGGGTTGGCACCTGGCAGCCTCCAAGTTATCTTTAAGGAGTGAGGTGGAGTGGATGGAGATACTGTATGGTCTCTACCAGCACTAAACCCCAGAATTTAGGATTGTGGATGGGCTACCATGGCCTCCACAGATCTCTTCCAAGCCTGAGACTGTGGGAAGCTCAAGAGTGGGCAGAAGTTCTCTGCCAAGAAACCAAATGGATCGGCATAGGAAAGAATGAGAGCTCAGATCTGGGAGGTGGTTGGCGGGACACAAGAGCTATCTACATGGCATTTCTCTCCTTCAGGTCCAGCCACTTTTCCTTACAAACATGCAACAAGGTGTTTATAAAACTGTTTATGAAAGTCAAGTTCCTCCCTAAGAAAGGAGATGAGAATTTCTTCAATCATTACAATTAGTTTGGTTGCCACACTCAGGTGTCGACACACTCGGGGCAGTCGATGGGGAATGGAGATATTGCTTCTGGAACAAAACCAAATACTCATTTTGGTATTTGAATCCTTAAAAAGTCAGTCTCTTGTGGCTAAGTCACACTGGTAGGGTGCTGAGCAGAGAAGAACTTCCCAAATTTGAAATCTCTCTCTTTTCAGAGAAGCCAAAACAGGCCTGTCCTTCTAGCCAAGAGCCAAGGGAAGAGAATGGGAGCATCGTTTCCCAGTTCCTACTCAATAAAAGGCAGATGGAGAGAAAGAGTAAGATGGATTAAACTATGATATATATGAGCTGCACATGTATGCATGGATTGAGCAAAAGAAAAGTTCACTAAGATAAGGAATCACCAGATGAATAGGCCAAAGTTCCATCCACACCAGGAAAACAAAGTGACAACTTATCAGTGACACAGGATCTTGTCTGACTCCATGGCTTTTCCTATTTCTATTTCACAATGAAGTCATTCTAAGACAAATCAGTGAACACTATAGGGAACACATTCCCCACTAGTTTTAGCACATGGTTTAACATTAGGCAGTATCCATACAGGAATTCTGTGGATTCAGAGAGCAAGAGTGGAAGAACCGGCTTACCTGATCACCAGGATCAATGAAAAATTCCCAAGAGAAAAGTAAACCCGTAGAAGCAAAAGATGGCTAATTTCTAATTATTCAGTGGCTGATGGGGCAGTATGGGTATAGGCCTGTGTCTATGTGAGTTTGTATATGAGTGGCGATGTATGTGGGTCTTAAGTCTAGAGTGTGTATGTCCACAGTTGCATGAATGTGTATTGTGTGTCTATGTGGATGCGAGTGTGTGTGGTTATAAATGTGTGACTGTAGAATGTATATGGGCGTGAATGTTGATGTTTGTGAGTGTGAGTGTGTGAAGTACACTGAATGTGCATGTGCACGTGCGCAAATGTGTATGCATATTATGTGTGTATTAATATAGTCCATGTGAATGTGTGTGTAAGATATGTGCAAATGTGTATCCACATGTACAAGTGATTGTGTGCAAACATGGAGGTGTGGTTGCACATGTGTGTCACTGTGAGTGTACTGTAGGCTCAGTCATGCACGTGATTGGGTACCTGGAAGACTGTATGTGTGTATATGCTATGTGTGGGTGTTCCTGTGTATGAGTGTGTGTAAATGAGGATGTGTAGACATGCAAGCATGTATGGATGTGTGTGAGCACATGTGTGACATGCCTGTATGCACTGTGTGTATATGGGTGGGTGGGTGTCCAGGCCTGGAGGCCCACTTTGCCTTCCCCACTGCTCCCTCCTTCTCCACTGGGCAGGACTGCCTCCTTCAAAGGCCTCTGGCTCCCAAGGAGAGAAGTTGAGAATTGAATTCCTGCTTTAGAAGCTCAAAGGGCTGAGTCATTTAGTGGGAAAATGGGGGGGGGGGTGGCCCAGAGACCACCTGTGGACTTCTTTTATCTACAGCATCAGGGTCTTCCTTTTTTAGAGGTAATGAGGCAAGTCATCCTTTGATCAGGGCAGAGAGGATTCTTCATTAGCAGAGAGTGTTGAGGGAACCTTGACAAACAGTATTTTAATGAAGGCATGCTCACTGGAAGCCAGATCATGCCATCAAAAAGCTGATGGCAGCCATGGGCCCAGAGCCAGGCCTGCTGGTCCAGAGAGTTATCCCTTCCAAGATGCTCTCAACATCAAACACATGGAACTTGAACTGCCTCCTCATCTTTCAGGGTAGTTCCAGAGATGAGGAGCTAATGAGTTTGACCTTGGGGTGAGGGAAATGAAGGCTCACCCTTTGGAGCTGAATACAGCCTCTTCCCCAGACCTCCATCATTTCCCTTCACCTTTGGTCATCTGTTTTAACTCAAGAGAAGATGACAAGTGATAGAGGGACCTCTCTACCCCTATTACCCCACTAGCCAGCACCCATTTCTACCATCACAGACTATGAACAACAACAGCTGTTGAAAGGAAAGGTTTTATAAGAAAAATGACACATCAAAGGACTTCCTATGTCTGAATCATTCTCTGAAGCAACACTCTTTTGGTTCATGTGCTAAATGGAAGCTTTAGGAAACAGATATATTTGAAACAAAAGACAAATCCTAAGGACCTAGATCTGCTGCTTATAATGGATTGGTTTTAGGTAATAATCAGTGAGCACTAACAGAACACAAAGGAAAGCAAAAACTCAGTGTCTGCCCTCAAGGAGCTTACATTCTAATGGGCAAGACAATACTCAATAAACTCTAGAGCCAGTCAAGTCATATTTATTAAATGTCTCCTGTGTGTCAGACAATGGACGAATTGAGAATAGAGAAAGAGATAGAGATGTTGATGTCCTTATCTCAATGGAGCTCCCTGAAGGCAGGGATTCTTTGTTTTTATCTCCTCAGTAGGTTCCTTCATAAATGTTTGTTAGATTATGGTCTCAAATCAATCAGTGGATCATGAATCTCAAGGCTATGGGAAGGAGGATCACTCCACTAGCCCTCTCCACCTTCCCACTCAGAATTCTTGTTCATTCCACCTCCCAGTGGTCAGTCACTCCATCTATGCATCCATTCATCCATTTATTCACAATCTTCCCTTCAGTTTTGCTAAGCATTGGGGACACAATAACAAGATGGAAGAAGTCTCCATCCTCAAGGTGCTCACATTCTAATCAGTGAAGGATGATGTGTATATGGTCAGTTAGGTGGGTTATGGATAAAATGTTTGACCTGAAGTCAAGAAACCCTGAGACCCATACTTACTAGGGGTGACCATGGGTAAGTCACTGAAACTATCAACTGAGAATAACAGTAATAGCACCTATTCCAAAGGGCTGTCATGAGATGACATAGGCAGGGGTGCTCTGCAAACCTTAAATGCTATTTAAATGCTGGATATTTTATATGTGTCTATGTAAATACACAAATTCATAGGTAAATGTATATGTATATATATCGTTTTGGGAGGGGCTGAACTAATAGCTTGAGAAAGGAGGAAAAGGTTTATGAAAAAGGTGGTTCTCAAGTCAATACTTTAAAAAACACAAAAATTCCATGAAGCAGAGGTGAGGAAGAAATCTAGTGCTCCAATTCCAGGCAAGGGGCACAGATTTGGAAACTGGAATTGGAGCACTGGATTTAAGATGTTCAATAGACAGAAAGCGATGAAGAACTATGGTTAGAGAAGATACTGTCTTGGAAGTCATCTATAGAAAGATGATGAACCCCATGAGAGCTGTAATGTCACTGAAAAAGAATATGAAGAGTAGAGGAAGGGGTCTAGGCCCCAGATTGGGGTTGACACCCACTGCTTTGCAGAGTGACTTGGATGATGAGCTAGCAAAACAGACTCACAAAGAGGAGCAGAAAGGGGTAGGGAGGGGAGAGAAGTGATTAAGTGGAAGCACCTAGTGTAGGTGCCTTGTTCAAGGAGTTAAGGTAAGAAAATGAGGTAAAATAGATGACAGCTAGTGGAATCATTCAGTCAAATGAGAGTTTCTTGCTGGGACTGATGAGTCAAGATAAGGGGGAGACATGGGCAAGTTTGTAAGTAGTTGAGAAAGAGTCCATAGACAGGGAGAGATTGAAGATTAGTGAGAGGGTGATTCAATGTCAAATATCAGCAGGTTGGTCTTTCCCAGAGCCTGAAGTAAAAGAGAAAATAAGGAGGGCAGGTGGTGATGTCAAGGGGTTATGAGAGTGGGATTCTAAGTAAAGAAGATGGGAGAAGGTCTAGTCTTGTTTTGGATTTTTTTAAGGCAAAGACCTCAGCTGAGAGACCAGTGAGGTCAGGGTTTTTAAAAGCTTGGCTGGAGTTGAGATTGATTGGAAAAGCCAATGAGCTGAGTATGACAGAGCATCAGTGAGACAGGACTGCAAGGACTGCCTTGCTGCAGTGAGGGCCCAGGGGAATTAAATAATAATATTTATTGGATCTAAATATAGTTTGGATATGCCTCTTTCTCTGGCTCAACTAACAGCACAACAGTATGAACAGAGGCAGGTGCCATCCTTCCAAATAAGAAATCAATATTTAAATTAAATAATTAAATTTAATATTTTCAGGGTACTAGTACAGCTACAATGTTCTGGCTAGGAAGAGAAACTCAACTTTATAGATAATTCTTCAGAAACCTCCTACCTACTTCAGCTTATCAGATTAGACTTTTCTAGTCACACATCAATTTAATCCCTAAATCAAGGCCTTTTCAATTAAAATTCCTGCTCTTCATTTAAAAATCAACAGAGAAAAGTCTACATTTTTGATCCATCATATTCTCACACACAAATATCAGAAAATCTTCTGCTTATGTATTTTGATGTAACATTTAAATTTCTCTTATTGGTTTTGATTATGTGTCTGTACTATTTTTTTCATAGATGTTGACAGTGTACACAAAGAGAACACATTTAGTAACTTTTCATTTTAAGGATTAGTCTCTATTGATGTATTCAAACTCTTTGAGATGTTGAAATATCAGAAAACTGATGATTGTTTTTAATTAGAAAGGATCTTGGGTAATGATGCCACATTTTATTGTTTCTTCTGTTTAGAAGCAACATGTTCTCATGTTCCTGAACCTCCAACCTTGGTGTCACACAGGGAAAGGCCTTGTGGCAAATGGAGCTGAGCTCCCAAGGATGGGCACCACACCCAGGATTTCTAACCAGGAACCACAGAACCCCTAGGGCAGATTTAGTGGAATAGGGCTTTGGCTACTCCCAATTAATAGACAGCAATGAGTAACTCCTCTAACATATATAAATCATGTTTTATTTTTTTAAGACATGAAAGCACTCTGCAGAAACATTTTCACTACATGCCTGATCAGAAGACTGATAATAACTGTTTTCAATTGGAAAGGTTCTTGTGAAGTAAAGTCATGTTTTGTCAATATTCTTATGAATTTCGAGAACTCACTTAAAATTATTGAGATAAAATTTGGGAAAGATAATAATCTTATAGGCTACTTAAGTGCTTTGCAAGCACATATCTGAGTGAATGAATGGCAAACTTTGACTGTAATAATTCAATTAATTCTAAACCTGTCCTACAGTTGTCCCTTTGTACTACTGTCTTGCTACCATTTTCCACTTTTGTTGGAAAGCATGGGAGATTCATTCAATACCGGTAAACTACCAGACCTCATAATCTCTTATAAAGGCATCTGATTAAAGCTATCTATGTCTGGTTGAAGAAAAGCTGATGAAGAAAAAAAACTAGATAAGAAAGAAAACCGAAGGAATCGAAAGCAAAAATCAGAATTTAATCAAGTTAAGGACAAAAACTATGGAGTATTATCCTGAAAATACCTGCTGTTAAAACTAGAAAGCAATTTGACAGAAATTAGATTTAGATTAAGCTCTTAGACCAACACCACAATAATTAATAATTTAAGAATGGATACATGACCTGAAAGGTGGAAAAAGAAGAAGAGGAAGAGAGAAGAAGGGAAAGAAGGAGGAGGAAAAGGAGGAGATGTAAGAGGAAGAGGACCCTAGGCAAGTCACTTAAACTCACTGCTCCTCAGTTTGCTCATCTTGAAAATGAAGGAATAAGATTTGATGGCCTCTAAAATATTACCTGGGACTAAAGCTAAGAAAAAAACAAGAAAAAAGAAAAATGAAACATTCAATGTTGGAAAGCTTCTGGGCAGGCAAGCACATTGATACACTGGTGATAGGTCTGGGATGAGGTCCATTGTGCAAGAAAAAATGAGTAAACTATAAGGGACTCAACAATCCCATCCCTGGGGTTGGAAAAATGAATGCAAGGACAAAAGCATCAATAAAATAAATTAAAAATAATGCAAAAAATAAACCACAATTTAGTTTCTTAATACTATCAAAAAAGGAAATGATCTCCATCTCACAAGACCTGATACTAAAGAAATGGCTCTTCATTGACTTACCAAGGAACTATTTGGGTTTACTGTGTCTAACCTTCTGCTCAACATTGAGAATGCAAACAAAAAACAAACAAACAAAAAAACCCTCACTGTTCTCTTGATAGTCCTGACCCATCCCAATAATATGTTCCAGAATATTACCCTCACTGGTCTGTCCTTTACAGACTTCATCATTTCCCCTTTTTCTAAAGTCATGACAAATGGCCTTGTATGGTTTCTGCTGTGCCATCTTCCCTTCTCTTCATGAGCAGACCCCAAGTTCAGACTTCCATCGCTTTTCTTTCTATCTGGACTATATGCCAACATTTCCCTAACTGACATCCCTGACACTGGCCTCTGCATTCTCTAATTTATCCTTCTTACAAGTGGCATGCTGCTATTCCTGAAGCAATCTCTATGTTACTCCCCTGCTTAAGAAATTCCAGGGGGATCTCCCTTGCCCTCTAGGATAAATGAATTAAAAAATTCCTCTGCTTGGGTTTGATAGCCTTTCACAATCTCTCCTGCACGATGATATCCTTCACACTTCCTATGTTCTAGCAAAATGAGCCCACTCACTTCTCACAACTTGGCTCTCTGGCCTCATTGTAGGAATCCACTCCCTCACTACTTCCTTTGAGAAACCCTAGCTTCCTTCAAGACTCAACTCAAGAGTCTCTCTGAAACCCCTTAACTGCCAGTGCCCTCCCCATATTACCTGGCATCTGTGTTGTGCAAATGTATCTTCTCAAGTCAAAATGTTAACTCCTTGAGTGCCCTCAATATTTTATTTGCCTGACACATAGTAGGAACTTCATAAATGCTTAATGATTTGTCAGCTGATTGATTGATTCCTTCACTAATCTACTTTCCTTGACTTCCTTATCCCTGACTACTTGGGGGTGACACTGAAGGCAATAGGAAGGAGAATTAGGATTCACATAGGTAGTTGGTCATCTTGTATTTATTAAGCACTTACTATGGGCTGGGCACATTGTGCTATACCACACTGGAAATACATTCACTCTTACTTGCAAGGAGTTCCCAGACTGCTGGGCAGTACATTAACCTCAAGACAGAAATCCATAGAAGTCACTGTTAAATCCTTCAGTTGGATCAGTGAAATGCAAGCATTAGATATATTCAAGCTTCCATATTTTGTGCAATAAAAAAAATTGTATACCACATGAGTCAGGATAAAAGAGATCAGGTTTTAAAATAACTGTATGAACTGGTGAGAATCTACAGCATGCCATGAACTATGTCCTAAGCTCCTATGCTTAGAGGAAGAAGCAATTCACTTGTTTTACAGGTGAGACAACTGGAACCCAGACTGATTTCATAATGAAGATGATATTGATAATGATTCTTAGTATTCTGATTATAGCTAGTATACAAATAGCACTCTAAGGCTGGCTAAGTGTTTTTTCAATCATTTTAATAACCCTGGGAGGGAGGAGCTAGTACTATGCACATTTTTTCAAAATTAACACAGTTGAGGTTCAGGGATTTGTCCAGGTCACTCAGTTAGATTTGAACTCAGGGCTTTTTCCTTCCAGATATAGGTAACTAGGTGATGCCACAGTGCACAGAGTGCTGAACCTGGAGTCGGGAAGACCTGAATTTAAATCTGGTCTCAGATTCTGCCTAGTTGGGTGATCTTCAGCAATTCATTTAACCTCTACCTGCCTCCATTTCCTTAGCTCTAATATATAAGCTGATATTTAGAAGTATCTACCTCACAGGTTTGCTATGAAAATCAGTTGAGAGAATATATTCAAAAAGCTAGGCACAGTACCTTGACTGTTGAACCACTTGATTTGTCCAAGATCCCAAAGTAAATGGCAGATCAAGGATTTGAACTCAGATCTGACTCTAACAGAGCACCAATTCCACTGTGCCCACTTTTATAGTCTAACAAGAGTATAAGACTCTCCCACAAATTGAAACTCAGAAACTTTCCTGGTGCAATCTGGGGTTTCAATTTTACCTTACACACACTAACAAAAACCAGGGGTCTCTCCCTACTCTCAGCCTCCTGCCAAGCTAGCTGGAACTGAGGTGACAAGGGGTCAGAGACCCTCTAACACTACTTGATCCTCAAGATTATGGGATACTGTCATCACATTCATGACCAGCATCCTGCCCCAGAAGAGGACCCAGGCACTCTCTTCACAGCCCCAGTGGAAGCTGAACTTCCCCAAGAACAACCCTTTGCATCTGAAAAGTCACATAAGGCACCTCCCTCCCTTCTAAGTCACCTTTCATAGCATTGTCAAGAAGAAGGCCAGGGGAGAGACTGAATCTTCATGAATTTTAATTGCATCTTATTCCCTCAGACTATAGTCTCTGAATATGTATGAGGCAATGCTTCTAGTTTCTTTCAAAAACAAAAGTACATTGCAGAAGGTACACTGAGATTTCCATTTCCTTCTTTAAGGGAAAAGAAGTTAGATTCAACCTGTACAGTTTCTCTTTGAGATAGAAAAATTTGGTTTCCCAAAATGAAAACCCACCAGGGTCAAGCAGGAAATGACCCTAAAGAGGTAACACATGGCCTGAATTTGGGAAACCAGACCCGTATTCACCACAGACCAAGGATGTCTATAGAAGAATCCATCTCTAATCTAAGCATGAAATAGCCAGACAAAAGCTAATTAAAGTCCCAGCTCTATGGAGGCCTCAGGGGAGCTGACTTTTCCAAGATGACATTAACAGTGATGCCTTAATTCAAGCATTGGTATCAAAACCAAGAATTAATGTGGAGGAAAATGATATTCTAAAGGTCAACAAGGTGAGAAGCATTCACCAGTCTGAATAAAATAGAAATAATGCCCAAAGGAATGGTTTTTCCTTTAATTAAATAGTTCACTTTTCTAGATTGTTATTGAGATCCCTAAGGCAGGGAGGAAATGGAAAATATGATTTTATAAGGGAGGGAAGAAAAAAAAAATTAAACAAGAGAAAAAAATGGATAAACTACACCACTTTTGCAGAGTATTCAACCTTAATAAAATGAAATTGAATAGAAATCAATGTTACTCTTATAACTTAGTGAAAAAATTCAGCTGCACCAAAATAACTATGACTACTGCTACAGCTACTGCTAGCATCACTACCACTATTACTGCCACTACCACCACTACAATACCTATCTCTACTATGACCACTACAACCACTACCACTACCAGTATATTAACTATCTCTACTACCACTGCCTCTACTACCACTACCACAACCATTACCACTACCATTACTGTAACTATTTCTACTACTACTACCAATACTATAATTATCTCTGCTACTACTACTACTACCATTACTACCACTATCACTACTACTATTACAACTACCATTACTGTCACTACCACTACCACTACTGTAACTATCTCTACTACCACTACCTCTACTACTCCATTTTCTCCTTTTTCCTCTTGTTATATGAAGGGGTGAGTGGGAAATACAGAGTTTACAGGGTTTTGTGTAATAATAGTAATAGTAATTTATATCTGCATAATTTATATATAATTATATAGTGCTTTTAAGGTTTGTGAATTGCTTTATATATGTTAACTCATTTGATCTTCACAATAACACTGGTAGTAGCTGAGTTAGGCACTTTTATTATTACTATTTTTACAGATGATGAAACCGAGACACAGAAATGTGAGATTTGTCCAGACAGGTCCACACTGCCTTTGTGAGACAGAATTGGAACCCAGCTCTTCCTGGCTCTGTCTTAACAATGGCAAATTCAAGTAGAACAGATGGCCAAAACAATGGACATATGAGGATCCCTGTGTAGCTCAGACACTTGTCTTAAATGGCTGTTTTAAAACAACTACCCCACAGGACTGTGATGAGGACAGAATTAGATAATAACTTAAACTGCTATGTAAACACTAGCTATTACTGATATTATTTCATTACAGCCTATGAGAACTGAATGTAGGGTTGTAGGGTGTGTCCAAGGAAAACTAGTAGTACCTTGGTGTGAGGGCTGCTAAGCCCTCCTCAGGGCTGCTTTCCACCTTTGATGTCCACCTGAGCCACCTAACTCTTACTCGTGGCTCCAAGAAGCTGTAGCATGCATAGTGGCTACATCAAGGTAAACCATTTCAGCAGGTGGACTAAACCAGGTTGAGGGTAACTGAGAGAGTCTAAACTCATCAGTGAGTAGTTGGGGTTGTCTACCCCAAGCATGTGAAGTCTTCCACTGGTGGAATGGGTGGAGGAGAACAATTTGTTCCAATGGTCATGAAGCCAACTAAAGCAGGTGTGGAGCGCTTAGTCCTTGGTTAGACATTGAAGGTGCCACGGTCATTCACTGCATCTAGAGCCATCCCCAGTGGTCTTGACTCTGTCTTGCTATGCTAGATCATGACTTTGGAGCAGAGTGAGGCAGTTGATTTTGTGCAGCTCTACCTAAAATCCAATTTAGGCATACAACTAAAGACATCATCCATACTTTACCATCCCTCAAAGTGCTGTGGAGACAGGCAAGTGATGAAGAAACAGGTGTGGATACACTGAAACCTGTATTCATACCCCTACACATAGGCAGCCCAGGTCATAGCATCATTTCTCCACTGAAAGCAGCAGTGAGATTTGACAGCCCCCTGGGTGACTGAGCAGCCCTTCTAAGGATGGCACTGCTCACTTCCTGATGCAAGGGAGGGGCTAGGAAAAGTGCCCTAAAAATTGTCTGCTTACCCAAACCTGGACTGATTCCTTCAGTAAGTGGGGAATTGCACAGCATGATCAAGATGCAAAACAAATCCACAAAAAACTTCTTCAAAGAAGATTCCATTCACCATCAGTGCATAGAATGCACACACTCATAGACAAGACAAAATCCAATAGATGTTTTGCAAAAGAACTCAGCAGGTATGGTATCTAAATAGCAGCCCTGACTGAAACAAGGGCTGCAAATGAAAGGCAGCTTCCTGAAATTGGAGATGGATACATATTTTTCTGGAGTGGTCACAGTGAAAGGTAATGTCATGAAGTTGGGGTAGGTTTTGCAATCAAAACAAATCAAGTCAACATTCTTGAATGCCTACCAAAAGGTGTGAATGACAGGCTCATGACAATGAGATTGCCATTTCTAGGAAAATGCCATGCCACCATCATCATCAGTGCCTATGCTCCTAACATGACAAACACTGATGAAGTTAAAGAAAATTTTACGAAGACCTGGAGACCCTTATCATCAATGTACCAAAAGAGAATAAGCTTATAAATCTCGATGACTTTAATTCTAGATTACCAGACAGGGCAGAGTCCTTGGGAGGAATGAAGTTGGAAACAGCAACAGCAATGGTCACCTTCTACTGAAGACTAGCACATCTCATGACCTTCTCATCACAAACTGTCTTACATTTACCTAAACACAATAAAACTTCCCAGATACACCCTCACAGCAAACATTGGCATCTATTAGACTATGTGATCATAAAGAAGAGATAGCTAGGGTGTGAGAGTGACAAAAACAATGTGTGGTGCAGAGTGCTGGACTGATCACAGACATCCTCTCTAAGCTAAATATTCATATTCAACAAAGCAATGGTCCCAGAGTAAAATAAATTTAGAAGAATTAATGTCAAGAGATTAGAGTGACTCTGAGCAGGAACAGTTTGTTACTAAATTACAGTGAGCTGAGCCAACAAACAGTTGGTAACAGTGGAGAAGAAAAGGAGTGTGCAACTTTCAGAGATCTGGTACTGCATTTGCTCATCTGGGCCAGAACACTCGCAAACACCAGAACTAGTTTAATGAAAATGATGGGGGAAATACAGGAGCTGCTGAATGAAAAATGAGAACTCCACAGGGTTTACCAGCAGGATAGTTCAGATGCAGGACTCTTGGCTCAGTAAGAAAGTAGATGAAATTCAATTTTATGCAGACAATAATCAACCAAATGCTTTTTATGGGCCAAAGACATATGGCAAATCTCAACTACTCAGTACTGATGGATACACAATAATTAAAGATGAAGATATGATCCTAGAGAGATGGCTGAACACTTTCATAGTGTTTTTTTAATTTAATATTTATTTATTCTCATTTTGTAGAAATGTTTTTATACATTAATAAAATATTTTTGTTTAAGAGTAAAAAAAACACCCCCTCCCCCCAAAATATAGACTCACTTGAGCGATAAAGGGGAGAGAAAAAAATTGAAATTAAAATAAAAAAGTAATAGTAATAATTGTAGGTATGGCCAGGTGGTGCAGTGGATGTAGAACCAGCCCTGGAACCAGGAGCACCCAAGCCCATATCCGGCCCCGTACACCCAACAATCACCCAACTGTGTGACATGCAACCCACCCCAAACCCACTGCCCTGCAAAAACCAAAAAAAAAAAAAGACCTAAAATAAAATAAAATAGTGATAATAGTAGGGCTGCTAGGTGGCGGATAAAGCACTGGCCCTTGAGCCAGGAGCACCCGGGTCCAAATCCGGCCTCAGACACCCAATGATTACCCTGCTATGCCGCCCCAGGAAAGCCACCCAGCCCCATTTGCCCTGCACTCCCCCCAAAAATAATAATAATTAAAAATGTGTTTCAGTCTGTGTTCCGACACTGCCAGCTCTGTCATGGGTGGATCACATTCTTTAGGATAAGTCCACATTGCCATTGCTGATCGCAACTCCCTCCTTTCATATTTCTCCACTACCATGTACTATATTTTCTCTCTCCTTTCACTCTTGACTCTGCTGTAGGGTAGCTGAGTGTTGCAGCAGACAGATCCCTGGCCCCGGGGCCAAGAGGCCCTGAGCCCCCATACTACACCTTAGGCCCAGCATCCACCTAGTCCTATGGTCCCAGACAGGCCATCCAATCCCAGCCCCTTGTAAAAAAAGAAAATATGTTATATCTGAGCACTCTACCCCCATGGTCCATCATCTCCTCCTTCATTCACATCCCCCCTTCCCCCTGGTTCCCCCCGTCCTTCTTACTCCAGATGTCTATACCATATTGAGAATATATGCTGTTTCCTCTCCTAGCCACCTCTGATGAGAGCAAAGATTCCTTCACTCCCCCTTGCCTTCCCCCCTTCCATATCATTGCAATAGCTCAATGTAGCAAAGAAAAATCTTATCTTGGCCTATTTCCCCCTCTCCTTTTTCTTTCTCCCATTACATTTCCCTTTTTTCTATTGACTCCATTTTTACACCATATTTTATCTTCAAATTCATCTTTCTCCTGTGCTTCAACTATAAAAGCTCCTTCTACCTGCTCTATTAACTGAGAAGGTTCATATGAGTATCATCAGTGTCATTTTTCTATGCAGGAATACATGCAGTTCATCATTGTTAAGTCCCTCATATTTTCCCCTTCTCCTCCAACCTCTATGCTTCACCTGAGTCCTTTATTTGAAGATCAAACCTTCTGTTCAGCTCTGGCCATTCCAACAGGAACATTTGAAATTCCCCTGGTTCATTGAAAGTCCATCTTTTTCCCTGGAAGAGGACATTCAGTTTTGCTGGGTAGTTGATTCTCAGTTGCATTCTAAGCTCTTTTGCCTTCCAGTATATTATATTTATATTTATATTTAATGTAGTTGCTGCTAAGTCCTGTGAGATCCTGATTGCAGCTCCATGGTATTTGAATTGTGTCCTTCTGGCTGCTTCTAATATTTTCTCTTTGACTTGGGAGTTCTGGAACTTGGCTATAATATTCCTGGGGGTTGGTTTTTTGGGATCTCTTTTTCAGGGGATCAGCAGATTCTCTCCATTTCTATTTTGCCCTCTGCTTCTAAGATATCAGGGCAATTTTCCTGTAGTAATTCTTTGAAAATGATGTCAAGGCTCTTTTCCTGATCATGACTTTCAGGTATTCCAATAATTTTTAGATTATCTTTCCTAAATCTGTTTTCCATATCAGTTGTTTTTTCAATGAGATGTTTCACATTTTCTTCTAAGTTTTCATTCTTTTGGTTTTGAAGTATTGATTCCTGATTTCTGGTAAATTCATCAATCTCCCTGAGTTCTATTCTTTGTCTGAAGATTTGTTTTCCTCAGAGAGTTTTCTTATCTCTTTTTCCATCTGGCCAATTTTGCTTTTTAAAGCATTCTTCTCCTCAACAACTTTTTGAACTGTTTTATCTATTTGACCTAAGCTGGTTTTTAGCATGCTATTTTCTTCAGCATTTTTTTGGATTTTCTTGACTAAGCTGCTGACTTCATTTTCATGTTTTTTCCTGCATCTCTCTCCTTTCTTTTCCCAGTTTTTCTTCCAACTGCCTCATTTGATTTTCAAATTTTTTTTTGAGCTATGTCATAGCCTGAGTCCAATTTCTGTTTTTCTTGGAGTCTTTAGATGCAAGATCTTGTGCTTGCTCATCTTTAGACTGCCTGTTTTGATCCTTCTTGGGCTCACAGGCAAAATATTTTTCAATGATGTTCCTCTTTTTTCTCTGTTTGCTCATTTTCCCAGCCTAAGCCTGTTTTGGGGGATGCTTCCTGAGCTTTTGGGACACTTCCACAAGGATTTCAGTGTGTGAGGGTCTGTCCTACGTCCTGGTCTGTCAATCACCATAAGTGCCCCCCTCTGCCACAGGGCTGAGGTTGGGGGTGGCCCTGCTATTCTATGGGGGCCTAGACTGTGATCAGGATCTGAATGTGGTCAGAACCCCAGAGTCCTGTTCCAGGGGCAGAGTTCAGCAGTCTCTCTTCACTCCCCTCCCTAGGTTCAATGGGCTTCCCCTGCTTCTGTTTCCTGGATCTGGACTGCCTGAACCATGCTGTTTGCTGTGTGCCCTGAGGGCTGGGTTTCAAGTGCTTGCTCCAGCAGAGGTCCACAGGGCATAGGTCAGGAAACTCCCCTGCTGCTGTGAGCCCTGGCTCCCAGCACCCTGGGGCTGCTTCCGGGAAGCTGAAGTTCTTTCACTCTGGCAGGCCACCCCTCTGAAGAGCCACCCCTCCAACCCTGGGGAGCGGAGCCTTTCTGCTCTTTTCCAGGTTACCTTGAGCAGTAGGAGAACTGCTTCACTGGGTCCCTCTGTGGGTTCTATCTCTTGAAAATTTAGTTAGAGTCCTTAGTTTATAAGTTTTATGAGAGAGCACCTAAGAGAGGATCTTCTGTTGTCACCATCTTGGCTCTGCCCCCTCATAGTGTTCTTATTGGACCATCATCAATCAATGCAGAAGCCATTGACTGTTTACCTCAAACTGAAGTGAATCAGTCCCTAGCTGAAGTTCCAACTGAAGAAGAGGTTTTGAATGCCATTTTGCCACCAAGTGGCAAAGCACCTGGTGCTGATTCTATTCCAGTTAGATCTGCAAGAAGGGGAATGTCCACTGTTCATCTAAAAACTGACTGAAATTTTCCAGGTTATATGGCTTGAAGAGGTCATCTCCCAAATTTTCAAAGATGCCTCCATCATCTGTCTGGAATAGGTTGTCCTGCAACAATCACTTTTAGTCATTGCTGGTAAGATTCTTGCCAGAATCTTCTCAATAAGCTTATCCTTCACATGGAAGATGATCACCTCTCTGACAACCAGTGTGACTTCAGGAAGGGTCAAGGAACTGTCGATATGGTGATTGCTGCTCAACAACTCCAGGAAAATGCCAGGAACAGAACAGAGGTCTATATTCAACATTCATAGATCTGACCAAGGCCTTTGATACCATCAGTCATGAGGGTTTATGGAAAATAAGGTAAAAATTTGTTTGCCTGGAGAAGTTCATCAGTATTGTTCATCAGTCTCATGACAGCATGCTCTCAAGATTTCCCAGTCATCAGTGGAGTGAAACAAGGATAAGTCCTTACTCCTATGCTCCTTAGCATGATGTTTTCAGCCATGTTATCAAATGCCTTCACCTGTGATAGAACATTCTGAGCTCATACTGGTCTGTCTGATCAGTCACAGTAGGACATGCTGTAATTTGTCTCAAACATAGTGATGTCATTTTGGTCTTCTTTGATAATGAAGGACAAGAACCAACCATAAGAACTGATGAGAGGGAAAGGAAGGGAAAAGGAAAAGGAAAAACAAAGCCAAAGAAGAAGGGAAAGGAAAAAGAAAAGACAAGACCAAAGGGGAAGGGGAAGGGGAAGGGAAAAGGAAAGATTAAGAAAAGAGGAAGGGGGAAAGGAAGGGTACAGGTGAGAGCCTTGAAAACTCAAAGTCAGGATCCAGGACATGGGTTATGAGCCAATGAAGTAGACTGAGAAGTGGTTAGGAACAGAACAGGAAAATGCCATATCATGAAAACCAAAAATAAACAAACAAACAAAAACCAACAGAAAAGAGATATCATTCAGAAAAAAAAGGCCGGTCATCAGAGTCAAAGGCTGCAGAGAAATCAAAGCCAGGCTCCTAACTCTTCCAATTATACTTTGCTGCCTCTAATTAGAATAAATTCTTTCTTTTATTTTTCCCTCTGACTATAAACTGTCATCCTAGCTATTTCTGCTTCCTGTCCTGCTGTGCTTTTCTCTAGTAGAACACTGGCCATCCCTCATCCAGGCCTCCAAATATCATATCCTCCTTCAGATTTTTCCAGACTAAACACCCTGAGCTTCTTCCTATGGCATGGCTTCAAACCCCCTGCTCACCCACCCAGCCCACTTCCTCTCCTCTGGGCACACTCACATTCGTCAAGATGTCTTTAATTCTGGGAGAGAGCTGGGATCTCATCCATGGAGACACACCCTTCAGGAATACAACTTGAAACCTAGACACATGCCGCCATCTTGTGCCAATCTTGTCTTGTCCTCCTGTAAACTTCCACAAGCATTTGATCTACTTAATAGAGACCAACCAATCCTGCAGATGTTTACTAAGCTTTTAATATGTTCAAAGCACTGGACTAGGTGCAGTAAAAAGATAAAAACCCCCAAACCCCCTTCCATCAAAGAACTTATGCTCACCTTGAGCAGTACAGCAAACACAAAAATAAGTAAGGTTGTTCTCTCAATACACATAGATGCCAGTGGAAGAGGAGAGCTGTCCATTGGCAACTCAAAACATCTATGAGAATAATAAGCCATGTCATTCATCTCCTTTGGGATCTGGGGCCAAACAGGACTCTTAGGGAAATAACTCCTGTCCCCCCAAAACAATTTTGTTTTCTTTTTTTTTCCATTCAGTATTCATGAACTCAGCTAATAATATACTTTTTCATGAGTATCATGAATAGCATTATATTTTTTGTTGTTGTTAAATTGTTCTTCAGTCAGGTCCAGATCTTCATGGCTGGATTTTGGCAAGGATACTGGAATGGTTTGCCATTTCCTTCTTCAGCTCATTTTACAAAAGAAGAAACTGAGGTAAAGAAATTAAGTGACATACCCAGGATTGTACAGCTAGTGTCCAAGGCCACATTTGAACTCAGGAAGATCAGTGTTCCTGCCTCTGGGTCCAGCTCTCAATGAACCATGGCACCATCTAGCTGCCCATATTACCAATATCCTTCATTATTACTAAGGATTTTTTCCCCAAATGGTTAACTGCTTGATGAAACTACAAGAATGAAGTCTTGCATTACTCTCCTCCAAATCAAGGTTTGGAAGCAAATTTTATGCCTGCCAAACAAGAACAAGTTCTAGGTTAAACTATACACTGCCCAACATTCCAGTTTTTCTCTCATTCTCCAAGGAGGATGGGGGCAGCAGAACGGCTACACAAAACCTGGGTAATTCTTAAACCAATCACAAAGTGCCCATTGCCCATTTAAAGGGTAAGAGGAAAGCTTTGGTGGTTGTTTTTCAATCAGCATCTGGAAATCATTGCTGAAGGTTGACTCACATGACTCCCTGGCACCTTACTGGTTTTCAAAGAGGCAAATGGGAATCACTGGGAAAGGTTCTTAGAGGAAGACAAATGAGAAGAAAGGTACTGGGTTTAATTTGCACACACACACACACACACACACACACACACACACACACACACACACACAGAAAGACTTGAAGGCAAATGCCTTCAAAGACTTGATGGCTTTAAGTCCCAAAATAGCTTCATTACTCAAGCCAATTAAGTTCTAAACTTGCTATATTCTCTGAAGCACTTTAGTTTGAAAGAAGCTAAGCATTAAAAATCAATTATTTCAAACATTCATCTGGCATCTTGTCTCCAACACTATGGGTACCAAGGCCCATTGCTTCCACCTATAATCATGATCCTCACTGAAAATTCTACTATTTTACTGACATAATTTCTACTCCACAAACAGTTCTGCTGCAATGTCTCATTAAGGCTAAGTTCTCAGTCTCAATCAGTGAGATCCTGTTGGGTAAGAAAAACAGTTGGTAGCACAAAGAGGCCTGGAGTAGGAGTCAAGGTGATTGGAGTTCAAATCCTATTTCAGTCATTTACTAGTTGTATGATCCTGGGTAAATCCTTAACCCATCTGCCTCAATTTCCTCATCTTAAAATGGGAATAATAACAGTACTTCCCTCCCAAGGTCATAGTGAGGATCAAATGATATAATACAAATCTAATTAGACTAGAGAAATTTCTGGTATCATCATCATCCTCATCCTCATTAGCATCACCACCACCACCACCACCACCACCACACTAGAATAGCTCTTTCACTTTCTCAGGATTTGCTCCCATGAAGTATATGATGCCAACTCTGCACCCAAGAGGCTTAGAAAACATATTAAAAAGGCGACCCACCATGTACTTTTCTTGTAGGTTCTGAAGTATGTGTACCTCATGTCACATTAGATGTAAGTTGTTGGGGACAGGGTTTGTTTTCACTTTTTCCTTTGCATCCTCAATGCTTTTGTTACTGAAATAAAGTACATAAAAGATCTAGAGAGTGGAAGTGAGTGGTAATTCAGCAGATGGGCCTTGGGGAAGGGAGTGGTAGATTAGGAAAAGAAGGAAGGAAAGAAGGAAGGAAGGAAGGAAGGAAGGAAGGAAGGAAGGAAGGAAGGAAGGAAGGGGAGGGGAGGGGAGGGGAGGGGAGGGGAGGGAAGGGGAGGGGAGGGGAGGGGAGGGGAGGGGAGGGGAGGGGAGGGAAGAAAGCATTTCAGATAGGACAGGTAGAGAAAAGGTCCGCAGTCAGGAGACAGAAAGCCATGTTTGAGGAACAAGAAGGCAGCTATTGTTGCTTAATAAATGCTTAGTAACTGATTGTCTGGAAACCCAACAGAATTCTAAAGCAGCTCCTTTGTGTTTTGATTTCAGCACAACACAAACTACTATCCAACCCTCGTTCATAAATTGCTTACTTCATGCAGTCATTCAGGAAATCTGGAACAACATGATTCCCCCCTTAATATTCATTTTTTACACAATCTTGTTTCTTTTTGGCATCTGGATATGTATCTCCTAGGAGCCAATGAAGATCACTTCCCATTCCATGCTGCTGCCCCTTTGAATGATCAGCAAATTGTAGTTAAACCTGAACCATATGGCTTAAAGGGAAGACTTCCAAAGTGCAACCCTGTTATGAGTAAGGAGAACTGGCTTTGGCCAGGAAGACATTATGTCAAGTTCCATTTGTGACATAGTGACTGCTAAATTCACTTAACGTCTCAACGCCCCAGGCAAATTTCTTAGACTCAGATGTCAAGCAGTTGGTCATCCATGTGGTTAGTGAGTGTTCCTCACTGATGGCCCCCATCTTGTAGGTCTAATTGGGGTACATGTTTCATCCAAGCTCTCTATTCTAGAACTCCTCTAAAGTGAGGTTCTCTCTACCTACAAACCTTTTTCCTTGGTGAAATCAGAAGTGTCTTCCTCCAACATAATTGTGTGGTCACTTACAAGGTGCTGTCAACCCAAGCTGGTCCAAGATGCTGGGGCCCCCTCTTATCCAATAATTTTTTTTTCATCAGTACCAAGTCACTTCATTGGGATGTAAATGGTGGTCGTTTTTTGGTACAGATTATGAAAAGGTCAGATAACCAAAATATGCATGCACTGAAAGACAGCAGGAGTCTGGCCCACAGTTCCCAGGTGTGGGGGAAGCCAGGGTGGCTTAGCTCTCATGGTCGCTGTCTCCAAGGGTGTGCTTGTCAAAAAGATATCCCACCATGCCAGAATCAGGGCCCCCATCTTGCCAGGTTGGTTACGTGGTCAGGCAGTTGTTTGATGGACTTGACCTGTTAGTCCAGGTCGTGGGTCTCGATGAAATCACATAGGTGGGGTTGTTCTTGTCAGCTGCCAGCTTGTGCAGTTCTGGTACAGACTGATAGATGCTTTTTCCAAGTGCAGCGCACCCCATGGCGTGGCCTGCTCTCCCGGGCATCACAGTCCACTTTCTGATGTCCTGTGGGACATCCTGGCTCTGCAGCTCCATCAGCCTCTTGGCGGCCGCTGCTGAGGACTGGCACAGGAAGTACTAGGTCAAGTTCCTCAGGGCACGTCGTGGCGGTCAAGGTAGTATGACATGGACAGGGGGGCGTAGGAGGCTCCAGGTGGATGTGGCGCTTGATGGCAGCCTCCTAGTCCTGGTGAGGGGGAGACACACGGGCACGGTGGCAGCGGCGGGAGGGCAGCAGAAGTGTCGGGGCTGGTGAAGGTGGGCAGGTGGCTGAGGGCGGCTCCGCCGGAATCGGCACATCTAACGTTCAAGCACTGCTGAAGCAGCGACTCCCCCCCCTGCGCATCTGGCCCAATATGATGTTAATGGTGATTACCGTGGCTTCTCCTCTCCCAGTGATGAGAAAGGGCACACACTCACGGTGCAGCCACCCTAATTTCTGTAGTCAGTCATTCGGACATAATGTGGTTAAAATTGTTTCAAGTTCAATACTCCACAGGTGCATCCAAGTCAGCTCATCTTTACAAATTACAGAGGGCGTAGAAGTGAGCACGTTTTATGGGAAGGCACCTTACAAAGCTTGAGAAACAAAAGGAAAGATGAAAGCAGTTCCTGTCCCCTCAGAGCTTAATTCTAGTGTGGAACACAACTACCAAACTGTGTAAGAAGTGAAAAGCCAGGGAGACCAAGAGTAGAACCAACTGGCTTCAGCACCAAACCCAAAGTGGAGCTTCATGCCCTTGGGAGCTTGGGGGTGGACTGGGGGGGGGTGAAGGGGAAGGGGGACAGAATGCCAATCGGACTGTTTGTATTTGATCCTAAGACAGAGAGAACAAAGGCAGGGAAGACAGGAGAGGGAAAGGCTTCCAGCTATCTGTATTTTGTATAGCAACACTGAAGCAGAGGAGAGCCAGAGGATGAACCTTGAGAACAGGCCGCTGGACCGTCCTGAGGGAGGGATCCTTGGAAGGAACAGTTTCAAAGGAAAAGTTTGGTTGACTTGTCGAGACAGTAGATGCTGTGTCTCCTCTGTCTCTCTCTCTCCCCTCCTTCCTTCTTCCTTTCCCTCCTTCTCCTCCTCCTCCTCCTCCTCCTTCTTCTTCTTCTTCTTCTTCTTCTCTCTCTCTCTCTCTTTCTCTCTCTCTTTCACAGATCCCCTTCACAACATACAACAGTCCTATACATACACCCACTCACAATGTACTTACAGTGTTACAAACACTCCAATGTCCCATAGAGATTGTACTTCTTGCCTGAAGGCCTTCCATTTCCATCTTGTGATAAGCAGCAGGGCAAGCTGCATTTTGGAAATATTTTCTTTGGCACTAGTTGGTCCATTCTTGACAGGCCTCATTTACTTCCAAAAAGTCCCAGTCTCATCAGACATCAATGGATTCTATTTTCTCAGACTTCATCTCTTGTTAGAAGCATATGTTTAACTTGCATGAGCCCAGTCCAGTTACAAGCAGGTTCATTAACACTAATGGTATCTTTCCCAGAGCAGTACTTCATAAATGTCAGTTACATTAAAATGTATTTAAATGATAGCCATGGAAAGTGAATTCTCTACATATTTCAAGGCTTTAGCAACATATAGATATTTGTGATGACCATATTTGATAATTCAACCATTTAGAATTAAGGAATCAGAGGCTCTTGAGTCTAACTCTCAATTTACGGATGAGGAAGATGAGGTCTAAGAGAAGCAGAGACACATCTAACATCAAGTGATGAAAACACAAGACTCAAATCTCTTAGAACTCTTGGCTCCTTCACTGTTTGGCTCCAGGGGTGCCTTTGATTAGCTCCTGCTGCTAACTCCCTATCCACAAATCACCCGCATCAAGAGTGGACTCTAGGCTTGCTTCATGTTGTTTCCTCTTAGAAAAATGGAGGCTCCTTGAGGGCAGCCACTAGAGCATTGTTTTTGTCTTTGGTTCTCCAGGGCTTGTCAAGCAGGTGCTTGATTAGTGCCTGCTGGTACTGAAAAGCCAGTTCTATGACTCTAACTACAAGCTTTTTCCCCCATACACCCACTGCTTCTCTAAGAGATATGAACAATTTCCCTCAAATATAAAAACCATTTATTTTTCTAATTTCTTGACCAGTAACAAGACTTTGTTGGGAGTCTGTAAGTCAAAATTTATAACATTCAGCAACAGATTTAAGCATCAATGTCCCATTATATTTTCAAGGCATGCTACCATAGTACAAAAGCTTGGGGCCTTTACAGATTGAGATGATGCTAGCCCAATTGTCCCTTGATGGCAGTCTCTGGCTCAGGTCCAAAGAGGTAATGGATTCTTGCTCATGCACTCACTCTGTTACCTCCTCTGTTGCCATGACCCCATGAAACAAGAGTAGAAGCCACAGGAGTGTAGAAGGATCCAAATGGAAGAGGGACAGACCTGCACTGAGCAGGAAGGTGTCACGATTTCTCTGGCACATTCTTATAATGTGTTTGAAATTTATTTCCATCAATACTTTCTGTGACTTGACTCATCAACAGGGCAAATTTTCACTTCATAAAGACAATTCTTTCATTGTTTTGCCCTAAGATGCATGCCAAGACAAACACAAGGCAAAAATCCTTTGGTAAATATTTTAAAAAAGGGTTCATGCTCATATGGCTGACTGGAAATACGTCCATGCATGCTGACAATTCCTAGAACTGAGAGACTAAACATCTTCGAAAAGGACTATTTTTCCTGGCAAAAGTAAACCCTACAAAGGCTGATAAGCCCAGGCCAACATAGTCAAAACAACATGAATCTCATATTCTTGAGACTAAAAACAAACAGAAAAAATATATATCTTATGAAATTGGAAATCTATAAGGGAGAGAAAGGAACATAAGCTTGGCAAAAGCAAAACAAACAAAACACCCTACTTTGCAAAACAAAAAAATCTGATTCAGGTCTGGAGTAAAGGAGAGAAGACAAAATGCAAGGTCCATTATTGTTACTAAAAGTGTCTTTTCCCCCAAAAGTTGAGGGGGATATGTCAACATGCCTATTTAAAAGACTGATTTTTATCCCATGGAGAAAGAAAAGAACACTTTTCTATAGGGCAGAAATTCGGAGCAAAAGAGAACCTCAGTTTAAAAGGAAGGGCTAGACAGTCAGTATGACTAAGAAGGGTGGAAGCCAAGTTTGTGAATTTTAAATCCATTTCCATTTTTTCTATTATGTCACATTGTTGCAGTTGGGATTTGGTTTTTGGTTTTGATTTTTTGGTTTGTTTTTTATTTACTGGGAGAAAGTTTAGGTTTTTCTTGTTATTTATCTTTATCTGACATGATTGTTGAGGATGACTGTTAACATTTTTCTAAGGATAGGAAAAAGTTTAGATTCCACAATATTCTTTAACCTCCCCTAAGCTCTCAGATCAAACTAGAAAATATTGACTTTTAATTCTAATAATTAAAGTTCCATCAGATGATATATAGCTCATTTATTCCCACTCAAATCTAGTCCTGGAAGGGTAGGTTTCTAACTTTACAGTAATTAAGAACACATACATCATGACAAATGTACAGAAATAATAACCTTAAATGGATTGAAAATGATGAAGTAATACCTTTTTCATCCAAAATGATCTTCTTAGAGTCCAAAGTTATAGAACATCTTGAACTATGAAACTGAGTTCTCGACACTAGCAAAAGTAATATCAGATTAAGAAAATGATGCCAAAGATGTGTTTTATGTCACAAAGTACTCTCACCCCATTCACACAAAGCTATGATGTAGGTGGCAGAATCTCTTTTAAGAAAGGCCACATTTTGATATGGTTAGAAGAAACTTGCTGTAGTTTTATGGTCAAAAATAGACTTATAATCTATGAATAAAGAATGCTCAGACTGCTCAGACATTCTGACAAATATTTAACATTCACTGGATTTTGAGATTTTTTATGGTTAAGGTTTTTTTTTTAATCACTGACTTTGGGAGGGCTGTAAATGTAAATCTTTTTTTCTCTAAAATGAAGCATTTCTGTCTACTACAATAAATAACCTATAATGATTTTCAAAGTCACTTCATACGTAATTTAATATCCTCTCCTGGGCAATAGATAAAGCATCATCATTTGTGTTCTTCATTTCTAAATCTGTAAACTTAATTTCCAAATGGCCAGAAAGGACAGTAAACAGTGATCACTGACTGATAAATAGAAACATCTGGAAATCAAGATCTGCATTGGCTTCATGTAATGCCCCTTGGCATCCATTTACAAAACAATGTTTCAGATTGGTCCATAATTGCTAAGTTAATTGGGGTTAGGCAATGACTTCTTTAATAAGGATGAAATAGAAACAACATTTTGTTCTAGAAAAATTATGTCAGCTATTGTGTGCCTGGCATAATTTTAATGAGAAAAGTTTGGGAAAGACCAAAAACCAGTTTTAGGGATGGAGAAGAAAATAAAAGCCTTGGAATGAAATTCTGTGCTGAGACAGAAGACAGTAACAAAATTACAAATGTGTTAAAACACATTATTCTAAACTAAACCACCTTAAAGTTTTATTTCCATTATTAGTGATCTGAGATGAAACTTGACTAGAAAGGAGTACTTGGAAAGGGGTCAAAGGAGAGTGCTTCATAAAGGATCAGAAAAACCCCAGGTTTGAAGTCAGGGAACAAAAATTATTTGCAGGGTGAACAGGGGAAAATAATTTAAATTTGAAATTCCAGGGCAGCTAGGTGGCGCAGTGGATAGAGCACCGGCCCTGGAGCCAAGAGGACCCGAGTTCAAATATGACCTTCGACACTTAATAATTACCTAGCTGTATGGCCTTGGGCAAGTCACTTAACCCCATTGCTTTGCAAAAACCTAAAGAATAATAATAATAATAAATTTGAAATTTCCCTTAGTTATTTCGTCATCTATGAAATGAGGATAATATCAGATTTGTTGAGAAACTCAAATGACATAGCAGAAACAAAGTGTTTTGCAAACTTGAAAACACTACTTAAATGACAGCTACTTTAAAAAAAAGTCAATCTAACATGATGACTGTAGATGCTTTGGCCATTCTCTTTTGATTAGTCCATTCTAATTTTTTTTAGGTTTTTTGCAAGGCAAATGGGGTTAAGTGGCTTGACCAAGGCCACATAGCTAGGTAATTATTAAGTGTCTGAGACGGGATTTGAACCCAGGTACTCTGGACTCCAGAGCCGGTGCTTTATCCACTGCACCACCTAGTGGCCCCAGTCCATTCTAATTTTTAAGGAGACTTACTCAGATCTGTTACTCAGATGTTAATTCTTTTTTTCTTTTCCAAGATATTTCCTCTAGAGCTCTTGTTTCATTAAATTATCATTTTTAGATTCTTTTTAATCTCTTGCATCATTAGTTGCCAGAACTGACCTAGTGAGCCAGCTGAGTTTTCTCTAAAGGATTTGCTTATAAATGTTTCCAAGAAGTCACTAAGGAGGAAAGAGCTTGAATCATCTACCATGTTACCATTAACTGTTACCAACTCACCGTGTTTCTTTGTTTCAAGGGAAGGTTTGATTCCAAGGGATCTTGGGGGAAACTGAGGGGTTGACTGTACATCCAGAATGTCTGGCTTGAAAACCAAAGGATGTCCATTAAACATTGTTTTTAAGTTCATTCTGGCTTTCATGGTAATGTTGACGAAAGTGGGACACAAAGAACTGAAGCTACCTGTTAAACTGCCCAGCAGATGAGCTGAAGCCTTCCCAGCTCCTGGTTCCTGCCCTGCTCTCAGCAGACAGAGAGCTGAAGATAAACTAGGCCGCCCAGCCCGGAAGGGCAGGGGAGTCGCCCAGCTCTCTTCCCCCTCTCCTCTTCCTGCCACTCAGGTACCCGATGTCTTGCTGTCATCTTTCCCCCTCTCCTTGCTTTCAAGGCAAGTTTATCTCAAACATCACCGTGAGACTCAATGAAAGATGAACACATATCTATATTATGGACAACTTCCCTAAGTTAACTCATACTGATGTTATATATTTTTTTAAATTTACATCATTTAAGTCCAAGGTAAAGACAATTCATTCATGAGCAAGTCCATCAGGACTAAGAGGGACAACTGTGGGGAGGCGAGCGCCTAAAACCACAGGCTTTCTTTTAAGTTTACCTTTGAAGATTTACATTATTTTGGCCTAGGAGACTTGGGTTGGAAAGGCAGGGTATGAAGGGACAATCCCTCTCATCCAGTCATCTCACCTGGCCTGCAGTCCCTTGATCTCCTCTTTGTGGTTCAATGCCTTATTTCCCTGGCAAGAGCTTGAAAGCCATTCTCCAGCCTCTCATTCTGGGCATTCCTGCCACTAATTGAGGTTTTGGGGGGGATTTGTCCACAGACCATTGGAGCAGTAACATAACAAATCAGAACTTGGGAGACAATTCCGGCAAGTCATCCTGGAGAAGTCTGATCATCTTGTCAACACATTCATTGGATGATTACTTTGTGCAGGAGAATAGAATGGCGAGAGGCCAATTCTGCCGAAATAACTGTGGGCTCTGGAATTCTGGATAAGCTCTGCCCTTTACAGTCTTCAGTTAGAGCTAAGGTTTGATTACTGGAGAAAGTAACAAAAAGAAGAGAAAGAAAGAAGGAAGGGAGGGAGGGAGGGAGAAAGAGCAAGAAAGGAGAAAGAGAAAGGAAGGAAAGAAGGAAGGAAGAAACAAACAGAAAGAGAAAGGAAATGAGAGAAAGAAAGAAAACAAAGGAAGAATGAGAGAGCAAGAAAGGAAAAAGAACAAAAGAAGAAAGGGAAGAAAGGAAGAATGTTAAGGGGAAGATAACTGAAAAGAAGCCCATGGGCAAGTCTAAAACTTCCAGAACTGTTTTATCTCAAGATTAAATGCCTAATATTTGTGGCAGCACATTTGTTTGCAGCCTAAGCAGCCACCTCACTAAACCTTTCCCCATGGTCTGCCTCCCACCTATCTCTCCAGGTTTCTATTGCGTGAAACTTTTTCTCCACTCTGCTCCAACTCTCCTCTCCACAGGCAAAGATCCCAGACCTCTTGTCCCTCTCACAGTCAAAGGTCCAGCAATGATTGTTTCTCCTTGCAATCCAGCTCTGAATCTCATCACTCTCCCTGGGTTCATCTCTGTAAGGTCCCCAGTCTGTGGGGTGGGGGTGCAATGGATGAGCAAGAGCATGGAAGTAGAGACAGCAGGAAGTGTCCCATACATCAGCAGGAGCCAAGGTGGGTAGGAAGGAAGTTGGATCAATTTGCTTTAGATTATGTAGTCACCCATCTTTTGTGAAGCCCTGAACTTACACAAGGATAAAGGACTGGAGCTGTTGGGAGACAGATGAAAGGAAATGTCTGCAAGGAGTTCTCAAGTTCTCCTTCATCTTGGTGCTTTTCTTCTGAGACCACCCCCAACTCCTCCTGTCTGGATCTTGCTTGGTCATCATTGTTTGCATGTTGTCAATCTCATTAGTCTGTGTGTTTCTTGAGAGTAGGGCTTCTTCCTTCCTCCTCCCTCCCTTCCTCCCTCCCTTCATTCCTCCTTTCCTCCCTCCCTTCCTTCCTTCCTCCCTCCTTCCCTTCCTTCCTCCCTCCCTTCCTCCTTTCCTTCCTTCCTCCCTTCTTTCCTCCATCCCTTCTTCCCTCCCTTCCTTCCCTCCTTCTTCCCTCCTTCCCTCCTTCCTCCCTCCCTTCCTTCCTCCCTCCCTCCCTTCCTTCCTTCCTTCCTCCTTCCTTCCTTCCTTCCTTCCTTCCTTCTTTTGATTTGCTCACTCTGCTCTGCATTTTGTCAGACAAACCTTTCCATGTCTCTTTAAAAGTCTGTTTCTTTTTTTACAAAACAATGGTATTCCATCCCATTCACACACCACAATTTGCTCAGCCATTCTCTAACTGATGAGCAGACCCTTGGTTTCCAGTATTTAGGGAACTCTAGAGATTTAACTCAATATTAGTTGAAACAATAACTTCAGAAAAGTAGCAGGATATAAAAAAGTTCCCCCAAATCATCAACTTTTCTCAATATTACCAATAAAACTCTGCTGTAGAGACTGGAAAAATAAATTTCTTTCAAAATAACTTTGGAATATCTAAATATTCAGAAGTCCACTTATTAAAACACACATGGGGATTACAGGAATGGAACTACAAAAATCACCAGGAGGAAAATATATTTAATGCTGTAAAAAAAGATTTCTAAAGATTTCAGAATTCTGATAAATGCAATAACTACTATAAGATCACTGATGAACTTTAACAGCCAACAGCCAATGGAGATAATGCATGAGAGGTGCTCAATGAGACCTGTATTCTCAAGCACTGTAAATGGCTGGGGGGGTTTTGAACTTGATAATGCTAAATTGTTTATTTTTTTCCCTTTTTGAAGAATGAGGGGCAAAAAGGAATACAGGAAGCACTAGCAATGCAAAAAAAGTTAAAGTTTCAATGAAACATTTAAAGAAAACACATAGGAAAGCTCAGAAATTAATTTGAAGGACAAAAGAGACATGTAATAAGGCTGTGGAACCAACAACTGAATTGAGGATATACTTTTAGTGTATATAATTATATTAGGAATTCCATATACTATCCTACTCTTCAGTTCTTTGCATATGGAAATAGGCATGTGAATACGTGTTTACTAAGTTCAGAATAACAAAAGTCGTTTTTTTTTCTTAATTTTAAACTGTAAAGAGCATGCCCCTTTTCCACAACTTCCAGTGGGTTTTCAGGAAAGCTTTTAAAACAGTTTCCAAGTCATTACTTCATAATAAGGAAGAAGAGATAAAAGGGCTCACCTCATCAATTCTTCAATGGTGGCAAGCTAATTTTATAATTAATTACCTTCATTCAGTCTCACCCTAGACAACAATGACAGCTTCTCTCCAGGAAAGAATAACCCTTCAGTTGTTCACAATTTACCCTTCATAGGTTTGGTAAAATACCTGCATCCATTAGCTGTAGTCACTGTGTGGCTTCCCTATCATTATCTCCTTGTATGCTTCATTAGTCATGGTACAATGGAAAGACACACTCAGCATCTCTGGAGAAATTTCTTGGGGATTTTCTGTTCCTCCAAGCTGAATCCCAGGATAGTATTTCTGAGTATGAACCAACAAGAAAACTTAGAGTTTTCTATTTAATTTAGAGATAAAGACAACTTATTAACATTTTGGATCAACAAGCTAAGTTGAGCTAGCAAGCAGGAGGACTGCCACAATGCAAACAGAGGAAATGGGGAATTTCCTGCAGCCTTCTCCAGCCTCAATCTGCTTATGTAAGAGGTTTTTATATTTACTTTCTATTCTGTAGGTCCCCCCAGCCTTGAAAGATCCAAAGTCAGTCATTCAACAAATACCTAGAATGGAACAAAATACCAGCTGATCTCCTTCAAGAGTCCTCCAAAATCTGGCCCCAACCTCATTTTCTGGGCTCATCTTAGACCAGCCTCCCCCCTCATCATTTCCATTTCCATCACATTCTGGATCAGCCATTTTCATCCCACTCTCTCCATACCTAGCTTATCCAGCCCTGACCACATGGCTATAATTGGTTCCCTTCTTCTCATCTCAAACCCACTGAATGTTGTATCTCCATGAACCCTTCATCTTTACCTCACAAACACTCTTTCTTCATTAAGTTTCTCCCCACTCTTTGCCTGTATTGCTTCACTGAACCTATTGCCATCAGATCATCTCTAGACATAGAAATGACCTTAAAGGTAACCTAATTCAAGTACTTTGGCATTGCATAAATTTGCATAAAATAGCTTAACCCCAACCAAGAAGATTAGAACCAAAGGTTCCTGAGTTCAGAGTCTGGTCACATTTGTTCTTGATAGGAACCTGCATCCTTATTGCACTTCTCTGACCAAGTGGATTGATATGCAGGACATTCAGAGGAAATGCAGTTCATGGTCCTTCAGGAGCCTGAGGGTCAGTCTGGTATCCTAGTCAACTCAAAAGAGAGACTAGGAATCAGGAAACAATCACAGGTCATCAAGTTTTCCATGCATCATGGTCCTCATCAAGACTTCCATCTTAAACTGGATAGATGAACTTTTCCTCCTCTTCCACAAACCAGACTCATGGCCATCACCTGCCCATCTGTCACCAGCACATCACAGTAACGGAAGACTAATGCCAAGAAGCACATTATTGAGTTGCATTCTTCTCAACTATATGATCAATGCAGTTGGTATAGAAACACTCCTAGGGCAACTTTTTTCTGCTACTGTCCCTTCATGTTAATGTTAGGTGAATGGTTGTATATGTGGATTAAATGGTTGACTTTTGTAATCAAGTGAAAGTGTGGGAAGACAAGCTCATTCTCTGTAGGCTCAGAGAAATCACCTTTGGGACAATTCCAGCATCTGAAAGAATAACAGCCTGGATGTCTACTTCTTCCTGTTCTCAGGAGGTTTTGATTCCTCCACCCAACTTGGTTTCAATATTTTGAAAGATTTTAATTCCAAACAGATTAGAGAAGATGATTGTTCAGTGTGACAGATTTTAATAAAATAATTCTTATATTTCTGTGGATAGGCAATTATTGTAATTAACATTTTATTTTCTTGAAATATTTAATACAAAGTTTATAACTCTGGTATAATCCTGATATCCCCACTAGACTGTAAGTATTAACTTTATTGGGCCAATAAAAACATTGTAATAAAAATTTATGAGTCATTTTGTCATCTTTTCAGAGGATGAAATGAATGCAAAGATGTTACTTCTGCCTCCTAATGGTCATGTGAAAAGCTGCTGCACTTTTAAAGACTAAGACAAGGCTATTTCATCTTTTCCTGGTCTCCCCAAAGACGAGAACCCGATAGGCACATCTAAAATGCTTCTCTTTCACTTTATTATTTAAAAAAAAAAAGCTGAGACTGCCATCACAATTTCAACAGTTCTATCACTTCAAGTCCACATGGAAATTCTCAAGCACAAAGGTAGAGGTATACAATAGTTTTATCCAAACAAGCATCTCTAATTATGCCTGGGTTTAAAAAGAAAGATGCAATTTAATATAGATCAAAATGACTGAGCCTTCCATGATAACACACCCAATCTCTTCCAGTTTTACTAGTGTATTACTAGTACAAATGACATTCACACACAAGGCTGCACACAAGGTTCACACACATAAGGCTTCTTATCTACACTGTGTAATCTCCCCAGTTTCTTTCCTGGGTAGACCAAAGATACAGAGTGATCCTTGGGCAGAAAGGAGTGTAGAATGCCTAATTGTCATCCTCTAGCCAGGCAAATGAGGGAGGCTCAGGGCTCACAGAATCACAGCAGGGTTGGCAGCATGGAATCAATTGGTCATAGATCCCTTTACTGACCCACTGAAGTCAGAGGTGCTCTCAATGTCCTAGAAGGCTCAACAGAGAGGCTATTCTCCCCCCAGATCGCATACAGTATATACTGTAAAACTGCTACCTATGTCATTAGCTTCTGACAAAAGGGAAGTATGAGCAACTCTCAACCTTGGAAGGAGGGATCCTACACATACCTATGCACAGAAAAACTAATGCAGGGATAGAGCCAAAGGCAGAGGTGCCAGCTGCCTAAGAAGGCATCTCCACATGGCTGTCACACACAAGCTAAACCAAACACAAATGGCAATGATTGATGTGATTTTTCTATTGATATTCTGTTTGGCAGCAACATCACAGATCAAAACAGAGAAAAATCATGGGTTAGTTTATCAAATACATATGTTTAATAAGAGTTTTGGGAAGAAATAAGCTCAAAACTCATATTTATTGAAAAAAGGAGCTCTCCTGAGTTGGTAGGAAGATTCCTTATAAAGGTATGGTTCCTAGAAAACATGACTGATGGAAAGCAGTAATAGAAATCAATGGTGGCCTTTAGAAAGTTTGGCTCAGGCTGAGCATTCAAGATAGGATGGTTTTCAAGTTTTCATTTTCTACACACACACACACACACACACACACACAAAGACACACTTATTCATTTACTTATTTTCTCACATAGATAGATAGATAGATAGATAGATAGATAGATACACATATATATGTGGTGGAATACATGTATGAATGTGTGTGTATGTCTTGAGAAGAGATTGCAAAGTGAACAAGGAGAAAAAAAGAGGAGCAGAAGAAAGATCAAGAAACTAAAAGTCAAAATTAAGATGAAAAGCTGAAAAAACTCAAGTCATGCACATAACCACTGCCATCAATATGAACGAACACATGTCCAGGCTATAAGAATCATGGCATCAACAGAGGGCTGTACAATGCACAGGATCATGGGGTAGAGCTGCGAGGGACCTTGCATCCCATTGAGTCCAACTCCTTCATTTTACAGATAGGGAAACTGAGGTATGGAAAGTTAAGTGACTTGTCTACAATCACACAGTGGGAAAAGGTTTTTAGTAGGATCCACACCCAGATCTTGATGCCAATAAAGAATTCCATCTACCACAATATGTTGCCCATTTCCTAATCCCAGCCCCACAATTGCTGTGAGAAGACAGACTGTAAATCAGAAATCCAGACCTGAATTCCAGCTCTGCTTCTGAGGGGTTGCATGACCCTAGGTAAGTCACACACTGTTGCATTCCAGCCTCATCTCCCCCCTGGAGGATGACTCTGCCCTTAAGGCACAGTGAGACACAATGAGCTGCTCTGCTCTGGTCAGAGAGAGCAAGGCCCAGCAGGGACTTAAAAGACAGATGTCCCCTAGTCCTACTACCTTTTCTTTCCACTCAAGGCTTGGGACTCTAAGCAGAATGCCTTGCTCTCCTTGGCTCCAGTCTGCAGTACTACAAGCAATGGGTACAAACAATAGAGAGGCCAAACAGAACTATGGGAGGACCTCCTCCCAACTGGAGATACAAACCATGGGATGGTTCCCTTGGAAGGCAATGAACTTTCCATCATGAAGAATACCACTTTTCAGGTAGAGGGGATTTTTAAAATTATTGATCAGGTTACATGACCTCTGAGTTTCCTTCTAGCTCTGATTTTCTCTAGGATGGTGACCCTAGGAACAGAAATGGGAAAGTTGAGGGGGGGGGTGGTTTGGGGAGGAAGACAACCCAGACATAATTTTCCCAGACCTAAACACCCACATACACAACAAGTTCCATTGTTAATTCCTAGAGTAATACATCTTTTCCCACTATACACATAAATAAAAAACACTATCTTAGAAGTCCAAACAAAAGCAGCCTTTGATGATTACATAAATGCTAACAATCGTGTTTTAATAAATTACAATGGGTACTGTGTTTATGAGAATTTTTTTTTAGTTAAAAAAAGTCAAATAAACAGAGCTAGGCCAATGGGTTAGAAGTGGCACACCTCAAGTATGAGAATGCTATTGTGAGTTTGAAAAAAAGCTTGAGGGCAAAGCAAGGGAAAACTAGTTATGAAATCAATGCACACCTGCAGCCATGTATCTCATCTGTCAAACACAAAAAGGGGCCCATGATCCCCTTCAGGTTATTGGCTCTGAGCTTTATAATTCCCTTCCTCTTGAAAGGGGAATAATTCTAATCCTAGTTACCAGTTCAATTCAGTTCAACTCAATTCAATAGGAATTTCTTAAGCATGTCTCAGGAACTATGCTAAGTGCTGGTGATAGAAATATGAAAAATACAGGCGGGGACTGCCCACAAGGACCTTACAGTCTAATAGGGGAAGACAACACAAAGAAAGTAGCTAAAAAGTAGACAGGAAGGAGACCCCCGCTGTGATATGGTGTGTTCTTGGAGTTGACAACAAGGGCAGTTGGTCATAGAAAACGGAGCCAACCTGTTAAGTTCAGAGGCCCACCCTCTATCTTTCCATAACTTCACACTTTCACATCCAATTTCCCAAACAATCAGGGAGGCTGACTCTATTATTATCCCCATTTTAAATTATGGAAGTTGAAGCTTTAACAAGGCAGTGACCTGTTCAAAGTCATCCACCTCCAAAGGTACTACATGATCCATGTGCATCCCTACTAGGAGAACAAGGAGAGTCTTAAATGAGACAGTTCAATGTTACTCAAAAAATACGTTTCTCATTTGAAATTCTGTTCTCCAGGAAGTTAAACTAATCTATTAGATTCTAAATTGATGGTGGATGGATTCCCAGGAAGATATGTCCATTCATTAGGACCATGTGCCAAACCAATAACCAAAATGGCACCTGTCTTAGAAAATGCAAGAGAAATGAAGCCAGACATCACTTTGGGGTGTTCCTGATACAAGTGCATATATGCATACCTGTCTACACATATATCTATATATGAAAACTCAAAATGAAATAATAATCTCTATCTCAAAATTGAAATAGATAGATAGATAGATAGATAGATGATAATTCACCAATTCACAAGACCACTGATCAGTGAACCAAGATCTGACCTTGAACCCAGAGAAATCTGAGTTTAAGGTCCTAACAAACCTTTGGCTGTAGGACCCTGGGCAAGTCATTTAACTTCATTCAGTATTCTACAACTTGCTAAGACTAACTTGTAGAGAAAGTGTCAATTTGCTCTCACAGGAATGTCTGCTTTCAATAAAATTATAGGTCTAGTTCTTATACCTGCCCCTTTGCTCTATTCAGCTGGACCTCAGAATTCTAGCAACCCTCCACCATGATGAGATCCCCAGTGATCATGAGAAATCAGCTTCATCATACACACAAGTCTTCAAACTGAGGCCAGGTGCTCATTGTCCAGACCAGGCCACATAGCTGGATGGCCAGCCCCCTGAAATAATTCCTAAGTAGACTAATCATGGGCAGAAAGTATCAACAGACAGTGGATTCCAGGCTGAATATGAACAGATGGACAGGAGATGGATACAGAAATCTACCATTTTTCTCTGGTTGCAGATCTTGGCATACCAGCATCACCAAAACATCAGAATTTGCAGGTCTTTCCAAGGTCAATGGAGAGACCCTGGGTGGATGTGAGCAAAGTGCAGTAAGTTACCAAGAGAATCAGGTTTAATTATTTTTTTTTAAAGATAAGACAAAGGAGAAGGGCCTGTCCTAGATCTAAAGGGAGAGAACCAGGAAGAGCCCAGAGCTCTCTAGGTTAAAGACCTTTGTGGAAAACTGGGGGGAAAGGTAAAATCTCTACTCCCATTGTGTGAGAAGCTGGGCCAGGCCTGGAGGGAGCAGCCAGCCTCACTGCAGAGATGCCAGCAGCACTGAGCTGTCCAAGGTAGTAAGACAGGAGGCCTCATGGTCAGGGCCCACTCCTGAATGCCAGAACCTCAGTTAGACGCAAAGGCCCCAAAACTTGCCCAGACCAAGAAAGATTCTTCAAAGGTAGCCTGGCACCCATAACCAAAGAAACATAAAGATCAAATAGAGATTCTGAGTCTTACCTGTCTGGCTGCAAGGCTTTGAAGTCCACAGTAAATTTTAGTATTTAGGAAGGAAACAAATATTTATGAAGCATCTACTCTGTAGCAGACACTGGGCTGAGCACTGTAAAAATATAATAAAAAGCCCAAATGGACTTCATAGCAACCCTGCAAGCTTGGTGCTATTCAGATTTTTCATTTGAGGAAACTGAGGCCAACAAAGGTGAAGCAACTTTCCTGGGGTCATGACAAGCAAATAAGGCTGAACCTGAAGGCAGCTCTTCATGATGGCAGGTCCCATACTCTAGTCCCTATATATACCAGCACACAAACACACAGTAAACACTTAATGTTTACTGAATTACATATATGTATAAATAAAATGAACTCATACTACCTGTCATTTAGGTTTTATTTCTATTTTTTACCTGAAACTAACTGAGCTATATTTTACGAGAAAACACTTGTTTCATTTTACAAAAATCAATTAATGAAAAAGCAGCTTATGATAAAACTTTGAAATTTTCTCAGATTAAATCTCTGAAGGAAAGAAAAAACTCCCTAGAGCTTAGACAAAAATGAGCTTATAATGCAAAACTATTTTAACCCAGATGGTCACCTCATGATTCAAATCAATTTTAGATGCTAAGGATACAAAAAGAGAAGTGAGTTAGTCCCTGCTCTTTCAATTTGGGGGAATACTGTCTACATGAATCAGTGTGGAGTCCTAGAAATTTGCCTGGGTACTGAGAGACTCAGCGACTTACCCAGGGAGATGCAGTTAGTGTGATTCATAAGAGGGACTAAACACAAGTCATCCCAGATCTTGGCCGATGCCAGTCAATACACCTGTCATACGCTCACCACAGATCAGAAACGCTATGGTCATGTACACCATCAAGAAAGTGCGGACAAGGACAATATGTACAGTTCCAAGCATTCTTGTCTAGCCCAAAAGAACAAAGCGGGGGGGGGGTAATTTTGAAATAAAAAAGACACGCAAATACACACACACAGCATCTGATCTGGGATTATAAAATTTGGATTTTTGTGCAATTTCCATTTGACTCAAAATCTATAGATTATCCCTACAAAATTTCCTGAGGAATTTTCTTTCTGAGAGGACTAAACAGAACCCTCTCTTTTGCTCCTGCTGTGGCTTGGAGATTGTTCCAATTAGGAATGAGAAGAATAATTCATATTCCCCAGAGATGGAAGCGAGATAAAAATGACTTTGCTATGCTGGGGCCATACCCTGCCATCTGCTCCATTTACTGCTAGGCAGTAATTGAGCATGCAGCACCTGTGTGTAAGGGGACAGTCATTTCTTTTAAATCAAAGAACACTGAGCTTCAATGATATCACATACAGGGAAGTACAATGGGCTTCTCTCAAGATCCTGGAGTTCCAGAGGGGAAGTAATGGATAGTAAGAACAAATATCTTTCATATTCCTAGATTATACAAGAAAATAGATAAATTTTGTGTGTTGTCTACAAAACAAACAATACACAAGAAAACAAGGGTCTTATGGTCAAAAGTTACCAGATTTGGTGATCAAAAATGAATGTCAAAGAACCCAAGTGAATGAGGGACAAAGAGAGATGAGGTGGAGGGGCTTCCAAAAGCCTCATTAGGAAAAGGAAAGATGAAATCTTAAAGACTGTATTGTAGGGATTCCCTTACCACTGAATGACCTGACCATTAATTATGATGGCAAAGCAGGCATATGACTTATTGAATAAAGTGCCAGCCTTGAACTGAGGGAGATGGGTACAAATCCTGTGCTGAACACTTCTTAGTTGTGAGACCCTGAGCAAAACACTTCAACTTTCCCAGACTCAAGTTTTCTCATTTCTTAAATGTGGAAACTAATAGTCTCAAATTTCTAGGCAAATCATGAAGATCAAATGAATAATGTATACAAGGTGGTTTCCAAATCCCCCAGGACTCAATAAATGTCAGTTATTATTATTTTAAAAGGACAAAAGAATGCCATTCTTCCTTCGGGCAATGCTATCTAAGGTCCAAGCTTTAGGGGAAACTGGAATCTTGAACACACTAATCAGTACATGAAAATAAAAAAAAGCCCCATGAAACACCAGCTTGGTTTCCTTTGGCACCAGAAAACCCACCTTGGTGGAGATGCAATGTGCCTGGAGATGACTGAGACAAAAGCAAGACTGGTTGGAAAATATTCTCAGCTATTCCGCAATAAAAATTTGAACAACAGAACAAGTCACCATGCAAAAAGTTGGAGCACAGACTTATAAAGAAATAGAGGGCTTTTAACATAATTCTATTCCTGAAGACTGTGGGAGAAAGTAGGTAGGACAAAAGCAATAACTCCTATGCAAAAATCAAGCAAAAGTTTTTAAGAATTTACTCTTATACTAGGCCCTATAAACATCACTGTGTATGCAAAGGGGGGGAAAAAGACACTCTCCCTGACCTTGAGAAGCCTGGATTCTCCTGGTGGGCACATACAGATTTACATAATGTCCAGATGTTAATGGGGGAAGTAGATGGGGAAGCAAGAAAGGTCTCATAGAGAAAGTGAGGCTGCACTGGACTTTGAGTGAAATAAGATAGAGGTGAGGAGGATGAGCAATCCTGCCAGTGTAGGCTTGGACACAGAGAGGGAGAGACCAGGGTGACGAATGATGAGAAGCCACCTTGGTTGGATTGTAGCCCAGTAAAAGGAGCACTCACCTTGTAATCAGGACTATCGGAATTCAAACCCAGGTTCAGACATTTACAAGTTGTGTGACCCTGAGCAAGTCACTTCACATCTTCCTGCCTTGTTTTTCTCATCTGTAAAAATGAGGATGATATAACCTACCTCACAGAATTGTTGTGAGAAAGAAATCAGAATGAATTCATGTATTTAAAGGGCTTTACAAAGCTTATAGTGCCATAGAAATGCTAGTGAAAATGAGGAATCAGAGGAAGAAGAAAAGGAAGAAGTGGAGGTGAGATAGGAAGAGGAAGAATAATGAAGGAAGCCAGCTGTAAGAGCAGAATCCAGAAAGCATGCTGACACCGAATCTGTCTCTATCCATTACGCCACATTGCAATTAATTTACTCAATATGACTTTCCAAAAGGTTTCCTCTCTCCATTTAATTTTGTGATTAAGATTAAAGACAAAAAAAGTAATGAAATCCTCTTCATAAGAATTGTTCTAAAGGAGAATATAAGATTATAAATTTCTGCCTTGGCATAGAAGGCAATATATTTTATATTGATTAATATATAACAGAGCAGCATGCAATGAAAAAGCATTACTCTCAGAATTTCAGGGTAACTGGTAACAGATTCAAAGATGAAACAATTCACATTTCATATATTTTCTATTTGTTTTAATAAACTGTTCCAATTCTGTGTTTATTTCTCCTAGCTCATTAAAAACCATCAACCATAATTACTCAAGACATATTTTTTTAATTTACTCACTTTATATAATCGGTGTTTCCTTCCATAATGGGGATTTGAGCCTAGATGGACACTCAGTCACTTTTTCACATTTCCCCTTTACCCAAAGCACAAAGACAATGTCTAGACTCTTTCTAAAGAGACAAAGTCAAAGTGTGTTTGCATGTGTGTTTGAATGCATGACTGAGTTTGCATGTATGTATTTGCATTCATGTGTCTAGGCATTGCTGGGAGCATTAGACTCAAACAGCATAATAACCCAATTAAAACTGGGATCCAAAAGGCAAGGGCGATTGATTTCCCAACCAATTTCCAAGAAACAACTGTGGCCAAATGTGTGACTCTTGATGAGTCTGATGGACAAGAGGATAGTGGCAATCAAGATGACCAATTAAAGCTAGTACTTCAAAGAAAACACAAGGAACATGATAAGATTCTTTTTCCTCTGCTCCAGTTGTTAAATACAGGAAGGTTCTAATTGAGGAAACAAAAAAGGGAGCCAAATCTTGACCCTTCATGCAGAATTACTCATTGGTGAGAGTTTCAAAGGGTTCCAATCATTTTTCCCTGTGACTCATTTTAGGTGGACAATGACAAATCCACAGATTCCCCAAGGCTCACAAAGGGCAGTTCACCTAGCAGGTGCTGCATCTTAGCTCAGTCACTGCCTGTAACATCTGGGGGAGCTGGAAGCTGGAAAGTGCTGTTTGGTGAAAACATTGCCACATATTCTCCTGGCCTGGAAGTTGGAGGAAAAGCATTTTCTCCATTTCCTGTTTTGAAGACTAGACTGTCCATAAAGACTCAGTTTGCTATTCATTAGTAAGACCTGTGACATTAGAATTAATGAAGAGCAGTGGGAGTGAGAAAATGTTCACGCATAATTAATTTGGAGTCAAGGGTCTGGCTGAAATTCCAATTCTGCTTGAGTAACCTGGTCAAGTCATTTTGCTTCTTTGTACCTGTTTCTCACCTGTAAAATCAGAAGGTTGGACTAGATGCCCTTCTAAGTACCTTTCAGTTCTAAATTTATAATCCTATATGACTCTACTAACTGTATAATGTAAATTGTCTATAGCAAAATAAAAAAATAAATTATATATATATATATTAGAATCTATTTTTATGGGAAACAATTAAAGATAACAGAATGCCTTCTGTGGGGGTGGGGAGAGGGAAGCAAGAATGGGGGGAATTGTAAAATGCAAAATAAATACAATCTTTCTTAAAAAATATATTTTTATGGACCAGCTACATATAATATAATCTATTTTCTTTGAAACAGTCTATAGTAGAGAGAACACTAAGCCTGAAGTCAGAAAGACTCATCTCCTTGAGTTCAAATCTGGCCTCTGACACTTATTAGCTGTGGGATCCTGGGCAAGTCACTCCACCCTGTCATATTCGTCATCTGTAAAATAAGCTAAAGACAGGAAGTACAAGTATCTTTGCCAAGAAAATTCCAAACAGGGTGACAGACACAACTGAAAAAAATGACTGAACAACAATATATTATATAATTTAAGTTCATAATTCTATGTTCACTGATCATACCAGTTACATGAATTCCAGTGTTCTAAAAGATGCAGCCTCATTGAGCACCCATGTCCCTGGTGGCTTTGTGCTTGAGCCAGGTCTTTGCTCAACACAAGCAGGAATGTCTACAGATCTGAGAGATCCAGGCTGAGCTAGGAGTGAAAAATCTGAACTCTGTTTTACAATCATAAAATGCTATTTCACAATGTCGACAACTTAAACAAGACTGCATCTTCTCTCTCTGGCACCAGATATTCTTCATGCCCAGAATGCACTCCTTCCTTACCTCTGTCTCTTACCTCCCTCTCTTCATTCAGGGTACCTTTTACATGAAACTGTGTGGATCCCATCTCTACCCCAGTACCTCAGGACTTGAAATGACTTCCAATTTCATTTGAATAAAGCTTCATTTCATTTCTATTTCTTTATCACCACAGCTTGGGACCCTCTTCCTATGGCTGGCACACAGTAGACATTTAAGAAATGTTCATCGGTTGATTTTATATTTACTCATACATGTATAAAATTCCTCTCGACATAGTATTAAGTTCCCCCAAGGACAGGAATTTGGGGTTAAGATGGAGGAAGAAGATCTAATGCTATGGGGATTAGAAAAGAATGAAGGGTTGTCACTTGAGCTGAGTCTGAAGGAAGCTCTGGGGTCATAAAGGCAGGAGGTGAAGGATAAAATGAATTTAATATGCTTCAGAATACAAAAACCATAAGCAGGAGTCAGACTAAAATTAGGGCTCCAAAGCCAACAGTGAATCCCTCCACTGTTAAATGCTAAGATTGCTATGTCACCAACAGTTGCCCTTACTTCATGCTTTTCTCAGAGAAATTAAAAGCTAGAGAGGATCTCAAAGCAGTTGAGTCCAACCCACAGTTGACCAAGAAGCCTCTCTCCAACAAGGCCCTACTTGAGGAAGTCCAATCCATTTTCAGATAGTTCTAATCAATAGGAGCTGATTTCTTATCAGTTTAAATCTGCCTTTTTGCAGCCTCTCCTAGATTTTCCCTCTGGGAAAAAGCAGAACTGGGTCATTGGGTCAATTCCTCCGATATCTCCATCCACCTGGCCCATACCATTCTGCCTTATGATAAGCAGATCTAAGATATTCTCACTGGTAAATATGTTGACTAGAGGAGGGGCATTTGGGGTGAAAATTTTCAGTGAATTAGGAAAGAATCACCAACATAAAACAGCTTCCAAACACAATGGGTTTGACTTGGTGTGTGATGTGAGATATGCTCCATGGCTCTACCTCTGTAATTTTTAGAATAGTGAATTACCCATTGCCTGACTAGAGTGACTCTTTGAAAACAAGGAACATGTCTTATTTCATCTGCATATTCCTGGCACACAAAATGGAACCTCTTCATTGTCTAGTCAAATCAATTTGGTTGGATCACAGGAAAATGTTTAGAAATTTAAATGAGATCAAACTCTTGAGGGTCTCTTATTTGGCTGAGCTCCCACCTCCTGCAGAGAACTTTTTTAGAAATTAAGGTTTCTTTAAATTGAATTCAGTATAAAAATCAACATTTACTATTGAAAAAACAAAATATTCAATATAAAAAGGTCCTCCATTCACTCAATCTCCCCTCTTTTTCTTTAGAGCTTTCTCCTGTTCCTATGTCCTGCCTTGCCTCAAATACTCCATCTTGTAACTTTGGAAACTCAGTGTATGATAAAAATTCAATCCTTTGAAAAATAAAACCATTTGGCTACAGAGGGAGTCAAGCTAAGTTATTCTAGCACTTTATACTGCAGGCAAGACGACGTCAATCAACCATCTGCACAAGAAAATCAATGCCTGCTCCTCTACCAGAAAAAAAAAATGCAACACATCTTGGATCCTTGCCACTTGTCCCAAATGCCAAAGGCCCAAAATAGTCAACAAGACAACTTTCACTCATTTAGCTCCTTATGTTTATGAAGCACCTTCTCTATGTCAGACAGAAGGGGCTGAGCACAGAAGGGGCAATAAAAGATTTGGTGGCCACCTTCAAAGCACCTATAATCTAATGTGGAAAATAATACATGCTTATTTAAAAAAAAAGATATAAGAAAAGCCTAGATTTAAATGGAAGGTAATTTCAGAGAAGTCACTAAAAGTTTCAGGAGAACGATAGGCTGATAATTTTATTTTAGTTATTTTATTAATATAGCTGACAGTAAGTGACTTATATTACCTAAATGCTTCCATGATGATTTGAACAAAGTCAATATTTCCCTCCCCAATTGTGTGGTTTAGAAGAGAAAGCAGAAAAGTCTGAGTACAAATCTTTCTTCAGACAGGGTAAGTCATTCTATCTCTGCTTCCTCATCTGGAAAATTAGGAGGTAGGACTCAATGGCCTTTAGGGTCCTCTCTAGGCCTCTATAATTTTATGATCCTGTAACAGTCATCCCAACCCCTTCATTCCTTGGACATCAGTCATTTAAGGGTCATTGTGGCTGAAAACTATAGCTGATGGGTGATGTGCCCCTCTAAATTCTGCCCTGAAGTGGAGCTTGAAGTTCAGGTCCAATCTCACCAGACCTACTCCACCATGGCAGCATCTGCCAGAGTTTATCTCCTTAGAGACCGGGGTTTACCTCCAAGGTGTCTGCCATGCCTGGAATGTACTCTCTCCTTATCTCTGCTCATCCAGGTCTCTCTCTTCATTCTAGGCTAAGTTCAGACTTTATGAAGTCTTCTCTGAGAGTTATCTATTGCACCTCAAATTATCCTTAAGTCCTATACTTAGCCCTTTCCATTGCCCCCATCACAAACAAAGATCACATCGATTTGAGGACATTCATCTTCACACATGGCCTGGTTATGATTTTAACCACAATGATTCTTAAATGATCGATGACCAAAGAATGGAGGGGTTGGGATGTCTTATTTTTCATGTGTGTATTCCCATGTCTAGACAGTGCCTCGCTTGTAGTAACAACTTAATAGAAGGTGTTGAGTTGAAATAAATGCAATTTTCTGGTGTCGTTTCATCTGCTATGGGAAAACAGCCAAAGAAATCCAGATGTCCAGAAGAGGGTGATGTGAGCAGGTATGTGGGATGGATGGTCAGTAATAAAGATATTTCAAAAGGGATAACTAAGTAGATGTCCATCAACTAGAGACTGACTAGACAGACTGGTGCAAGATTGCATTAGAACCTCACTGCTATAAGAAACAATGAAAAGCATGGGAAAAGCATGGGAAGAGCTGCACAGAAGTCAGAAGTCAAGACCACAATAGACATAATAGCTACAGCAATGAAAATGGGGGAACACAACCATCACAAAGCAAGGAAAAGGAATGTTGTTGCATCACAGAAAACCAGAATAGTCTAAAAGAAGTGAGAAGGGATGAAACTCATCCCTCCCCTCAGGTATAGCCTACTCATGCATCTCCAAATTTTTATTGCTTTTGCTACTTTTTTTCTTTAAAAATATTAAAGAGGGGTAGAAATTTAGGTGATGTAATTACAAATGACATCAATAGTAATATTGTAAAATTTTAAATAAAACGAAGGGATGGAGCGAGGAACTGGACCTGTGTTTTTATTAGTATAGCAAGCTTCTGATGAAAAATGCCCCCTATCAGTATAAGTTGTCCTTTTCTCCTCAGAGTTGCCTTGGGCACACAACCACAATGAAACAGAGGAGCCTTAAAACAAAGTCTGAATAACGCCTGCATTGAAAGGATGGCCACTCTAAATGGTTTTGGTCAGTCTGAAAAAACTAGACCCCATTTGCACCAAGATTCATTTCTATTGTTCCCGGAGGCTGGGGACCTTTAATCTGAGCCAAACAGTGACATATTTTTACCATTTTCTATCTGAAAATTATTTTGGGGGTAGCTAGGCAGTGTAGTGAATAGAGCATTTGTCATGGAGGTAGGAGGACCTGAATTCAAATCCAGACTCAGACACTTGGGCAAGGCACTTAACTTCACTGCCTCATAAAAAAACGAACAAAAAAATTACTATTCAAAGGAAGTGCGATTTTTATCTAAAAACTAATCTAAGAACTTAGAGTTATATTTATTTGAAAAATCTTATCTTTTAGATGTATATTTTAGACGTGATAGGATTTTTTTCCCTTTATGAGTATATTAAAAAAAAAAAAAAAACAAGACTGTCAGGTTTCCTCTGTGATAATGGAGAACTTCCCCAAATAAAAAAGAGACCACCCTCAAAGTATCCAAATCCCTTAATTGCAACAAAAACTTCAAAATATGAAGTCAGGAGTTTAACAAAGAGATTAAGGAAAGAGGAAAGATTGGTCCAATTAAATTCAAACACTAGCACAACAAGAAAAACTCCTCATTGCCTCCCCTCAAACTTCAGAAAAGAAAGGATAAGTCAAAAGCAAGTGAATCATCAAGCAAACAAGGAAGAAGTGGATTAAATTTACCTCGGAAAGAAGTTGGCAGATGATACTGGAGAGTCCAAATCCCTTGTGCTTTAGAAAACCAACAGTGTGATGCATGTTACAGTAAAGAAAACCAACAATGTGCTGAAAGAACAGGTTGGAGGTAAGGAAGAAGGGATTTTCTCCCTCCCACACCTTCCCACAGGACCAAGTCTTCTCTTCCCAGGGTTATTGCAGGATCAAATGAGATAATGTCTACTAAGCCCTAAGGACATTTAGCACATAGTAGGCACTTACTTTTTTTTCCCAACGTAAGCAGAAAATGAATTTTGATAAAAAAAAAACTAGAATAAACTATGAAAGTCACTTTTAAACCTCATTAGGAAGGATGTGATGGACAGCAACTAAGTCATTAGAGGGTCCCCAGTCCTTGACAGTATTCCTCAAAGATCTTCCTTTTGAATATGAACATCACAGTCAGAGAGGGAGCTACGGTCTTCCCAAACAGTCCAGAAAGGAGACCTTGCCCCAACCTAGGAGGCCACTGGGCCAGGGTCTATCTTTGAATGCCTATGCAGCCCCTACATCACAGCTTGTTCTGAAACAAAACCCATACGATGAAAAATGAGAATCTATTTCCTTTCTCTAGTTAAAAAAAAAATCCAAATGTCCTTTTAACAAACAGAGGGGAGGGGGAATTAAAACCTGGAGGGCAGGTTTCTGCTTTGTAGATTTTATTCCTTCATCTGAAAGCCATCAAGAGATGTTGGAAAAATTGCAGCACATAGGACTTTTAAAAATAAAAGTAGAGATTTGGAATTCCCTAATGCATTTAGACTAGAATGTTTTGTTGGGGACACCCTGACAATGCAGGCCAAAGAGGAAATGGTTTTCCAGTTGAAAGGTTAGAAAATTTTAGAGCAGCCTGAGAGATGGAAGAAGCCTTCCCCCCCCCACACTCTGAGATTCAATCCCAAGTTCTGATACCAAGAATCACCATGATCTCAAGTAACATGTGGCATCCCAGGTAGGAGTCCCTTAAAAACTGCACATCTCCAGGAAGAGTCATCAGACAAAATGCTCTGACAGACAGGATTCCTTCCTACCTGTGTCAGTTGATAATTGGCACTGTGCATTCAGGGAGAGGGAGTTCAGAGTTTGAATAAGCACACATCCTTGCAAAAAGTCAAATGTGAATAATGAGAGGCTAGGAAACCTCACTCTTTTCTATATACAAACTAAAGTGTCTAGAATTAATCACTTTTCCCTGATTCTCAATGGAGATTTTAAAAAAATTATTTCAAGGTGACTATCTTCAACCAGAAACCAAAATGGGATTCCAAATGGACTTGATTAGCAGATATAAACTTTTTTTAGGGGGACAGGGCAATTGCTTTTAAATTCAATTTCCTTCAGTTTGAGTCCAAGTCTAAAAAAATCTTTATACAGAAAATTATAGCAATATTCAATATTGAGCCAATCTCTCCCCCCCCCCCACCCTGAGAATTCATGACTTTCTCTCTGGATGACCCAGGAATAGGTCCAAATTCTTCCATGAACAAGAAAGGAAATCATGAATTTATTTATGTATACATATATATATTCATAATTCCATTTAACAGTGTTTTAAAAGAAGATATAAAACATGACTCTCAAGAAACTTACCATCTAAATGGGAAGGGGAGAATAAATGTGCCCAAATACCTTTGGTCCAAGGCACAAAAGTTCAAGTCAAAAGTCTAAAGCTAAAAGGGATCTTATAAGCCATTATCATAAAGAATCTCATAAGTCATCTTAAACCCCTCATTTTGCCAATAGGGAAATTGAGGAGGGCAGTATTAAGAGACTAGTTCAAAGTCATACAGGTAATGTCAGAGGTACATCTGAACCCAGATCATCTGATTCTGGAGATTATACTCATTCCAGATTAGGACAGTCTGCAGACCACCATGTACTTCCTTTTCTTGGAACCACGTTCATTTCTTCTGTTCTTATTTTGACCATGTCATTGCTCAATCATTGTTCAGTCAACAGGAGAGAAGTCAAGTCCTTTGTTTTATTATATATTTATTCACTTGCTGAATTTCACATTAAGGTCCTTGAGAGTATGGATTTTTCATTCTCATTTCTGCTTTTCTTCTTTGAACCTCAAAATCCTGAAAAGTGTCTGAAACATGGTAGTCACTTGTTGGATGCTCTATCTACCTTTTTTATTAAATAGAGGAACAAATTTTTTTAGATGCAATGAAAAGATGTGACAACTCTAAAAAAGACTGCTGGGAATCAATGGCTTCTGAGATGTCTTTTGTTCTAGATTTAAGACCCTTAGACTCCTGGGTCTATGGAGGCACTCGTTCACAATTCTCCTTAATGCCAACTCTGAGGTCCTTTCCTTGGTATCCTTCATCTTAGGCTTCTCTGCCATTTCCTTCCCAGCCAACCTGGCTCCATCCAACCTCATCAGCACTACTTTCCCCTAGCCTCACCAGTTTGTATTCCTTCAATAGAATGTAACCCCTTTGCCTAAAGGAACTGTTTTACTTGGGGTTGTACACCAGGTTTTAGCACAGATAGAAAAAGCACTTACAAAATATTTGTGTTTCTAGATCATCCAGATCAGATAATTCCCTCTCTTTCCCCAGATCTGTGATGTTGTGCTCTCCCAATTCTACTTCTAACCTGCACCACTTCTTCTCTGGATCTCTCCCCCCTGCACCCAAGTTTCACTTTTATACCTCTTCCTACCAATGGTTCCTCAGAATTTTCATTTGTTTTCACATCTTCATCCTTCTACTAGGACATCACCTGGTTGACTCTTCTCATTTTACAGATGAGGAAATGAAAAAGACAAGAGGCTAAGAGCCTTGCCTAGAGTCATCCCAACATAGGTATCGTGGGAGATCCTCTGACTCCAAACTTCAGGGGGCACATAGCTCCCTTCAAAGAACCACAAATTCATCTACCCAGCCCTCAATCCCCTTTCCAGTCCCAAGGCCCACACCTTCAAATGGAACATTTCTATTTGAAGAATAAAATAATTCCACAAAGTCCAAAAAGCCTTTCTTAAGGGCTATGGGCTTGGGCTCTGTTGCCCCAATGTGAATGCAAAATGTCTTCAACTGAGTTCATCAACTCCCCTCAAATGCCTCACTTTCAACCTCAAAATCTGAGGGCAGTCAAGGAATTCCTAAAGAGATGCAATCCAATTTCCCTCTCTTACCTATGGCTTTAACTACATTATCTTTTAAAATGTCTCTCCTCTCCCTCTCCCTTTTCCTTCTTTCCCTCCTCACCATATCTCTCTCTTTTATTCTAAGAAAATTAGGATTTAAAAATATCCCACTTCCATATTTTATACTCAAGGTGTTACATGGGCATTTCTCTTAAGTCAAAGGACTAGATGATTCAATGAATCAATAACATTTATCATGTACCTATCATAACTAATTAGAAGCTAGGTGGTGCTGCAGTGGATAGAGCACTGGGCCTGGAGTCTGAAAGACCTGCCTTCAAATCCAGACTCAGACACTTCAGTTTCCTCAACTGTAAAAGGGGCTAGAGAAGGAAATGGAAAACCGTTCTAGTGTTTCTTCCAAGAAAGCTCCTCCCCATCAAAAATGAGGTCGTGAAGAGTTGAACACAACTGAAAGGACTAAACAATAACAACTGGACTATGACCCGGAAATCCAAAGACAAAATGGAGCTATCCCTGTCTTCAAGGAGTTTACATTCTATGAGGACATGTAACGCATATGCATATGTTACATATACATATATTTGTATGCATGCGTATCTGTGTAATATATTTATATTATAATATATACATACACACACACACACACACGTTAACCAAGGTAGTCTATGTCCCAGTCTATGGCATTATGGCATTATGATTATTTAGAAATGCTGATTTTCATTTGCCAATAAACAATCCAGATGGTAGGGCAAACTCGATACTGTTCTTTCCTAGTATAGGGAGTAAAAAATAAGTTTCCTGAAAGTTTCCAAATAGAGATTGAAGAAAGATTGTCATCAACATTGCACCTTATAAGACGCTCCATTTGAATCTATGATCTATGATGATCTATGAAAGACATGAACTAGGAGAAAGGCACTGACTGGGTAGGAAGAAACAATGAAATCACTCACATTCCGTTCAAAGAAATGGATACATAAATATCCTTATAATTAATCTTCTAGTCCTTTTCAAAAATAAAAATAAAAAAGGTCCTAATTTTTTCCAGTTTCAAAAACTTATCCTCACAAACCTTATCTTTGTTGACCTGTATAATTTTCCCCAAGTATGTATAAGATATGATTAATTCACAATAACAAACATTAAACAATCTCAAAAATGAAAAAATTTGATTCTCCTAATTATTTTCACATCAAAAAGTTTGATTAATATGAATAAGGTCCTCAAGGTTTTGGCACAGTCTCAGTTTGGGATGTTTTGTGTGTGTTTCTTAGGGTCCCTTGTGCCAAGAAAAAAAAATGTGTGTTCAGTACATCAACCAAACTAATTCCCCATCCTGACAATCACAAAAATGAGAGTTGCACAGTCTAATCTCATAACTAAGATTGCTGATGGACTTCATCTGTGTTTGGCTCTTTAGAGAGAAAACACCCATCTGTTCCTCCACTGGGAGAATGATGATATCTAGATGATCCAGGCCAAACTATGTGATTCTCCCAGATGAAAGGGTGCTGTTCTTCTCCACCATCCAGAAGCTGGCACAAACAATTCCTTAGGGAATCTATTTGTTGGTCCTTATTTATCATTTTCCAACTCATTTTCTCTAAGTTCCTCAGGAAGAAATATTAACTACATGGAGATCTATAATAGTATTAGTCATCAACTTAAACGCACAAGATTATCACAATTTAGATAGTAGAGGAAACTCCATTTATTTGATCAAATACAAATGAAAAATTATTAACCAAAATAAATTATTATTATTCTTAACAAAAGTGATATGAAATCAGCTTGTTTTCTACTTCCTCTACGAGTTTCTTCTCACTATTCTAAATTTCAATAATGATATGTATTCCATGGAAACAATGTAAAGACTGGCAAATTTGCCTTCTGTGGGGGGTAGGGGGAGGGAAGTAAGATTAGGGGAAAATTTGTAAAACTCAAAATAAATAAAATCTTTCTAATTCAAAATAATAATAATAATAATGTAATGTATTTATAAGCCAAGTGGATGTCCCTTCAATGATACAATCTACTCCTATGCAATGCTTGTCTAAGTTAGTTCTCATTTTTTTAAGGAAGTGTTAGAGAATCTCTAGGCTGTCCATCCTCTGTGCCTACTTCCCTTTCCAATCACATAATTCCTCAATGACATCTTTCACACTTTTTCATGAAAAAGTAACCAAGAAGAAGCTGCAATCTTTTCTTTAGGCGGACCCACCCATATGCTTTCCCCATTGTTCTCTGGATCACTTACAATTTTGACTCTTCAAAGAATGACAATTGTGGTGTTTCACAATTCATCATACTAAAGTATCATAAGGAAAATTATGGAGTTGAAAACCTGGGTCTGATGTCAGACTTCATTTGGAAGTAGTTCATTTTTTTCTATGTTCTGCTCCCAATCCTTCCTCTTTGTCGAATCCAGACTCCATCTACCATCTAATTGTACAACGAATCAATCAAAGATCATTTGCTGAGAGCCTTCTATGGGTTAGGTACAATGCAAAGTAAAAACCAAATGAACCCCCCCCACCAAAAAAAAGATCATAGGATGAAAACTCTACAGTAGTTAGGACCTTTAGAAGACCTCCTAAGAGAATTCTCTCATTTAAAGATGGGGAAATTGAGGCCAAAGAGATTAGGTTTTTGCTCATGGTCACATGGATCAGTGATGTCAACTTCAAATAAAAACCCATATACAAAGATTCCCAAAGACTGTATATTGATTCAGTTTTAAAATATAAAAATATAACGTTATCTATGTTTTATTTATGTCATTAAATACTTCCCACTTGCATTTTAATTTGGTTTGGATTCTCAGATGCCAAATCTCATTCTCTTTTGGTTCTATCAGAGCTGGATGAGTTCAAGTGACTTATATAATGATGTCCAAATGGTTTCCAAATGTCATCTGTTGATATTGGTCTTTTTTTGCATAATTAAATTTTAGAGGTTTTTTTCCCAGTTTTCTTCTTTTGAAGTTCTAAGTACTGACATGGACACATGTGACTTAATTGATAGTTTTGGAGTGCTGTGAACAGGAATACAGTCACCCTGTGCAAAATCTGGTCTTGAACCTCTTTGCCTTTATTAAAATGACCCTTCCATGATAACCCTAGAGTCCATCATCAGAGAATGCTCTCAACCAATGCAGGTTGTCATCTTGGAAATTTCCCTGGGGCACCTAGAATTCAAGAGATTTGTCCAAGGTCATACACCCAATATCAGACAGAACCTGGATCTTCTTTGGCTCCCAAGCCAGTTCTTTGTCTACTATGGTATGATGACTCTCCAGGTGCATATATTAGGCACTTAATAAATTACTTGATGATTGACTAACTGTAAATTAATAATATCTTACTGAGTTTTGGAGGATAGTTGAATCCAAGGCAGGATCATAAAGACAGAGTGAACAAAAAGGGAAAATATTGGGGAAGAAAAAGCTTTAAGGAAAGAAAGTGCCAAGGTCTATATCAATAATCTACTCATCTTAATGTAAAGTAGGTTTCCTCACAATATTTCTGCAACCTTCTATTCCATACCATCTTTGCTTAGGGTATCTTCTCCATCCTTTCTTCCCACAACAGAAAATTGGGCCCATCTCTAGCATGGGGGTAAACTACAAGCCAGATTAAGATTGATCTTGTCCACATCCTGGCTTCCACATCATCTCTTGGCTATCTCCATGTTAGACTGTGATGTACCGGCATGCTCATGTTTTCTCTCTCATTCGAATGTGAACTCCTTCAGATCAGGGAGGCTTTTTTGATTTTTCTTTGTATCTTTAGTGTTTCGGTCCATTGTTGACATGCAGTAGGTACCTAATGAATGCTTGATAACTGATTGAAATGGCTGACAGAATACAGAATACAGACAAATGACTCAGTTGTGAAAAAGTGAAAGGAGGAAGATGAACACTGAAAATAAAAACATGACTTCAAAATATGGAACAATTTTCTCTCTCAGTGACAGTAGAATTTCCACATTTTCCACTGAAACATTACAGCTTGGTATATACTATATGAGGAAACATTAAGGGTACTAAAGAAAATAAAAAAAGAACTGATAGATGATTCAGTCCAAAGATAAAATGCTTGAGGAAACAATTCTAAATGCACTGAAGCATGTCTTTACAACATCTTCATGAGAATGACTGGAGTACAAACTACAATCATCCTTAAAGAAGTCAGATGAGAAGGGAACAGGTAAATAAATATTCAACAGAGTTTGTGAATAGCATGTGATTTAAAAAGTAAAGTAACTAAGATGCTGTTGGGTTTTAGTTATCCTTAGGAAAAAAGAAGTTGCAAATAACATGAATGAAAAACCATAAAGAAATGGCTGGGGACTTAGATATTAATATCAATAAACACAAAAAACATAAGGAAATATAGAAGGATCTATAAGTAATGAGGTCAAGTGGGAAAAAATTAGAACTAGAAAAACCAATATATGTTAAGTGTGACCCTATAGGAGAAAGAGGAAATGAACTGAAATTTTCCAAGAATCCTTGATGGAGATAGAAAGAGAATGAAATGTAGACTATTTAGAGCATGAAAATTCATTTATTTAAATGGTAGTTGCAAAGCAATCTTAATTGCCTATATTCATCTTGAATATTAAGTTAAGAATGAATCATTTAAAAATAAAATTCATTTCACATAAAGCAAAAATATCATTAGTTTCAAATTTTATTTACTATTTAACACCTACTACCAGCTTTTATACCAACCTTCCACAGTCACCATCAAAGTAGGAAATAGAAGGGCATCACCTAGACCAAAGTGTCATTTGACAACTTTTACATATTTCATGGGATCCTAATAGTATACCCCACTGCCCCCCCCCCAGAGAAAAACCATTCCAGGTGTCCAGTTCTGAAGTCCCTTCCAAATCATGCTCTCGGTTTCTCTAAGTGCTCATCTGTCAGAAAAACCTCACTAATAAATATATCAGATTTGAGAAATGCAAGATGGAGAACAGTCCTTTATAACCCATTCTAAGACCAAACATGAATATGCCAGGTCTTCCCCAGAAAAGGGGCTGCTGATTTTACAAAGAGGAGTCAGTTCACACCTGGGAATTACACACTCTAGTCTGATTTAATCCTCCTCCTCTACTCAGAAGACCATCTTTTGCTTTTTTTAAGACAAATTGAACACCCCCACAAATTCCTCACTGCTTTTTAAAGATTCACCTTTTATCTACTGTCATCTCTTTTTTGAAATTGTGCAAGGTCTTGAACACAGAAAGTGGGATAATTGTTTTAATAGAGAACCTAAAATTTTTATCATCTGTAGGAGTAAAAAGAAATTAAAAAATGGAAAGGGGATATGTGTAAGCCTCTCTAAAAAGAAAAATAACACCAATTTAAATTACCCTTGTTCAGAAAAAAACAATACCATTCTTATTTTAAAGAGGTCCTTTATATATTTTTATGACCAGTATCTATGATTGATCAGCCACAAACACTTGCTATTCCCTAGATTGTTTGCACCAAATGCCTTTTATCCAAAGGCCAGTGGAATATTTCACTTGATTGACTTCTACCGCCTCTAAGAAACCACCAAATAAGAATTTCGTACACTGAAAGCTGGGCAAGCAGAGCAGGTTCTCCAAATGCTTTTAGAGTCTAAACTTTCCCCCAGGACAAAGAGGCATCAATAATAACCCCTTTTGCCTCCAGTAAACATGGGATCATCCTGAAAACATTGATACTGTTTGTTTCTGGAATCCTGTGCCACACCCTATTTGTTATCAAAATACTAAGCATTGCTTAAAGGTAGAGCAGTATTAGAGAAGGGAGAAAGGGGTTCTGAGGTGCTGTGGGAAGGGAATGGATCAATCCCTAATATTAGCACATCTAATATCAGATGGAGGAGAGGTCCATCTTTCAACATTCCCAAACTGGTTTCGAAGAACACAAAGTCTCCTATTCATATGTGCATATTTGAGTATTTAATTCATTTTCTTGGGATTTTTTTCCCCAGTCCTAATCAAAACAATGACATTTTTTGCCTCTAGACAAGAGGTTTTCCTGAAAGTGAAACATGAGCAGACAAGTAGAGTTACAGCCAAAAATGTTTGAATGTCATTTCATTCTCATATTCTTTTGAATCCCACCATTAATCTTCTAGAGTAAGGGAGACGCCACATACATACCTGTGTAAAATAGATGAGAACACCATATAAGAAAACATTGCGTTTTTGTACTTCCTTTGCAAAATCCTTCATTTCCATCAGTTCCTTCATTCCATCACTCAATGATATGTTTTGGGAATCAAGAAAATGCACCTGTCAAAGAATACAAGAAAAAACAGTAAGGAAACTAAACCAGAAAAGGCATTGTTTTCAAGTTTTACTTCTTAAAAACTGAGAAACTAAAAGTTGCTCAAAACACAGGGGGAAAGTGGGATATCGCAAATCATTTTAATGAGCATGTATTAACTTCTGTCAGATGATTCAGGTCATTCAAGTGTTACCACATGGTCAAGGCTTCCACTTGAAAACCTAGAAGTAGCAAGATGGCGTAATAGTGATTCCCAAAGCTCTAAACCAGTCCATCAAAAGAAGGTTTAAGGGTCTCCAAGTTGTGTTCTTCTCATGAGAGAGCTTTATATTAAGGAATCTATAAGATGAGTCACCATTAGAAGAAACTATCAGACAATTAGAGGTTCTGTTTTGAAGCAAGCTATTTATCTGTTGTTTCTTATTCTCAGTCCATTACTAATCCTTTCCTTTCTGGTTATAGACGTCCTTCATCATCTTTTATGCCCTCCTCTCAGTCCAGACATAAATAATAAACACTAATGGGCTAGAATATATCTATGCCCAGTTCTACAACCGTCTGGCTTTTTTTTTTTTTTTTTTTTTTTTTTAGTTTTTGCAGGGCAATGGGGTTAAGTGGCTTGCCCAAGGCCACACAGCTAGGTAATTATTAAGTGTCTGAGACCAGATTTGAACTCAGGTCCTCCTGACTCCAGGGCCGATGCTCTATCCACTGCACCACCTAGCCACCCCTGGCATTTTCTTAACAAACATTTTATTGATGTTATTTCTTCTGACATCAAGATCATTTCCCAATGACTCCTTCTCCACCATCTCCAACAGAACTATTCTTTGCAGCAAAGAATAACCATTAAGTAGGACAAAGCAACACATTGGCCAATTTGAGCAACAGTACCTCCCTCATATTCCAGTTACAGTCCACTATCCCTCTGCCAAGAAGAAGCTGAATGCCTGATCATCAGTCCTTCATCAACCAAAACTACTTTGTATTTATCTTGTGTGTTTTTTTGGTTTGTTTTTGCAAGGCAATGGGGTTAAGTGACTTGTCAAACGTCACACAGCTAGGTAATTATTAAATGTCTGAAGCTGGATTTGAACTCAGGTTGTCCTGATGCCAGGGCTGGTGCTCTAAACACTGCACCACCTAGCTGCCCTTATTTAATTTGTCTTGAAGCTGAGGATTCTTGAAGCTGAGTGACTTTTCCATTATGATTTCATACTCTTTCCTAATAATTAGAATTCCCAACTCAACCAGAGAGTATAACATGTTCCTGTGTTCTCATAACCCCCTCCAAGATTTAGTATTCTCGTCTTTTCCATTTTATCATGCAAATTTTCATCCCTCTATTTTCATTTCAACTTTTCTTTAATCCAAAAGTCAATCATTTGCAACCATATCATTTTACCAAGATCTACTGGCTGGATCTTGTCCTTCATTATCAAAGAAGATCAAATGACATCTATTATTGGATAAAGAAACATGCTACTATGTAAGTCCATAGTTTGGGAACACTTTTCCACAAATGACCCAGTCTTTTTGTCTAATTCTGGACTCAACTCTTTGTCTATACAAGATTTTTTATTTATAGGCAGTGTTGTAATTTCATCGACTTTGTTTTTCACTTGTGGGTGGTTAGACCAATATCCTTCATGATGCTATTGACTTAAATGAGAAGATTAAATTAAATTACTACAATATGAAGAAGAATTTTTTGAGGACCTTGCAATAAATAAAAACTCTTTCTCTTGTTTGTAGTCTGTATGGACATTTTCCATAAGAAGGATAACATGTGAGCCTTATTCCTAGACAAAAAACAAAAGTGGAACTATATCCATATAATTTTGAAATAAGCATGAAAGTTACTCTAAGGAAGAACTATAAGCACATACATATTTCTATGAAGTCAAATGTTTTTAAATATCACTGTATATCTTGTTACAAAGGATGGTGGCATATATGGAAATGGATAGTTTTTTTTATAAAGTATCAATAAAACTTTTTAAAAAATGAAAATATATGAACAAGATTTAGAGTGAAATCTATCCACTGCTCAGTAAAGAGGAGGTCCCTGATACTGATCCACCAACCAGTAAGCATTTAGTAAGACAAAGTAAAACAGTCCCTGGTGACCAGAGGCTCATCAGGATAGCATCCAAGGCTACCCAAGCAGGATGGGTGAGAGGCAGGATCTAAAGCTACTTCTCTGTCTATGATCCCATAAAGTTAACAGATCAGGGTAACAAGTCTTTGTCACTAATGTAAAATACCTTCAGAAAAGTTTATTTGCCTACTTTTAAAACTCTTTAAAATAATAATCAAATAATTAAATGGATAATTCTAAGTTGTTTGTTTTGGATAATTTTCTGGACTCTTGCATTTTGTTGGAATCCAGTTTGGCTGCTTCAGTTGCTATATCTACAATCTTAACAGTAGACATGTTACAAACTCAACTGCGACTCAGTTTCTTCATTTTTTTGAAAAAAAGATTTTATTTATTTTGAGCTTTACAATTTTCTCCCTATTCTTGCTTCCCCCCACCCCCCACAGAAGGCAGTTTGTTAGTCTTTACATTGTTTCCATGGTACACATTGATCTACGTTGAATGTGATAAGAAATCATATCCTTGATGAAAAAAGATAAAGTACAAGAGATAGCAGAATTACATAATAAGATAATGGTCTTTTCCTTAAATTGAAGGTAATAGTCTTTGATCTTTTTTAAAATTCCATAATTCTTTTTCTGGATACAGATAGCATTCTCCATCACGCATACCCTAAAATTGTCCCTGAATGTTGTACTGATAGAATGAACAAGTCCATCAAGGTTGATCATCACCCCATGTTGCTGTTAGGGTGTATAATGTTCTTCTGGTTCTGCACATCTTGCCCAGCATCAGTTCATGCAAATCCTTCCAGGCTTCCCTGAATTCCTATCCTTCCTGGTTTCTAATAGAACAGTAGTGTTCCATGACATACATAGACCATGGTTTGTTAAGCCATTACCCAAATGAAAGATTTCCAATTCTTTGCCACCACAAACAGGGCTGCTATGAATATTTTTGTACAAGTGATGTTTTCATCATCTCTTCAGGGTATAGACCCAGTAGTGGTACTGCTGCATCAAAGGGTATGCACATTTTTGTTGCCCTTTGGGCATAACTCCAAATTACTCTCCGGAAAGGTTGGATGAGTTCACAGCTCCACTAACAAATGCATTAGGGTCCCAGATTTCCCACATCCCTTCCAACATTGATCATTGTCCTTTCTGGTCATATTGGCCAGTCTGAGAGATGAGTTGGTACCTCAGAGATACTGTAATTTGCATTTCTCTAATAAGTAATGATTTAGAGCAATTTTTCATATGACTATAGATCACTTTGATTTTCTCATCTGAAAATTGCCTTAAGTGACAGGTCCTTAAGACTCTCTAGACCCCACTATCACCCCACCCTTCAGCTCCAGGACTAGCCAACGAGGATCTCTTCCAAGTTTAGTGCTAAATAAAGCCTTTGGGAAAATGGCAAGAAATTAAAAAAGAAAAAAGAAAAATATTAAGGCCCCGCAGACACAATATTAAATTCACACGAAGCTGGCGGTCTCTAAAAATCCTTTTTCACCAGAATCAAAAATGTAATGGAAGTGCTTCAAGCAGTTTGGTTTTTTGGGGTTTTTTGTTTTTATTTTTGGTTTTTATACAGATGTACTTCCTAATACCATGGAAGACATTTTGTTGCTAATATGTGAGCTTTTACAATCCACCAGGTATGTGTTTGTTGCATGAGGAAACTGGGGAAAAATGGAGGTGAAGCAATAAAATCAACCAATAAAGCAATAAAATCTGTCAATAAACATTTCTAAGTCTCAACATACTGTACAAAGTGCTGGCAATACAAAAAGAGACAAAAGACAGTCCCTGTTCTCATGAAACTCATAATCTAAAGGGAAATACAACAAACAAATAGGGAGAATCAATAAATCCTAATTATCAGTCATTTCCATAAAGGGGCATTGCATTGGAAAGGGATGATGCAAATTAGCAAGTGGGTTGTGAAGGAAGGAGAATGGTATCTGTAGAAAGATAAACAAGGGTTTAAGATCATTGGAATGGACAGGGTATATCCAAACATGAGTTTGTCCATAAGATTGCTCTGAGGTTGGTCATTCCGTATTTCAAGCTCTTTGTGACCCCATTTTCTTGGCGGAGATACTGGGGTGGTTTACCATTTCCTCCTCCAGCTAATTTTACAGATGAGAAAGATACCACAAACCAAGTGTCTGGCCCAGAGTTATACAGCTAGTAAGTATCTGAGGCTGGATTTGTACTTGTACTCAGGAAGAAGAATCTTCCTGATGCCAGGCCCATCACTATTCCACCACCTAGCTACCCATAGGATAAATAGGAAATGAAAGAAAAGGAATTACAATTAAGAGGGACCACAAAATGATTTTAGTAAGTCACCCAAAATACTATTCAAACACTCAATGTATGGGAAACACTAAGAAAAGAGGCCTGACAGTGTTGGGGCTGGAGCCAGGATGGAGAGGGATCTCTCACAGTATCAGAGATTCAACTCACTTGGACAGGTTTTTATGAAGAAGAGAAAGGAAAAAGTTGCAAAGAAATGGGAAAAACTCTCATAGGATAGTTGTGTCTGGCACGACACTCCAGATTGCCTTGAATTCTCTATAACTGAAGTACTCTCCTGATAGAGATTTGTTGGACTGGTGAATGGGACCCAAAGCTGGGGTTCCTCTTGGATCACAAGTGGCGCTATTATGCCTGCCTCTCTCCACCTTCATGACTTCATCAAGGATAACTACAAAGCTATCCCATTCATAGAGTCCTAAAATAAGAATAAGTTTTAAGAAGAGAAAGAAAAAGTTAATTTTCTTTTACAAAGCATCAGTGCCTTGTGAATACCTATGGATCCATGGTAGGGTAGGACAAACTGGCTAAATCCTTAACATATGCTTTGCTTCTTAGCAGTGTGGGTGGGCAGATCCAAGCACAAAAGAGTTAGAAAAGGCCCCTTTCTATGCCCATGCTATCTCCCCCATGGGTCATCTCTGCTCACTGCCACAGATGTTTTGTATTTGCTTAGCAACCATTTAATAAGTTATTGGTCCCACAAGCATGTACCCTAATTATATATATCTTCCAAAAGTGTTTGTCACATGTCCCTGAAGACAGATACATTAATTAAAGAGGCAAAAATTAATTATCAGAAACAAATGCAGTAACCAATCTGGGACGTTCCTTACTTTCTGCATTCAACACTTGTACCCCACTTATTCCCTAATCCATCCCCATAAAAAGCCCAAGAAGAAAAATAGATTGGGGATGACATGGCAAAGGACGAAGTCTATTATAGAGCTTAAGCATTTACCTAAGGAATGCACAACTCCCTACCCACCAAAAGGGAAGGATTAGGGGGTAAAAATACAGTGCTCTGTAAACTCTCCAAGGCTGAGTTGAGAGGATGGGAATGATAGAAAGAGATCCAAAAAATCCAAATCAATGGTTTATACAAACAATTTTCTAAATATACCTGGAAAGATGAATGCCAAGGACTAGAGTGTTCATCTTCTAGGCTGGTCTCTTCCTGCCTTCAGAGAAGAGCGGCTCCTCCCAAGGGCCCCCTCACCTGAGTTGCAGAACACTGAGAAACCAACCTCAGAGCACTCTTTTGGACAAACTCATGTTTGAACATACCCTGCCATCAAATGATCTTAAACCCTTGTTTCTATTTCTACACACTATTCTCCTTCCTCCACAGCTCACTCATTAATTTGCATCATTGCTTTCCACACAATGTTCCCCTCTACAGCTACCATCCCTTCCCTTGTGAGCTCTGCATTGCCTGCTCTAAAGGTAACAACCTTGCTTTCGTCTGAAATGTATTCCTTTCTCAATCCATTCTTCTCTAGTCCTCACTGAGACCTGACTCCTGGCTTCTCTCATTTCCCGATTCACTGATTGGTCAAGGAGCTGTAATACTCCTCATTCCTCAGCCACTACCAGGTTCTCCCTCTACTACCATCACTTAATGACCTCTCTTTCTTTGAGGTTCACTCAACCCATATCCACCATTTCATCTAAATTCTGGTGGTTGTTGTCTTTGGACCTCAAAAACATCCTCTTTTCTTGGATTCATTTGGCACCTGGCCCACGTTCTTTACTTTTCAACTCTTGCCTGCACATTAGGAGATTTCAATATGCCTATTAAAATTTCATTAGTTCCTCCCCTACTGCCTACAAACAAGCCCCTGAACTCCCTATCCTTAAAAATCCTCATTTGAGCTATTCATTCCAGCTAGCTCTAGTCTCATATCTTTCCTCTCATTTGAGAACAAACTCCTTGAGAAGGCTACCACCTTCTTTTCTCTTGCTCTCTTCTTAAAGTCTCTACTCTCTGGCATCTACTATTATCATTCAATTAAAATTGTTCTCTTCACTTAATAATGATATCTTAATTGCCAAAAACTAATGGCCTTTTCTCAATTCTCATTATTCTTGATCTCTCTGTGGCTTTTGGCACCCTCTTGTCCTTGATTCTCTTTGTCTAGAATTTTGTTACACTACTCTATACGACTTAATTCCTTCTTTATCTGCTTTTTTGGATCTTCATCCAGGTCAGTCAATAAAAATGACATGGGTGTCCCACAGGCTCTGATCTGGGTCCTCTTCTTTTCTCTCTCTATAATATTTCACTTAGTGAATTCATCAGCACCTATGGAATTAATTACCATCTCTAGCGTGATGATTCTCCAATTCACTTTCTCATCCCTAAAATCTTTCCTGACCTTCAGTCTCCCATCTCCAGCTGTCTATTAGACATCTTGAAATAGATGTCCTACAGACAATTTAAACTCAACACACCCTAAAGTGAACTTATTATCTGTCTTGCAAAATTCTTCCTAACTTTCATATTATTATTGAGGGCATCACTATTTATAGTCACCCAGGCTCACAATCTAGATGTCCTCCTTGACTCTTCACTAATCTCCTCCCACACCATCTCCCCACATATTTTTAATAAAAGTTTAAATATTTTTATTTAAAGTTTTGAGTTTCAAATTATATTCTTCTCTCCCCTCCCTGAGATAAGTAATCAGATAAAAATTATGCATGTGCAATTATGTAAAATATTTCCATATTAGTCATTTGTACAAAAAGATTCAAATAAAAGAAAAAAATGAAAGATAGCATGGTTCAGTTTCTATCCAAACAATATCACTCCTTTCTCTGGAAGCAGATAGCATGCTTCATCATTAGTTCTTTGGGATTACCTTGGATCACTGCGATCCTGAGAATAGCTAAGTCATTCACAATTCTTCATCAAACAATATTGCTGTTATTATGTATAATGTTGCACAATTATGTACTATGTTCTAGTTCTGTTCACTCTATCATGCATCAATTCATGTATGCCTTTCCATGTTTTTTCTAAAATCATCCTGCTTGTTATCTCTTATACTACCATTCCATTATAATCATCTACCTCAGCCACTCTCAATTGATGGACACTCCTCTGATTTCCAATTCTTAGTCACCATAAAAAAGATGACACACAGGTCCTCTTTCCTTTCTTTGAATATCTTTGGGATAATTCTAAGTTTCTTGGAATTTTTGTTTACTTTTATATTACATTTATTTTTAATAGCCCTCTGTTCCCTTCTATTCAAGGAGCCTTTTTTAACAACAGTGATTTTAAACAAAAGAAGGAAAGCAATTTAGAACAATTGAACATATCAATTATGTCTGAGATCTTCAATATCTCACAGCTATTGTCTCCCTCTACTCAAAAAGGGAGGTGCATTTCCTCACCTCTTTTCCAGGGTGAAGCTTAGAAAATCTATTTACACAACATTCAGTTTTGTTTTGTGATTACTCTTTATATATTGTTTTGGTCACTGTGAACATTCTTTTTCTGTTTCTACTGCTCCTAGAATTGTTCCTAAACTTCTCTGAATTTCTCATGTCACTGTTTCTCATGGCAGAGTAACATTCCATTATATTCATGTACCACCACTGGCTAGGGGGCAGCTAGGTGGTGTAGTAGATAGACTGTCAGTGCTGGGGTCAGGAAGACTCATGTTTGTGAGTTCAAATCTAGATTCAGATACTTACTAGTGTATGACCCTAGGAGTCATTTGACCCTGTTTGCCTCAGTTTCCTCATCTGGAAAATAAGCTGGAGAAGGAAATGGCAAACAACTTAGGCAACTCTGACAGGAAAACCCCAAATGGGGTCACAAAGAAATTTGAATAGGCATATTGAAATATCCTAATGTGCAGGCAAAAGTTGAAAAGTAAGACTGGGCCAGGTGCCAAATGAGTCCATAATGAAATTACCTTTAATTATTTTTAAGTTTATTTCCAGATCACCTAAATCATAATGAAAAATGACTGAATAACCACAAAACCATCACTGGTTTAGCCATTCCTCAGTATGGCAATAGACTTCTGCTTCATTTCCAGTTCTTTGCTATCAAACACAACTGTTGCTATAAATATTTTGGTATATAGTTGATCTTTCTATTAAGAGGAAGATCTCTGGGGCAGAATAAATAGGTAGTATATTTATTATGTATAACTGCACATTGCTTTCTGAAATGATGGAACCACTACACGCTCCAATAGTAGTGTCCATGTGCCTGTCTGTCCACTGCCCCTTCAGGATTATTTAATTTTATCTCCCCTTTGGCAATTTGTTAGGTGCAAGGTAAAACCTCATAGTTGTATTAATCTGCACTATTACTAGTGATTCGAAATAGTTTCATATGATCAAAAGAGTTTACAATTTTTTCTTTTGAAAATTTTTTGCTTGTTCCCATCCTTTAGCCAATCTTCCTCCAGGGAATGACAAAGTTTTCCATATCCAATAAATATTTCACAAAATCACTGTTAGCTAGTGCTTCTATTAAACATTTAATATCTGCTTTTCAAGTGAGAAGGAACCTTTAGATACACTGTGTCTAATTATTTAATTTTTCAGATGAAGAACATCATGTCCTGAAAAGGAAAATGACATTCCAATATTACCTTCCCATTTAGTCACAGGGCTAAACTGGAATACCAATTGCCAACTCCCAGCTCCACAATCTATTTATTCACTTCCAGCTAGAATTTACTATTACTTGTAAAGAAATGAATAAATCATAAAGTAAGCATTCACAAGGTGATTTTTCAGAGAAAAGAATTTTTCAGAATTGTATTGTGAGTTTTAAAATTATGTCTAAAGTTGAGTTAATTGATTTCTATTCCCTTCAAAGCTATGCCATCTGTGACAAATTTTCTAAGTTAGAAGTTGAAAGAACTGAAAGAATTCCCAACGATTAATATAAAGCATTGATTTGTTTGGCTGACTACTCATCTATAAAATATAAGTCAATCCCTTTTTAACTTGTGGAAAATGGAAAAAAAATGATGTTAAAAAACACAAAATCCTAAATACATGGAGATAAAAACATAAGGAAAACTAAGACAGGAAAAACCTTTAAAATTCATTGAATTGATGGCAGTTTTTTTTATACTAGCACAATGATGTCACCTATGAAAAATGCTACTTTCTACATCTAAAAATGTCCTTATTACCACATAAGAAATTACCTTTAATTATTTTTAAGTTTATTTCCAGATCACCTAAATCATAAGGGCTCAGCCTACGATCTCTGAATTTTGTTGATGGTGTTTTTAATCTTGTGATAACAGTATATCAATAGGACAAGTTTCTTTTGTAATCCTATTTATTTCTGTATTTAACAACATGATTCTGGGAAGGGTTTAGTCTTCCGAAGAAGTCCAATATTCAAAAAAGGTTAAGAACTCCTGGTGTCTATAAACATTTGGATAGCATTAAACTATAAAGTTTAAAAGATTTATATAACTGGCATTAATCCAAAATTAAATATTCCTTATTCATTTCCTCAATTTCCTGCTTATACTTTAAAAGCCAAATGTTTTTTTCTGTTTTAACTCATTTTGTTAAAATGAATTTTTTTAAAGGAGGAAAAAGTTCCTAAGGGAGAAGCCATGATCAAGGCATGCCAGAAAGCACAAAGGATTGAGAAACGTGCCCATCATCAGAATGGGGCCAGAAAGAAGCTGTTTGGGGCCGGATTCATAGAATTCATAGAATGCCTTTCATCGTTTTCTCCAAGCCCTTCAATTTCAGCAGCCACAGGAATTGAGCAAGGCTTGACAGCAGTTCAGCAAGAACACATCACAAAGCAGCACAGAAACACACATGTCTAATCCTGCTTATTTCTTTCTAAATTGCAAATGATTAGCAACTTACTAATAATTCAGTCATAAGATAGAATTACAAGATAAAGAGCTGTGAATAAAATCTCTAACTTACAGAAAAGTAGTCCCTATGACAATGTCTCCATCAATGAACCAGATCCTTCTTATTTGCCTTGATGGTCAATTTGGTTTAAAAACAGGCTAGAGGTTATTGTCATTTCATATTCTTTTCCCTATGTTTCCTTCTTCTTTTCACCCCCAATCCAAATTTGAGATTGCTTCATATAATCACTGGCTCTCTCCTCAGTTTCTCCCTTTAACCTGACTCCTTCCTTGCAACCCATAAGTGTCTTGTTCTTTGCCTTAAAACTCTCTCACTTGGTCTCTCCCATTCTCTTTAAAGCTTTAGTGTTTCCTTTTTCCCTTTCTAAGCCAAATTCTGAGAAAAAGCCACCTTACCACTTATCTGAAAACAGTTCCTCTAAAGTTATCATTCATCTTTTTTTTTAGGTTTTTTTGCAAGGCAAATGGGGTTAAGTGGCTTGCCCAAGGCCACACAGCTAGGTAATTATTAAGTGTCTGAGATGGGATTTGAACCCAGGTACTCCTGACTCCAGGGCCAGTGCTTTATCCACTATGCCATCTAGCAGCCCCATCATTCATCTTTAATGCCAGGTCTAACAGCTTTTCTCAATCCTCATATTTCTTGACTTCTTTGGATCATCTAACAGTGTTAATGATCACCTGATTGCTCTCTCCTTGACAGATTTTACTTACGCCGCTCTCTCTGGGTTCTTTCTTCCTACCTGTCTGATGTTTCTTCTACTAGATTATCACTCTACTCAATACCTTCTACCTGTGGATGTTTTTAGGTTCTTCCCTCTTTCTCTCTATACTCTTACTCTCTCAGTAATTTCACTATCTCCCAAGGGGTTGATCATCATTTCTACACAAGGTATGTAAAACCAGGTCCAGGCTGACTCTGAGTTTTCCAGCACCATATTACAAATGACCTATTAGACTTTTTAATCCCATATCACATGGACAACTTGACCTCAAACTTGTTTCCTTCTGCTCAAAACCAATCCTACTTCAATATTTCCCTATTTCTGGTGAAAGAACCTGAAGCTTTCCAAGCACTTAAGTTTATCACCTCATTTTCCCATATTCCATCAGATTCTAAGTTTCTGCCTCCAAAATATCTTTCTTTCATCCATCCCCTTGTCTCTTCTCACACAACCAACAACTAATTCAGGTCTTCTTCACCTCTCCAAAATTTTCTAATTGATGTCCCTATCTAAAACTCTTCCCTCTGAAAGCTATTTTCCACACACTTGCCACATCCTCCAAACATAGGTGTGACATTTCCCTGCTAACAATCCTTCAAAGGCTCCCTATGACTACCAGGATCATCCATTCATGTCATCATCATCAAGTTCCACCTGTTCAAACTTAGCCAACATTTTCCCCCTTCATACACTCTCTAAATTGTTCAATCAAACTGTTTTCTTGATATTCCTCACACATTCCATTAGCTATCACCATGGCTTCGTTCTTTTCAAATGTCAACTCCACCAGGAGGTCTTCAGGGACTGCCCCCACCCAAATGCTAGTGTATCTCCTCAGTAATTTGTATGTACTTCAGATAAAGTGTGTATTTCCTTATATGTGTTGATGGTTCCTTATTAAATATAAGTTCCTTGAAGGCAGGGATATTAATTTCTTGTTTTAGTACCTAGCACCCAGTAGGTCTTAATAAAGACTCTTTGATGGACTAATCTGGGTCTGTCACACATCAAGGCTGGTCATTATTGGTCGAAATCTGTTTGTAAACTTTTAACACAAAATAGGTCACAGGATGGCTAAGACCCTTTCCAAATGCCGGTGCTAGTTAAGCCATGTTCACCAGCTATCTCCCTAGCTGGACTCTTCAGGATACCAAAGAAGTTTTGTGCCTATTACCAGCCCACCAGAAGACTAGAATGTATCTAAAAAGACAGGGCAAATATAGTTAAATCTTCAGTCAGCAGAATTATTATAATATACTCAGCAAGCAAAAAGGTCCCAAAGATCTGAGGGGTCAAGATCTGTGATTTAATCAGCAGACAGATCTCCCAGGTGAGGGAACTCTCTTCACCATTGTAGTATAGCACTTCTTTGCTACTTAGAGCTTTGGAGAATTGCTCAGGGTCACATAGCTAGTATTTGTCAGATATAGGGCTTAAAACTAGGTCTTGCTGGTTGGAAATATGTTCTCTATGCAAGACATGATTCTGCTTTCCCCCAAATCTTAAAATTGCTCTCCAATAGGGAGATATCCCCTAAATATTTACTAAACTACACATTATAGCAGAGGTCTAATGAGGAGAGAAACAGGAAGGGTCAAGAGAAGCCAGCTGTCCATCTTTTTCCCAAAACTCTTACTACTCTTTTTCTTCTTTGTTCTCCTTATGTTTCCCACTCTCCTTAATCCCCAGAAGAAGAAGGGACAAGAAGCCCTACTCTAATCTGAATGGCCAGAGCAAAGGCATCAGAGACACTGAATCAAATGAAAAGAAGATGGGATTTTTAGTCAACAACCAATCTACAGACACTCCCCCTAATCTTTGGATTTTAACTATTAAGGCCTCCTGAGTTATTACTTTCTCAGTTGCCATGAGGAAGACCTGAAAATTAGGCACAGGTGCTCTGTCACCCTTAGACTTCCTGTCTCCTCTCATGGAGTCTACTGATCTCTGACAGTCCAAAGTCACTCACCAGGCCTACAAAGGGTGAAAGAATTTTAGAAATTAGTCTAACACCCTCCTTTTTTTATTCTCTTTCTTCTCCAAACTATTCTCAGCCCAGTTAAAACTTTCATTCCCTCTGTGGAAGGAATTGATATGATTACCTGATTAAAATCAAGCACCATGAGGAGCCATTTGCATTTTTTAAAAAGCTCTGGGGAAGCTTTGCTTCTGAATTTATTTACATCTAAGATGAATCTCCAGAAAATGAGCTATTTCTCAGCAAAACTTATTGCTTTTCCAGTCGAATCTATCAGTCCATTCAAGGAATCACTCAGTTCCCAGGAATAAAACTAGTTCATTTTAGGGAGACATGAGAGAGCCTAGTGACAAACTACAAATGGTAAAAAACAGGAACCATTCATAGTAAAAGGTCCTGTGAATGATATCATGGTGTTCTGGATAGATAGACAGAGGTGGCTTCATATTGAAAGATTGGACCTCAACCATTTGAAAAAAACTTCAAAGACACAAGTAAGCAAAAATCTCTAAATTCAATGTGCAAGGGGGTATATCCAAGAAGAGCCAATAACAAGAGATTATATAGGATCCTGTGACTGGCTGACATGTCTCTCTTAAGAAAAGGAGTCCTCTGATTGGATAGCACTAGCTATAAAAGCTGACCCATCAGGAACTAACACCAAAAGGCACTGATGGGACTAGTCAACCTCTTTGTGGGGGGGGGGGGGTAACATTTTAATTAAATTCTTTTAAACAAAGAGAAACCTATTTTCTTTTCCTCCCAAATCCTCTCACTGAAAAAAAGAAAAAGAAATTCCATGTAAGTATTGAGTCAAGCAAAACAAATTCCCTTGTTGATTAGGTTTAATTATATATATGTGTGCATGAATGCATGCAAATATATATACACATATGTAATTATATATGTATAAATATACAGGTATGTGTGTGTAGCATGTGGAAGCTGCAATCCAGAACCTCTGTGGAGTGGATAGCATTTTCATCCTTCGTGTTCTGGAAACACAGATGGCCAAAGCACTAATTGCAGTCCTTACACAAGGATGATTATCTCACAGCATTACTGTTGTAGAAATTGTTTTCCTATTCTTGTTCATTTTATTCTTCATCAATTTTTAAAAGTCTTCAAAACTATTGATTTTTATAATATTAATGCCGTTGTACAAGTAGTGCTACACACTGCTTTATACCTAGCTCAGTGACCTTTTGTGTATACTTCCAAACTGCTTTCCATAAGGTTTATATTCATTCACAGGTTCACTGATCAAATGTGACTATTTCCCATATATATATATATATATATATATATATATATATATATATATATATATATATAATAAAACTCTTCATCTTTTTTTCCATCACTTCCAATCTATCAGGTATACTGTGAAATTCTAGAATAACTTTACATTTATCAAATTATTGGTGATTTGGAGCATTTTTTTCATATAGCCATGGAAATGTCTTTCCTCAATAACTGCCTATTCATATGCTTAGACCCTTTTTCAACTAAGAATGATTTTTATTCCTTTAAATGTGAATCAGTTTCTTTTATATCACAAAAATAAAGACTTTTATCAGAGAAAATTAATGAAAAAAAATTTCGCCAATGGAGTGTTTAGTGTTTCTCTTTTAATTTTAGATTCATTGGATTTGTTTTTGCAAAAGCTTTTTAATTTTATATAATCAAATTCATCTATTTTGCCTCCTGCGAGTCTCTCTAACCTTGTATAATCATGAATTTTTTTCCTCCCATGGAGAGACCTGATGGATTTTGCATATTTACAAAACAATTTAATCTAGTAGCCTTGTGTTGGATGAACACAAAAAAAAATCCTAGTAAATGCAATAAAGGCTAGAAAAACTAACAGAGTTATAGAGGAAATTAGATTTGGCCAAACATCTCATGACTTGTACCAAGATAAACTCCAAATGTATAGGTGACCTAGATGTATCTTTTATACATCTTGTTTGTGTGTCATCTCCTTTACTGAATTCCTGTAGAGCAAGGACTGTCTTTTATTTTTTTTAAGGACTGTCTTTTAAAGAACTCCCCAGAACCCAAGATATTACCCCATACATACTAGGTGCTTAAAAAAGGCAAGTTGACTGCCTGATATAATAGGTCACATCATAAAAAAAATTAGAGAACCATTTTCTTTTTCAATCATATAGCTCCCTGAAAACATTTCAGACTCCTGTTGTTTTTTGGAAGCCCTCATTGGTTAAATGCCCCGGTTTGCTCACATATAGATGTTTTTCCCTTGCCCTCTGTTAGATATTCATTGGTATTAAAAAAGGATAGGACTGTGGTAGCTACATGGCCCAATGGCAGTACCAGCCCTGGTGCTAGGAGGTCCTAAGTTCAAATCCAACCTCAGACACTTACTATCTACATGACTCTGAGCAAGTCACTTAGCCTCAACTACATTAAAGAAAATAAAAAAAATAGATAGCCTTTGCTCAAGGAGAAACTTGAGGTCATTAAAGGAGATCTGCAACTTTCTAAAGACAAACCAGTCTGCTCTCCTTCTGCTGTTTAATTCTGGGCACAGATCAGTATCTAGTCATGCTCACTAACACACGCACATATATATATATATATATATATATATATATATATATATATATATATATATATATATATATATAAACACATACACATAAACACATGTATATCATGATAGAGTCACTTTGTACTTCCTGTAGGGATGTCCATTTGAGTGGTGATAGATCTCTCTTCCAGAAGGCTCTACAATATATTGGAAGGATGAAGATGAAAATGACTTAGTCACTGTCCTCAAGGAGCATCTACTCTACTATCAAAGATGCTACAAAGCAAAGAAGGTCTAGATTCAAAGAAAATGGTCCCAAAGAAACTTACAGGAGAAAAAAAATCACTTTCAAATGAAAGTAGGGATTGGAGAGGAGACATTCAGGGATGCTGCATAAGAGAGTTGACACTTGAGAAGGAAAGGGCCCTGAAATTCAGCAAGGAGGATTAAGGACATTCTAGGCATGGATAGCTGAAGGAACAGAATTAGGAGATTGATCAACAAAATGAGAGCTGACCCAAAGAGAACTTTCAGATTGGCAAAATATCTTCATAGTTCTGAGTCATGTGACCACAATTTTGAGAAATCACATGCTCTGTAGTTTAGACTTGGATCCTGCATCTCATAATAAATGTGACCTGGAGGCCCTAGAATTATCTACTATCTTTTAATGATTAACATCTTTAATCATAAAATAAAATTTTAGAACTTATATATATAAAATTTTGTGTATAACTATCACTGCATAATTTAAAAATGCATATAATACATACACATGCAATTATTAACCTGTGATCTCTTAAAATACATTCTCTGATTCTTTGCAGGGATAAAATTATATTACATTAAAGAAAAGAAAATTTTCTTTAAGGCCTATAAAGTATGAGGATTGCCTCTACAACAGGAAGTAACACTGAGAGTCAAGGACTGCTGCCTCATTCTAATACACTAGGCTTTGGGGGTAATGGAAAACCACTTGCTAGTATCATAACAAAAGAAGTAGGAAGAGTACATTTCTCTCTACCTTCCTCTGGAGTGTGATTCCTCCAGGATACCACATTTTTAGGCAAGGTATTCATAAGAGAAGGTGCAAGATGGTGAAGAGACTTGATTGAGACCATGACATCTGAATCAGCTGATGGAGCAGAGGCTGTCTATCCTAGAGAAGAAAAACCTAAGGGAGGACCCGATATCAATTTCCCAGTACTTGAAGGGCCGTTCTTTGAATAAAGAATTAGAAACTATTACATGATTCAGATGTGGGGGGAGGAGGGGGTTAATAGAAGGACAAACTTGCTAATTAATCAAACAATTATTGATCAGCTCCATGTGCCTGACATCCAGAGATCGATCCAACAGCGAAAAGGGCTTTTTGGGGGAGGGAACAAGGAACAAAGGATCCCAAGCAGAGGTGGAATGGTCATTACTGAGCAGGTTATGGAAAGGGTACTTTGTTCTTTGCCAGGTAGGTATCAGACCACTGCTAACAGATTTTCCAATATTGAGACACCATGATACATTGAGATAATATATGAAAGTTATTAATTTTAATAGGAGTCTTTTCAATTCTATACCTCTAAACACATTTATCAACAAAAGAAAGAGCCAATCAATAAGTGAGCATACAACTAAAAAAATTTAAATCAATATTTCAAAAAATTAAAACTGAGAAAAGATTCTGAAAACCAAAGAAGTGACTTAAAAAAAGGAAATAAAATTAATAGGGGCAGCTAAGTGGTTCAGTGAATAAAGCACCGGCCCTGGAGTCAAGAGGTCCTGAGTTCAAATTTGTCTCAGACACTAATTATCTAGCTGTGTGACCTCGGGCAAGTCACTTAACCCCATTGCCTTGCCCCCCCAAAAAAACCCTAAAAAAACCCAAAATAAAATAAAATCAATGAATTAATAAAATAGAAGCTGATTTTTTTCTTTGTTTTTTTTTTTCTTTGAAAGAACACTGGTCCTGATATCTAAGAACCTGGATAAATGTGACCTCTTATCCTATGTATGACTCATCTCTTGGAACTCAATTTCCTCATCCTGTCAAATGAGGTGACCATGTTGGATCATCTCTGAGATCTTTTCCAGCACTTAAACTTTTATCATAGCCACAAATTTTACTGTTTTATGTTCTAAACTCTGTGTGTAAAAAGTCACTAATAAGATCCAAATTCTATGTTTATATCTGCAAGTTCTAACAACATCTCAGCAACTCAATATTTCTTGAGTATAGTCAGCAATGGAGACAGTGTCTACCAAGTATGATTTTCTCAATTGACCTTTGAATTACCTACAATATTGGTTTCAATAGATCATGTTATTTTAAGATCTACAATGATGCAACATTAACAAAAAAAAAGTTTATGTTGAAGATAAGGACCTCTGGGTCAAGGATCCAGTTGGAGGAGGCAAAAGTCAAACGTGTTATCCAGGCCACTCTCCTCTTACTACTTTTTTTTTTGTAAAAAAAAAAAATCAATTCATTGTTCAACATCAGATACAGATACCTAGGTACTGCCAGCCGGCCTGACCATATAAATTGCAAATTGTAGAATGAATCAGAGGCATTTTTCATCTAGTTAAGTTTGTCCTACAAAGTTTTCTTAGACTGATTGAATGATCAATGAGAGATCTCACTGAAGAAGCTCTTGAATGTGCCAAAAATGAATGCAGTACAATAGCAATCACAAAGAGGAAGATCTGGAAGACCCATCCCAGCTGTGGGGAGCCCCCTTTTCATTTTCAAATCAGGTCAAAATCAATGGCTAATACCTTTGGTAAGTACATTTCTGAGATACATTCTGATTTGTAGTTATTAAGATGGTCACTGAACTTTCATAGGCAAAGGACATGCTATTCAGAGAAAGGCACTAAGGCAGCATTTTGCCTGCCCAAGTCAAACGCACTTTTCATCATAATATTTGCTATGTCATGTTTTAAAATTCTTTCATTATTAAAAACTAAGTTTTCAATGCTTTCTGAACTTCTATATTTGATCTTCTGTGACTAAGCAAAAGATATTATACACTGCATTTCTACAAGTAATTTCACCTTTCTACAGCTATGTAGATACGTAGATACATGTAAAACAATTAACATATTTAATATTTATTCCATCAGTTTTATTTATTTCACCAAGTAGTTCAATACATGTATATTTACATAGCCTAATATGTATATTATAAAATATGCACAAAATCAAGTTACCAAAAAACAATCCATAAAGATGTCAAGAAGAATTATAACCCAGAATTCAAATCTGCTGAATTTATATAAGATTTTCCTCATTAAGGAAGAGAATAGTTGCTCAACCCTGTTGAGCACAAAGAGCAAAACTGTAAAAAGCAGGAGAGAGGAAGGACCAAACCAGCAGAGGAAGAGAAGCCCAATCTACTTCTTTCTTTAGGAAAAAGAGAAAAGGCATAGGGGAGCAGGATAAATGATGAGGAGTTGGTGTCTCAAATCCCTAATTTCCAGCTTCCCTCCCTAGAAAGTTCAGAAAAATTCCCTTGAAATAAGAAATTATCTCTATCTCTTTCAGAGAGGTAGCCACTATTTGGCATATTCTAATCTGTATATCTTGTCTGATCCCTGTTTCTTATCTTCTTTTTGGCTACAATTTGCTATTCTCAGTAACACAGTGTGAAGATTGACAGATCTTCAGATAGAAAATTGAAACATTCCCTCCCTTTTACGGTGACCAGAGAAATGGCTCAATGATAAGAATGAACTAATTTCTCTTAGATTTGCCTAATTGGGGTGGGGGGGGCAGAGAGATATACACTCAAGTTCAGTACTCATCTGCCAAGGAAAGCAGTGCAGCCAACCTTGGCCTCCAATCTCCTGCCTTCTCCAAGCAGGAATCACAGCCTCTTTGAAGAGAGGCTGATAAGATTTCAGATTTCAATGTATGGCTCCCTACGAGTCTCACTTAGCCAAACCCATGTGAACATACACATAATCTCTGTGGCAATATATACAACCTACAAGATAGTTTATACTTTTTAAGTGTTATAAACAATATAAAATCTTTTGTTTCTCAGTGAAATCATTATTGATGACACTTTTACATAGAGCAATGTGACTGCAAGGGCTTCGTTGTTTGGAAAATTACAATATGAATGTGATAGAGCAATTATTTATTCCAACACTTGGTTTAATTGCTGTGAGAACAAATTGTTGCTTCTCACAAAGTGAAAACTGTTTCATTGGTTGCACTGTGTACACTGAGGTCCTCATTAGTTAATCCCATCCACCAATTAGGCAAAGTTTATGCTTGACAGTGACTAGCCAACAAGTGATATCACTTGTTCTTTCAAACTAATTGGAAGGTGATGAATTTTTATATTTTCAACTAAAGAATTCAAAATCAAGGGAAACCAGAACATTTTTAAAGTTTAGAAAATTAGTTTTTCAAGTTTAAATGGATATGCCTTTAGTGACTTACTTAATTTTCAACATCATAAGCTCAGTTTTTAAATGTCTTACTAATGATGATGACTTCAATATGATCATTAGCTAATAGCTCAACACACAATATATATGAAGGCCTAGATTTAATATTGACAGTATCATCCTATATTTCTTTTAGTCCTTTGTAGCTAAAATTCTACAGTTGGTGTTTCAGCATGTTCTCTCCCTTCGTACTGTTCTTAATCTCTTATAATCAGTTTCTAACTTTATATCCCCCCCAAGACTCCTCTCTCCTAAGTTACTAATGATCTCTTAATTGCCACATCCAGTGGCCTTTTCTCAATCCTCCTTCTCCTTGAACTCTCTGAAACCTTTGGCACTGACGGTCACTCTTTCTTCTTGGATACTCTTTTCTCTGAAGGATTTTGGGTCATCCCTCTTTTCTGGTTCTCCTCCCACCTCTCTGATCACTCCTTTGTCTACATTGCTGGATCCTTCTCCAGATCACATCATCAAACTCTAGGTGTCCTTTTAGACTGTCCTGGATCTTCTTTTCTCCCTCTAGATCACATCATGGCCATCTCATTGATTCCCAAAAATTTAATGGGCATCTCACTTCTGTCTGTCCTGCCTCAGTCTCTCTCCTGATCTCCAATCCCACCTCTCCAACAGCCTCTCAGACATCTCAAACTGGAGTCTAATATACAACTTAAAGTCATTATGAATGATTTTCATTCTTCTTAAATCCTGTCCTTCTTTTGACCTTCCCTATTACTCTAAAAGTCAACAACCATCTTCTACTCCCACATGCTCACAACCTAATTCATTTTAGACTCCTCACTATCTCTCACACTCCACCCCACTCATATCCAAGCTGCTGCCAAGGCCTATCATCTCACCTCTGCCATATCCCTCAAGTCCACTCCCTCTCCTCTCTTTTGACAATGCCCCCATCGTAGGGCAGGTTCTTATCACCTCCACCTCTATTATTGTAAACTCCATTACTGTAATGGCTGCTGATGTGTCTGGTGCCTCAAGTTTCTCCTCTATTCAGTTACTAAAGGGATTTTCCTAAAATGTAGGTCTGATCATATAACATCCCCCCGCCCCAGACACACACACTCAGTAAACTCCCAAAATATTCTCTCTGATTTTCAAAGCCTTCTTGGACCTGCCCCCTCCTACATTTCTAGTTGTCTTATTCCTTAGTTCCCACCATGTTCTCTTTAATCCAATGACACTGGCCTCCTTATTGTTCTAACAGCCAGATCCTACATCTCTCAGTTCAGGGCATTGTCTCTAGCTGTCCCCCATGTCTCCCGTCTCTATTCTGACTCCTAAGTCCCCTGGCTTCCTATAAGTCCCAAATAAAATCTGCTTTATAAGAAGCCTTCTCCATGCCCTTAATTCCAAAATCTTTCCTCTGTTAATTGTTTCTTATAGCCCAAATTTGTACTGATATATATTTGCATGTTATCCCCCCCCCCATTAGACTGGGAGCATCTTGAGGGCAGGGACAGCAGCCTTTTGCCTCTTTTTGTATACCCAGTGCTTGGAATAGCGTAGATGCTTAATATTTAATGGCTGACATAAATCCGCATCTCAAATGATATTTTGGTGGTTATATTCTTATCAAACTTTACTCACATTGATCATCACCATTTTTTTCTTCATAATGTTTCTGATTATTAGCTTGTACTAGGAGTAGAAGAAGCTTTGAATGTGCCGTATTTTCATTTTTTTTTTATTATTAACACTGTATTGAGTCCATCATTTCTCTGCTGGAATCTTTTAAAGCCATGTGTTCATTTTTGAAAGTTTACTTTAGTTAAAAACCAGGTACATAATCTATAAATTGACTTAATTGAGAATTTACAATTTTCTATTCTCAATTACTTTGTAACTAACACTGTGGAGACTGACAAATCTTCAGATAGAAAACTGAAACATTCCCTCCCCTTTACGGTGACAAGATAAGTGGCTCGACGATAAGAATGAACCAATTTCTCCTAGATTTGTGTGAGCACACCACTCTCAATTCTTCCATGTTGTACAATTCTTATTCTTCCCTCAGGGCACCTCATATGGACAGAGCGAAAATACTGGTATCAAACAATTTATTAAATATTAATAGAGCACATTTATTTTTAAAATGAAAAAATAGCCCATAATGACATTCTTATATTTTCTTCCTCTATCCCCAGTGTATCACCTTGTAGCCCTGTGGAAGGCACTAACAAAAAACATCATGAAATACTTTAAATTAACCATTTAAACAAGTATTATTATCATTACTATTGTTTTGATATTATTGTTGTTGTTTTACGAGGGAGACATTAAAACTGTCACCTAGGTTAGGAAGACTTGGATTCAAGTCCTCCCAAGAAATATACTAGGTTTGACCCTAAGCAATTTCTTAACCTCTCATTGGCCCAGGTAAATCCAATCTGCTCCTAAGCTGCAGAGAAAGTACTACTCTCCATAGGCAGAAGAAGCTGACGCACCTGAGACTTCCCTACATTAACAGAATTAGAGGTCACTCCAAAACAAGTCATTAAAGCAGATGGCATCTTTACAAAATACATACAATATAGCAATGGAGGCTCACAGTTCTGTAAAGCAGATACCCATAAGCGAAAACCACATCACTTTATAGATGAAAAAACAGAAACTTAGGGAATCACTCACCAACTTGGAAGGATTATAAGCAAGATTGGAACCCACCTCCTTTGGAACTGACTCCACCTTACTTGTCAACAGTTAGTAATAGTTTCAATGAATTAGAAAAGACATTACTTTAGAACCCATAAACCTCCTGTGCAGATAATCTGTTCCATTTGGGTTGCAAAGCTTTGATTTTGCTGCCCCAAAGCACTAACAGCCTCATTGCATTAATATCAAGGTTTTGGTCTTTGCTTTTGTTGTTACTTAAAATAACTTGATTACAATGGCAGATCAGAAAATCAATTATGTCTACAACTGAATTCCAAATTTCATTCAAGGAAAGGAATGAGTAAAACTCCTAATCCATGGCTATCATAATTGTCTTCCAGCAGAAAAATATTTCATGTGACAACAGGAATCTTCTGAAAAATAAGGCGGAAGCACAGAGCTCAAGGGCCCTCTATGGGTCTCAGAATGACCATTCACATTGGGGCCAGGAGCAATCCCTTGATCAGGGCTCCCCTGGGCTTTCCATTACCCATAAAAGAAATCATAGCTAGCATATGTAGTTCTTAGTTGACGTGCTCATAAAAGACATACAAACAGTCAGTTCTTTTCACTCCACACCCTAGGTAAGAATTATTTTATCAAACTGTATCTTTCAACTAAAAAGGAATTCTTCTATGATCTCAGATGCAAAGAATTCACAATTGTTAAATGGTTATTTATACTGTTAATTTCATCAGGAAATGCCGGGGGCCTACCCCATCCCTTAAAAACAAGTTAAAAAAAAAAAGATGATATAGGAGGAAGAACGACCTTCCTGCCACTGATTGGGGGGGGGGGGGGGTTATACTTTGTTCCTTTTTTATTAATGTTCCCAAATTATGTACTATCTGGAAAATTCCTAAAGAGAGAATCTGATCTAAATCACCCAAAATGGATCAGACGAGCTTAAATTTATGTATAAATATGCATATGAACATATGTGTAAATATTTATGTATATTATGTATGTATGTATGTAGGTATGTATGTAGGTATGTATACTGAGAGAGAATAATGCAGAGAAAGAAAAAAGACAGAATAATAGATTTCCTCCCCAAGGAAAGTTGAAGTCAGAAGCATGTGGCCTCCACCAACAGAAACAGAACCAGGATTTATATTCTACCCTATGGGCACTTAGGATGGCCATCATCCTTAATTCTTCTTGAAATATTTACCAACTAACGAAGAGAACCATTGGACAAATATTTCTCAGGTGACTAATCTGAACGGGCACTGTGCTAGGTCCTTGAGATACAAAGGAAGAGAAGGAAACAAAAAAATCTAGGATTTAAGACTAAAAAGAAATGCCAAGAAAAAAGGCATTTTGGTTTCATTAGATTTTTGTAAGACTTTATAGATGAGTTTTATAGCCTTGGACAGACAGAAATTGATTGGAAGCACTGAGGAGGACTGATTGCCATCAGGGAAAAGACAGCAAGTGGCAGTCTGTGAAAAAAGTGAGGGAGGTCCAGCTCTTCTGAAACAGACTTGAACTCTATCCATCTTTCTATAGCTTCCATGTCCCAGGACAGAACATGGGCACTCTGAAGTTCTCTCTTGAGGAGAGTCTGCAGACAGAGAGTTACTGAATTCAATTATAACCCTCAAGGACTCATGGTATTCTTAGTGTCATACACCCTCCACTCCCCTCATAATGTCAGGATATAGGGAAGATGGGCCCCTGGTACACCATAGAGATGATATAATGTGGACAAGACTCAACTCACATAGGATGGGTGACCATGGAGAGGCTACAACCTGCAGCACTGCAGGGAACGTGAAGGAAATCACAAATCCGTGGCAGCATTAAAAGGGTTAAGCTCCCTTTCATCAGTAGATCCATCCATCCACAAGCATCTATTTTTTTTTGTATTTTTTTTTTAGGTTTTTGCAAGGCAAATGGGGTTAAGTGGCTTGCCCAAGGACACACAGCTAGGTAATTATTAAGTGTATGCGATCAGATTTGAACCCAGGTACTCCTGACTCCAAGGCTGGTGCTTTATCCACCTAGCCACCTAGCCACCCCCACAAGCATCTATTAAGCACCTACCAAATTGACCAAAACAAAACCATCCCTAACCTCAGGGAGCTTACATTTCATCAATGAAGCAGCTACTACTTGCCAAGTGCTAGGCTGGGGCTGGGGATTCAGAAACAAAAGAGAAGCTTACAATGCTCTATGGTAAAATATTACACTCTATTAAATGGTAATCCTGAGATGCTATAATGGAGAGGTTCTCCTCTTGGGCCCAAACTGCTGACAAGGTGCCCCCAGTAGGGCTTGGTCATAAAAACACATCACTGGCCTTGTCCTTAAGGCTAGTCAGAAGTATCCAGGGTCATCTCTATGCTGACTGTCTGTCTAGTGAGGGCCCCTGGACTGGACACAGGACATGGATATAATCTCTGTATTCCTCCTCCTGCCTCCATCTGTTTCCTCTGAAGTTAATGTCTCAAGTAACAAAGCTTGGTAGCTCTTCATCAAGGACCACCCTGGGGGGACTTTCTTCAGCCTGGTAACAGGAGCATAAAGGCTAGGGAGGCTGCACACTCAAACTGCCTCCCCATCCTGCCTCTTTCTGCATCTTAGATGCTGTGGCATTCACTTGGCCACTCCTTCGGTTCATCCAGACTTTAGAAAGCTTTAAATCACTGGACTGGGGCATGGAGCAGTTATTTATGGCCCTCTCTCTACCATTTCCCCTACCAGACTGTAAGCTGTTTGCAAAAGGGGATGTCTCTGGTTCTATCCATTCATTCTTTCATGGGAGAATGGTGTGTTTAATAAATGGTCTTTGAGAGAGGTTGGGGGAAAAGTCATCATTCTCTAGCTAATGAGCATGACTTGCCTTGGCTATGGCACCTGTCCTGGGAGTCAGTCCATGGATCCTTTCCAGTTTGTGGGGACCTAGCAGGGCTTACCTTTAGCCAGCTTAGACTTCAAGAACCCAGCTTCATCTCCATGCCACAATTAGGTCCTGGAGAAGTATCCCAGTGCCTGGCATATTGCAAAGAGCTGAAGACAAAGTTGGTCGAATTGATTGGTTCAATCTCTCAATAATCATTTAAAAAGTGCTAACTGGGTGCCAGGCATTGTATTAAATTGTGAAGATACAAAGACAAAAATGAAAAACGGTAGACCCTCAAGGAATTTTCACCATATCAAGAGAGACAACATGATGGCACAATGGGTAGTATGATGGACTTGGAGAAACAAAGTCTTGAGTTCTAATCATATCTCACATCCTAACTAGCTGTGTGACCCTGGGTGCACCACCTAAACCAAGCTTAGCCTCAGTCTTCTGATCTATCAAATGGTGATAATAATAGTACCCACTTCCCTGAAGTTACTATAAGGATTAAATGAATTAATATATGCTAAGAGTTTTCCAAATACTGATATTAGCTATTCTCATTATTAATATATAGCCAAGATAAATACAAAGTAATTTGGAAATGAAGGTTCTGGCAGCAAGGGAGAATAGAAAGGCTACCCCATATGGCAAGGGGCAGCTAGTCCAACGTCTATGTACCTCCAATGAGCAACACCTTGGGATCCTAGATGTAAAGCTGTATGATGAATGAAATGCCATCTTGCTAAATCCACCCATTTTCTAGATGAAGAAACTGAGGCTCAGAAAGCAGAAAGTACTGGTCTAAACTCAGGTAATTCATTCATGGCCAAGTCAAACAAACAAACACCAGATTTCTTCCAAGTCATTCATGAACACTGGCTCCAGGGACTGATCTCTCACTTGTTTGGAGTAAGGGTGATCTCCCCAATAATAAGAATGCAGTAAGTGCTTAGCTTGTGCAGACATAATGCTGGGCACAGGGGAGATAAGGTAAACAACAATGAAACAGACCCTAATCTCAAGGAGCTTCTAGTCAATCTGTGTGAAATAACATGATCCCATTCAATATTCAGCTAGGGCAATGATCCTAGGATGCAGATCAGAGCTCATCCACACCTGCCCAACCTCTTGTCCACATCTTCCCATGACTTCACCAAAGGAGATTTGTCCCAACATGATCTAGGCCTTGGTCACTTCCTCCTAACCTCAATAAAGCACCAGTGGATAACTAGATATCCATCTACCTGTCATTCCTCACCATCACTATATAAGGAACTTTTTCTCTTCTTATATCATCAACTTCCTTGGACATAAAATTTCGACCTTTTTGGTCATCATGGGCCCCTTGATCTCTCACTCTGATAAAGTCAATAGACCCCTTCTCAGAATCATCTTTAAAAATGCACAAAATAAAATACAAATGATTGCAAAGAAAAGAAACCAAATAAATTGAAAAAATTCCCATGCCGTTATCCTTACCGAATTCCTCAATCCCTCCAGGTGAAGAACTCCTGTCCTCTTATAAAGCTCTTTCTGTGTGGCTCTCACTGGCCACTTGTGCATCTGCTTCCACTCCCCAGGAAGCTCATGCAAGACCCCTTTAACTCTTTGAAAATATTGCATTCTGCATCTCATAGATATAATGATACCAGTAGAACACAAGTGTTTAAAAGACAGGCTTCATGTCAAGGAAAAGCCTGGGGCCACTGAAGGCTATCTCTCCCCCCTGCTGTTTAGCTATGGGCCAGCCAACTGTCTGGTCTGACCTGTGTGCAATACTAATGAACAAATGCTAGAGGCTCTCCCCTCAGATCCTGGTCACAATCTGAGAAACAGACATAATAGAAGCCAAATACACACCTGATGATTGGGGGGAGGCCTTAGCAGCTGAGTTAATCAGGTGAGACTCAGGGTCCTTTAACTGAACTTAGAAAGCACAGGAAGGCTTGCAGTTCTATCTACTCATCACTACCTGTGTCACCTTGCCACAGACATTTTCCTTCAGCTTATTTCTTTATGTGTAAAACAAGGGAGTCAGGCCAGATGACCTCCCATGTCCCTCAGAGCTCTAAATTCTATGCTGCTATAAAAGCCCCTATTAATAAAACTCCCTTTCATTACATTCTCTTGCCCAACTTTTCATCTAGATTTATGTCCTAATGGAATCCGGCTGTGTAGGCAGCGTGCTAACCCAGGCTGAGTCTATACAGTGCCAAACAGCTGGTCTAGTCAGTCTTGGGGGATGGGGGAGAAATCACTGTGATTGTCTGTCTTAATTAATCAACTGTTTGACTGAATTGACCTTTCTAGTCCAGTCATGTGACAGCCTGATTTGGGCATATTCTAAGACCCAGCAACTGTACAACCTGCCAAAGTTGCCAACAATTAAAATACAAAAAGATAATGGAGCATTAGGGTTAGGGGAAGAAGGGAAGGAGGGAGAGAGCATTTCTTTTTGGTGGGGGTTCTTTTTATTACTAGGATTCAACTGTGTCCACAATCAATGACCTGAAACACTGTGAGCAGACCCCCTCCAAAGGCCTGCCATTTATAAACCCTGGGCTCCAAGGAAACCCAATCTGATTGGCTGAGGAAAAAGGATATGAGAACAGCCTTGTTCACCTACCGAAACAACGACAAGAGGATATAAAAGGCAAGGGGCTGTACTTTCAAGCCCGTCCACCAGCTTCCTGGTCTGGTGCAAATCACAGGTCATCATCTAAGGAAAGAAAAAAAAAAAGCAAAAGTCTTGGATTGAGCAGCTAGGTAGTGAAATGATTAGAGCACCAGCCCTGAAGTCAGGAGGACCTGAGTTCAAATCCAGCCTCAGACACTTAGTAATTGCCTAGCTGTGTGACCTTGGGCAAGTCACTTAAAAAAATCCCCACTGCCTTAAATAAAAATCAGGAAGAGGAAAACAGAACATGCATTTGTCACCTAACCACTTGAGGCATGGATCTCGACACTAAAATATGACTAAAGTCAATTTTCAAAAAAAAATTTCAACCCACTTCAAACCCACTTTCCATTATCTCAAGAGACAAGTCAAACGCCCAAGGCAGGAATGAAAAGATTGTAATGAGAAAATTTATGCTTCAGCTTTTTCTACTCTTCTTTTTCATTATATGTGAGTGCATGTCCATATATAATATATCTGCATATGCTATGTATTATATATGTTCAACATATACCCATATTACATATAGCTATAGATATAGATATATACACACTCAATCTCATAGAAAAATAGAGTGGGATAGAATAATGATAGATGGATAGACAGCCAGATAGACTGGATGGATGGATGGATAGATATAGTTGGATGGATGGATGGATGGATATATAACTTCTATTCTATTTTTCCAGATAAACATGTGTTTCAAATCACTTGCATTTGATACTTACATTTATGCAAACAAAATTATAGCAATCTCCCAGGAAAATCTTCTGAAGGTCTTGGGCATTTGGGCACATGGTTACAGATGAGCCTTGAACCTGTTCAAGAAAAACAGATTTTACAAGTTGCACCAGCAAGCCCAGGAAGAGAGGTCAAGGGTGGAGGTAGTCTCAAGGAGATGCCCAGCTCGTCAGGTCCCTGGCTTTCCGAGATGAGCTACCCACTGAGCAAGGACCATGACTGTGCTACAACCTTCCAGTTGTGCCTTGATATCCCTTGGAAGGCATCCCAGCCCAGGTTTCTGAACCTGGTGGATTCAAGCTGGCCTTGAACATCAGGCTGCCCAAATTCTTCTTCTCCAAAGCACAACTTCAAATTATGTCTCCCCCCAGGAGCAAAAGCAACTATAGAACTCAAGAATTCCATGTGGTATCCATGAAGGGGGGGGGGGGGGGGTTGATAGGGCAAAGGTCAATGGAGAATGTTTGGCTTTGTTCTGGGAACTAGTCTGCTCATTTACTCTAAAGGACTTAGGTTTCATTTAGGATTCTTCATGTGGGTCTAATCCAAGAAAAGAAGCACAAATCTTTCTCACATACAAACAGGATTCCAAGGGCTGTGGAGATGAATTCTTAGCCCAGGATGATTTAGCAACTGGTGAACTGGAGGTGGGAGAGAAGGAGGGATTGTCAGATGATGCAAGCATTTTATTAAACCCTCACTACATAGCAGACACAGGAGATACAACAAAAGGAACAATATCCTATGGCTGCCCTCAGGAAGTTGATGTTCTATTGAAGGACACTGGTCAATTAATTACACCCATACAACAAGAGCCTTGACCTTCATCACTTCTTTTTAGATTTTTGCAAGGCAAACGGGGTTAAGTGGCTTGCCCAAGGCCACACAGCTAGGTAATTATTAAGTGTCTGAGACCGGATTTGAACCCAGGTACTCCTGACTCCAGAGCCGGTGCTTTATCCACTGCACCACCTAGCTGCCTGACCTTCATCACTTCTAAAGGACCTCCCTAGCTGCTGACACTTCCCCACTCAGCACAATCCTTCTGTTAAGTATAAGCTGATAAAGGAGGGAAGCCTAGGGCAGACAGCCAGCTGCCATGCCAGTGTTTTGGGTACAGAGCAAACTTTCTATAGTATTAGGTATTGAAAGAAAAAGGACATTTCTCCAAATCTGTGGAAAAGCTGCTAATTCTGTTATAGGGATAAATGGGGTGGCAAGTCCTCCCTCTAGTTCTGCTTGGGTTTCCAGCACCTCTTTTATGGCCTGACACATAGAAAATGCTGGATAAATGTTTGTTGATTAACTGATGCTGGCAACTCTCAAAACATAAAGGTCTGGAAGATCCAACCAAGTTAGGAAAGATCATAGCACTTGCCTGGTGGTGTGTGGAAAAAGCCTTGGCTTTGGATTCCAAGGACCAAGGTTCAAATTCTGCTTCTGATATTTCAGTTAGTGAGGCTTTGGACAGGGTCCATTCCCTGGGTCTTGGTTTTCTCGTGTATAAAATCAAGAACCAGATCATCTCTGAGAATCTCCCAAGCTCTACCCTCTAACATCCTATGTCCAACTCACTAAGTTCAGGGAGTCTTAGAACTAGATTGGACACAGGGGCCATTTTGGGGGCCATGGCAGGCCTCTAAGACCTGCCCTTTGAGGGTCTGAGGTCTGCTTGCATCAATAAGGGGTGAGTGTTAGGGGAGTCAAGGCACATGAAATTACAGATCCTTGAAATAACCCAATATATAAGCTGATGAGACTCTCAGAGAATTCACTTTTCTGTAGACCTTGAAAGGTCTTGAAAGTTGCAATAAAAGACCAGCCTTTGAAAACTGACACCCTCCCCTTCAACCTTCACCCCATTTTACTCATTCCTTTTAGCAGAGCTCCCAGAGGGTACTCCAGGTGAAACCACTCATGAGGAGGGGGAAGTAGTATAAGAAAAGGGAATTTGGGGGGCTGCCTTTGGCAGAGGTTGTAAGAGATGTTTGAATAGGCGTGCTGAGTTGGTGGAAGCTTATATCCTATCCCCCACTTTTCTCCTCTTGATTTTCCATGGGATCAGCAACTAGGATGGGAAGGTCTGAGGAAACACTCCCCCAAGGTGTGCCCCCAACCCACACACACACCTAGCATTCCTCACAGAACAGCACCTTCCATGGCAGGGCCAACCAGCCCCGCCCTCCCCCTCAAGGGTATGAAGCAATGAAGATAGAGCTTGCCACCCAGAAAGGCTGCCAACTCCTTGCATCCTAGCACACAATGAGCATCAAGTTGCTGAAAGAAAGCCCTGGTCCTAAGTGCTGACTTTCCTGTTGAATTCCTCTAGAGAGAAAGCTCATTTGGTCACTGCAAACTTTCTCCTTAATGCCCTCCATTAGGATTTCATCCCAAACTCTTCTCACCAAGCTCACCAATTCCCTATGGTCAACCCCAATGGCCTTTGCATGGCCCAACTGACATGACTGATGACTCAGGGACCATCCTGGACAATCTCTCCTGGTTTTCCTCCTCTCTCTCTGAGAGCTCCATTCCCATTCCTTTCACTTCTGGTTTTCTCCTCCACTCTCAAGCATATGTTATATCCTCACCTTTTCCTTCTCTCTTGATCCTTCCCCCGGCATCCTCAACCACACTGACCATCTTTTGGTTACCATTTCTGTATGCTGAGCCCAGTCCTACATTCTCATTGCCTGCTGACTCTCTCTATCCAGATAGCTTACCTCAGCAACTCACATTCAACCTTCCTTTTAACTTTCCAGTTTCTATCTATGGCCTACTACCTTGGCTCAAAGCTTCTTGTTGCTTAATCCTTCATCCTCCCTCCACCTTGCCCCACCATCTCCAGTTAGCTGAGATAAAACATAAAGAACCCCACCTCCAAAGTCAATGCAGTCAGGTGCCACCTTGAAGGCTTACAACCTGTATGACCTTCAGTGAGTCATTCACCTCTATCAGCCTCAGCTTCCTCATCTGTAAAAGGAGGGAGCTGCACTTGACAGCCTCTAGCACTGGGATCTTCACAGTATTTCACATCCTGCTAGTCCTTCCACTCATACCAACTCCTAGAAAGCCCCCCCCATATAATTATTCTCTTGTTCTGTGTTCATCACTTGTCTTTTAAGATTTAGTATGATCGTAGTTAAACCCCAATCATTTACCTTATGCTGTCTCCCACCAACCAGAACATGAACTCTCTCTCCACGCTTGAGAAAAAAAGCTTCACAATTTGCTTAAATGAATCAATGTCTTCTTTGACAAGTTAAATAAGCAAAGTGCAAATCAGAAAAATGGCAAGTGTTCCTTGGGTTCTGCTTGAGTGTGGAAATATGAGGAATGGCAATCTGCAATAACCACACCTCCAGGCCCTCAAAACAATCCCCAAGTCAGAACATCTCGTTCTTCCAGAAAACTGGGACACAGAACACTTAAACATATTTTACAATAAACTCCCTAGTTTTGGAGGAACATCAAAGAAAGGCACAAACCAGTTTCACACTTATAACCAATCAGCATGAAAGTGTGAAATCTGCCAATCTACACCTTCCAAATGCTATCTCCAGCATGAGCTATCCTTCTTGTGGTCCAGGTGGTCACCCTTGGAGTCCTCCTCAAATCTTCACTCTCAAGAATCCCATGTGTCTCCTTGTTCACCAAGGTTTCTCAATCCCATTTCCACACTCCCCCATCTATCCCTGACTGGACTCTTGGTTCTCCAGACTCCAATCCCTCTCCTCTTCAGTTCAGCCTCTACACACCTGCCAAAGTATTGGCGTATCCAGTCAAGCAACAGCTCTCCCCACTCACCATTATCTGGAAGAAAAGATTCCTGTTGGCTTTTCAAGTCCCTACACTCTGATCCCTTATTGAGAGATACATTAAGGAAATGTTTCCATATCTTTAGGAATTTCTGTTGCACACATTGGAGAAAGAAATTGCAAACCATCCCAGTGTCTCTGCCAAGAAAACCTCCAAACAGTATCACAAAGAGCCAGACAAGACTGAAATGATTTAACAACAAAAACATATTTGAATGACTCCAGCCAGAAAGCTATAGATCTTCACAAGGAATTGTAAATAATGTTTTGGACTTTCATCTTTCAAATTTAATGCCAAAAGTTGAGGTTTTGATCTCTCATTGTCCTGTATACCTAAAGAAAATTAATTTAACCCAAAGTTTTAAGGCTTCAATAATGCTACTCCTGCTTGAGAGGAGACACCAGAATTTGACCTTGTATCTCAATAAGTAAACAAACATTTAGAGTCTCTTTTTCTTGATTTTGAATTTATTTGATTTTCACATCACCCTAGACGCTTGTTTGAGTCACAGGCTAAAATGGTTAGTTGTTCACTCTTGTACACACATTCCCATCTTCTCTCCCCAATTCGGTCTCTTTACTTCTTTCTTCTCATAAATACAAAAGGTTTCTGTGAAACCCCTGAAGGTAAAACATATAATGAGCCATCTTACTGTGCATAAAAATCTTAATGAAGAATTATTTCTTGCATAAATACCACAATTAACTAAGAAAAGTTTGAGCCCAGTAGTGAGCTATTTTTAAATGTTGTGTCTCTGCATGCCCAACCAAAATATTGCTATTGCAAACCTTCAAAACCTGCACATAAAACAAATATAATTGTTTACATTTGCATATGTTCATCCCAAATAAGGTTACTAAGTGAATCTGTATACAAAAGAAAAAGTAATTTTTCAAATCAGTCAACTTTTCCAGGAAGTTTTGGGCATTAATAATATGATGCTATTGAGTCAATTAATATGTACAGAAAAAATTAATTTATCAATAGTATAAATTGAGGGGGTGTAGCCAAGATGGCAACAGGAGAGGATGGTCTCTTAGGTGCTGTCTCTCAAAACTTGTAAACTGAGGTCTCCAACTAAATTTTCGAGAGACAGAACCCACAGAGGGATCCAGTGAGGCAGTTCTCCAGCCCAAGGTAACCTGGAAAGGAGAGGAAAGGCTCTGCTTCACGAGGTTAGAGGGGTGGTCTGCCAGAGTGAAGGAACTTCAGCCTCCTGGAGGCAGCCTCAGGGTGCTGGGAGCCGCAGCTCACAGGAGAGGGGGCAGTTTCCTGATCTACACCCTGGGGAGCACTGGACACAACTTGGGGGATCAGCGGGGGAGAGGGAACCTCTGCCAGAGTGAGCACGTGAAGCCCAGCCCTCAGGGCACTCAGCGGGCAGCATGGCCACAGCAGCCCAGATCCAAGAATCCGAAGCAGGCAGAGCCAGTATGCAGGAGCCCCCATGTGTAGGTGCAGAGCCTAGGGAGAGGAGTGGAGAGAGACTGCTGACCTCTGTCCTCTGTCCTTGGAACAGGACTCTAGGGCTCTGACCACATTCAGATCCTGATCGCAGTCTAGGACCCCATAGAATAGCAGGGCCACCCCCCCACCTCAGCCCTGTGGCAGAGGGGGGCACTTATGGTAATTGACAGACCAGGACGTAGGACAGACCCTCACACACTGAAATCCTTGTGGGAGTGTCCCAAAAGCTCAGGAAGCATCCCCCAAAACAGGCTTAGGCTGGGAAAATGAGCAAACAGAGAAAAAAAGAGGAACATCATTGAGAAATATTTTGCCTGTGAGCCCAAGAAGGATCAAAACAGGCAGTCTAAAGATGAGCAAGCACAAGATCCTGCATCTAAAGACACCAAGAAAAACAGAAATTGGGCTCAGGCTACGATATAGCTCAAAAAAAACTTTGAAAATCAAATGAGGCAGTTGGAAGAAAAACTGGGAAAAGAAAGGAGAGAGATGCAGGAAAAAACATGAAAATGAAGTCAGCAGCTTAGTCAAGGAAATCCAAAACAAATGCTGAAGAAAATAGCATGCTAAAAACCAGCTTAGGTCAAATAGATAAAACAGTTCAAAAAGTTGTTGAGGAGAAGAATGCTTTAAAAAGCAGAATTGGCCAGATGGAAAAAGAGATAAGAAAACTCTCTGAGGAAAACAAATCCTTCAGACAAAGAATAGAACTCAGGGAGATTGATGAATTTACCAGAAATCAGGAATCAATACTTCAAAACCAAAAGAATGAAAACTTAGAAGAAAATGTGAAACATCTCATTGAAAAAACAACTGATATGGAAAACAGATTTAGGAAAGATAATCTAAAAATTATTGGAATACCTGAAAGTCATGATCAGGAAAAGAGCCTTGACATCATTTTCAAAGAATTACTACAGGAAAATTGCCCTGATATCTTAGAAGCAGAGGGCAAAATAGAAATGGAGAGAATCCGCCGATCCCCTGAAAAAGAGATCCCAAAAAACCAACCCACAGGAATATTATAGCCAAGTTCCAGAACTCCCAAGTCAAAGAGAAAATATTAGAAGCAGCCAGAAGGACACAATTCAAATACCATGGAGCTGCAATCAGGATCTCACAGGACTTAGCAGCAACTACATTAAATATAAATATAAATATAATATACTGGAAGGCAAAAGAGCTTAGAATGCAACTGAGAATCAACTACCCAGCAAAACTGAATGTCCTCTTCCGGGGAAAAAGATGGACTTTCAATGAACCAGGGGAATTTCAAATGTTCCTGTTGGAATGGCCAGAGCTGAACAGAAGGTTTGATCTTCAAATAAACGACTCAGGTGAAGCACAGAGAATGGAGGAGAAGGGGAAAATATTAGGGACTTAATGAGATGATGAACTACATATATTCCTGCATAGAAAAATGATACTGATAATACTCATATGAACCTTCTCATTTAACAGAGCAGGAAGAAGGAGCTTTTATAGATGAAGCACGGGAGAATGCTGAATTTGAAGATATAATGTGGTGTAAAAATGGAGTCAATAGATAAAAGGGAAATATAATGGGAAAAAGAAAAAGGAGAGGTAGAATAGGCTAAGATATTTCATGTAATAAGATTTTTCTTTATTACAATGAACTATTGCAATGATATGGAAGGAGGGAAGGTGAAGGGGAATGAGAGAATCTTTGCTCTCATTAGAGGTGTCTAGGAGTGGAAACAGCATATATACTCAATGGGGTATAGGCATCTGGAGTAAGAAGGAGAGAAGGGGGACAGGGTAAAGGGGGGGATGTGAGTGATGGAGGAGAGGATGGACCATGGAGGGGTAGAGTGGTCAGATATAACACATTTTCTTTTTTACTTCCTACAAGGGGCTGGTATTGGATGGCCTGTCTGGGATCATAGGGCCGCATGGATGCTGGGTCTAAGGGGTGGCGCCAGGGCTGGGGATCTGTCTGTTGCGCCACTCAGCTACCCTACAGAAGAGACAGAGTGAAAGGAGAGAGAAAATATAGTAACTGATAGTAGAGAAGTACGAATGGAGGGAATTGCAATCAGTAATGGCAACGGTGAAAAAATATGGAAGTAGCTTTTGTGATGGACTTATAAAGAATGTGATCCACCCATGACAGAGTTGGAGGTATTGGAACACAGAATGAAGCACTTTTATTTTATTTTATTTTATTTTATTTTGGGTCTTCTTGTTTTTTGGTTTTTACAGAGCAATGGGATCACACAGCTGGGTGATTGTTGGGTGTCTGAGGTCAGATTTGGGCTCAGGTGCTCCTGGCTCCAGGGCCAGTGCTCCATCCACTGTGCCACCTGGCTACACCTACTATTATTACTATTATTATTATTATTTTTAATTTTAATTTTTCTTTCCTTTCCTTTATCGCTCATGTGGGTCTATATTTTTTGGGGGAGGGGGTATTATGTTTATTCTTAAGAATATTTTATTAATGTATAAAAATATAATTTGAACAAAATAGGGAATAAATAAATAAATAAAGTGTAAACTGAGATTAAACTACAATTGGGAAAAAATTATAAAGAAAAATCAAGAATTCTAAAAAAATTCGCAACATTCCCCCACCAAAACAATCAAACTTGGCTTTGGGAAATGTTTGAATTTCTGCATATCTAAGGACTAGTTTCAAGATGATTTCAATTATGAAATCAGAAATTAGAAATTTTAAGGAAAGACACAATTATTACTCATCACATAGATTTTTCCAAACAGGCTGTGAGAAGTGAATGGAAGCTACTTGAGGGCAGAAACTATTTCATTTTCATGGCTGAATCTCTACTGCTGGTGCTTAGCCAATGTTGGGTGAGCTGTGGGCTTCTGTCCACAGTTTGTCATTTACTTTATATCTTTACCAATCAACACGTATTAAGTTCTTAGCAGGTGCTGGAGGCAATGTTGGGTCCTGAGGGATAGGGAGCACAATGAATGAGCTCATACTCTAATGAAGACAAGTATGGATGAAAATGGACTGCATAAATCTAAAGAGAATCCATGCAAGAATATAACAGGTGGAACACTACAAGATAGTTTAGGAGTGAGGACACTAGAAGTTGGGAGATTCCATAGAGAAGAAAGTCAAATGTTTAAACAAATGAAAAGAAAAATGCAAGCATTAAGCACCTCCAATTTTCCATTTATACTCCAAAGGCCTACTGGTGAAGAGAAACTCTGCTCCCAAAGACCTTCTAGTCTAACAGAGACAAAAAGCATGCTGGGGCAGTTGGACCAGAGTCACAGGTGATCAAGAAGTTGAAATCTGAAGGATTTCAGGAGGGAGAAGGCAACATTCCTGACTGCTAAGCTGGAGATGGTGAGGTCCTTGACCCGATCATCCCAACTGACCCATGAGCTCCTATGAGCTGCACTCCCCAACTGGGGTCCCTCTGCTGGTTCAGTATGACCTTTCACAATAGTAGGTCATATATTTAGCACTTGGATGCCTGCAAAGCACTATAGTTGCATACATTTGTTCTATTTAGTAATTTTACATCTTTCAGGATTTTCATCTTATGTCAAAAAATGTCTATCAAAATGAAGTCATTATTCACCAAAGCACGTGGATGATTTTACTAGTTATCAATAACCAACCAAACCATCAACAAGCATTTTTAAGCACCAGATGTTGGGGGTGCAAACAGAAGTGCCTTCCATACATGGCAAGGACAATAAGGAAGGAAGGGAGAAAGGGAGGGAGGTGAAATGGAGTGGAAACAATTAGGAAATGACTCAGAAGCTGATTCTTGGTAACATGAGAGAACAACTCACCGATCAGACAGGGGACCAAGGGTCAGTAGAGTCCAGGGTTCCAGCAAAGAATACAGGAAATGGATGAGATGGTTGGAGTGGTGGCAAGATGGTGAGGAAATGTCTGGGAAATGCTATGTCTCCCATTAAAATGTAATCTTCTAGTTCATAAACTAGTTCCAGAAACTATTCTGGAAAGTGAATTTGAGATTGTATCCAAAAAGTAATTAAATTGTATTTACCCTTTGACCCAGTGAAATTACAGCATTTGTACCTCAAAGAGGTGAAAGGAAAAGGAGAAAGAGCCAAAATATTTTCAGCAGCTCCTTTTGTGGTATCAAAGAATTGGAAATTGCGGGGAAGCCCACCAATTGGGGACTGGCCAGTTGTGGCCTATGAACATCATGGAATACCACTCTGTTGATAGAAATGATGAGGGAGATGGTTTCCAAAAAGCTTGGGAAGATTTGAAGGAACTGATTCAAAGTGAATTGAATAGAACCAGGAGAACAATTTAGACAATAAGGACACTCTCACAAAGGCAAACAAGATTTGGCAATTCTGTTCAAACCAATGGTAGCAAGCAGATGGGCAGAAGCCTCCCCATAGACAGCTGAGGGAGGGCAGGTGCCCAAAGTAGCACTGTTTGGACAGCTAATGCAGGAGTGTGCTTTTCTTGACCATATTTGTTTTTTTGACCACTGTGTAGCAAGTTGTTTTTTTTAACTTGGTTTTTCAATAGCTGGGAAAGGTGAAGGTGGAAGAGAGAGAGAATTTAGAAATAAAAAAAAATTAAACTCCTTGAGGACAGGTTCTGCTTTTGCTATTTTTTTTAATTCTCAGAATTTAGCATAGTGGAGGCAATTAATAAATGCTTCTGGACTGACTGAAGCTTTGTATGAACCAAAGGGAAGTGAGGTAAACATCTCCAGGAAGACAATGATTTCAATAATATACGCAATTTAAAAAAAAATAAGACAGTAAAATGAAGTCAAACACTCCCCAAATGTAATGGTTGATCTTGGCCCCAGGGAAGGGCTGAGGAAATGCAGCTTACATTTTCTTGGGCAGGTGAGGAGCTAGGTATGCACAATGCTATAGACACTGTCAAGCCAGATCAAGCAATGAGTCTATTGCTTTTGTCTGTTTTGTTTCTTTTTTTGTCAGAGGTAAGGCTATGACTGGGAAGTCACGGTGATATAAAAACAATAGACAACAATAAAAGGTCAAAGATAAAAATAAAGGCAAAATATTCAAAAATAGAAATTTCACAGAATCAATGAAAATCGGGACAGCTAGATGGCACAGTGGATAGAGCACCGACTCTGGAGTCAGGAGGACCTGAGTTCAAATGTGACCTCAGACACTTAATATTTTACCTGACTATGTGACCTTAGGCCAACGTCCCAAATGTGACTTAACTCCATTGCCTTGCAAAAGTCAAAAAATAAAAATAAAAATAAATAAAATAAAAAGAATCAATGAAAATCAGAGGCATTTAAATTCTTTTACCCAAATGATCTATCAGAGAAGCATAATAGAGTAGCTCTCAAACTAGATGGGCAATCACTGCTAACAGGTCAAACTCCCTCATTTTAAAAGGACTTGAGGCCCAGGGAGGCTTTGGGAGTCCTATTTTTCAAGTTTTGATTTTTTTGTCATGGATTTAAAAGTTATTTTTGTTTTGTTTCATTTTGGTTTTTAAGTATCATATAAAACCAAATCAGAAAAAAATGTCTAGTGCTATGTTTCTAAAAATAAAATCTGCATCACAGTAGTCTACATTTATGAATAATTAATTCATATCTAAATGTCAGAGAATACAGAATTCAACTTTTTCAAATTAATCCTCCAGTTTGTTGTCCTGGAAAGATAAAATAAAGTCTAAAAGGTCAAGATATTTTTAATGCAGGGAGAATAAATGATGTGGGACAGGCCACATTTCAAGAGGATTGTGCCCCCCCCCCACCGCACCACCCACTATCTTCCTGTATCTTTCATTTGGAACACAACCTTTGTGATATACACATTCATAATTATATAAGACTCTGGACAAGTAATTATAATACTAAAGTTTGGGCTTTATTAACTACAGTATGAACCTAATTAATACCATCCTCTGAAGCTCGGTGGTCCAATGATTGATATTATTCCTTTACCTCTAGAGAACTGATCAGTGATCCTGGCCAACGTCCCAAATGAAATTAATGTAATGGTCTTGATCCATCCCTGGTGGCTTTCCATCCAATCGCCCCTCACCACAAATGGAGCCCATTCAATGCCATTGGCACTATTGTGGAAGGGAGGCCCAGGAGTGCTCTGCCAAACAGTTGATGGATTCACTGTATGATTTGGATTCAAATGAATAAGAGAAATGGAAATGAAAAGTGCCCAGGCAGCCAAGCCTCTTATTCAATATTCTCTTCTTTCAGGAGTGGTTTGGGGGCTCATTATACATAACTCTGAATTATTTTATCTGCCTTGACATCACCTCTGAAGGAACTGCGGATGTGGGTGTACAGGGCGAACTGGTGAGCTCATCCCATGGAGGCCTAATTCCAATGTTTGTCCTTCATTCTTGAAGAGGACCATTATACCATGGAGGTGATGTCATGACAAATATGTGAATCGAATTTGAGTGAGAGGGGCTGTGCTAAGTCACTAGCCTCACTTTCTCCTCCAGAGCCATCTGGGTCTGATCAGGATGACTGGAGATAACCCTGGATGAGAGGTAGTCAGGGTGAAGTAACTTGCCCAAGGTCACACAGCTAACAAGTATCAGAGGCTGGAGGGGGCAGCTAGGTGGCACAGTGGATAGAGCACCGGCTCTGGAGTCAGGAGGGCCTGAGTTCAAGTCTAGCCTTGGACCCTTAATAATTGCCTAACTGTGTGATCTTGGGGAAGTCACTTAACCCCACCCAAAGGGACCAGCTACTGAAGCAGACTCTGTTTGACTTAAAGGTTAGAAAGAAGACTGAAGGGCAGAAGTCACAAAGGCAGAAGTGCAGGCTAGACATGAGGAGAGCTACTCAGAAGAGGAAAGGAGATGATGAGTTCTTCCTGCATGGAGGACTACAAGCAAACTCCTTCATAGGTAGGCTGTAGAGGGGATACTTCTTCAGGGATAAGTTGGATTAGATCCATGGTGGGAAACTCAAATAGAAAGGGATTTCTGCTAGCCATATACTGACTTTCAAACCACCAACTCATATTATCTACATTATAATGAATTTTATTTTCTTAAGCATTTCCCAATTTCATTTTCATCTGATCCAAGCCTCACTCCAGAAAGCCACACTGGGCCCATCACTGGGCCCATCAATTTGTCACCACTGGACTAGATGATCCTAGAAATCACTTCTGAAATTCTGGATTTTTAATTTATTACCCATATGCAGAAAGACATTAAAAATGCACAGACCACTGTCAAGAAGTGGGATAGGAGGGAATGGATCCCATCTCCTTCCCATTAGGCCAATCCCTCAGTTGTAATCCTACTGTGTATTTCATATTTCATTATTTGTCCAAGATATGAAAGACAGGGCCAAGCTTCTCCTCGGGGTTCAACTAAGGTAGGTATGATGACTCCTGCCTTCTAAGTTCTGGAAAATATCTCAAATACCACAGGGGATAAAAGAGAAAGAAGCAAAAACTAGAAAAATAACAAGGTTTCATAGCCTGAAAAATGTATACATGTTCTCCCTACTTGGTCAACTCCTAAATTCAGACAGTACCAATAATCACTTCCAGATATTTACTATGTGGCTAATATGAAAACACAATTTCAAGTTGCTTCTTTAAATTGTACCCCCACATCCCTGCTCAATGTAAGCACTTTAGTTTCAACTACTTTCAACCCCTTTTCAATTGCTCTAAATAAAACAACCCAGCTATTGTATATTGTGTGGTGTGGCACCACCCATCCATGCCCTGCAGGTTATTAGACTTCCACAGCAATGATGTCACCCCCTTCCCCTAAGACAGACACACACACACACACACACACACACCAACAAAATTACCAAGGAGTAAAAGTATCAGTCACAATATAGGAATCAACTGACCTGGTTGAAAATGAGGACGGACAACTGTTGAAAAACTCAAGAACTCTGACAGAGCAATGACCAATGCTTGTTCTGAGGATCAAGGGTGTTACCTGCCTTCTGAGAAGGAGGTGATGGACCCTTCAGGATGCAGACCAATGATCATGCTAATTTGTAAAAGGACTGCGGAGCGGGGCAGCTAGGTGGTGCAGTGGATAGAGCACCAGTCTCAAACATTGAATAATTACTTAACTATGTGACCTTGGGCAAGTCACTTAACCCCATTGCCCAGCAAAAAAGGGGGGGGAATGGGGAGGAGGAGGGCATGAGGGAAAGAAAATATATATTTTGATAGCTGAAAAAATTATAAACAAAGAAAGAAAACTAGAAATAGCCAAAAATGAAAAGCAACTTCTATGTCTCCCTGGGCCATTTACATTCCTTGTGGCTGTCTTTTATGCTTGGAATAGTTCATTCTCTTTCCATAAAATCATAATCCTTCCCTTCTTCAGCATCATTTCATCTCTCAGTTTTCTAAGGGGTAAGTGGAGGAAGGGGACTGTTCTCCAAATACAGAGCCAATAAATACATCCCTTCTAGGGTCCTTCCAGTCCCTCGTTGAGGAACCAAAGATCTGAGGAGCAGTAATTGCAGGACAGCTTTCATCACACCCATCAGCTCATTATACCCAATCAACATTTATGAAGCACCTGCATACTGGGCACTGTGTTAGAAGCTCACAGTACAGAAGCAGAAACTGAACTCTGGCCACACCAGTGTCTAAAGGGCACTCTTTAAGAGGAATTGCGCTTGGATATACACGTCTACTAGACAGAAAACAGAGAGGGAGACTGGAACTGGGTTTCACTGCCATGAGAGTCTTGCCCTTCTCCACACCTAAGAGTCTCATTGACTTGCATGGAACAACAAAAGAGGAAATAATTCACATAACCAGGATGGGTCAGAGGCAGAACCTAAAGGCAGGTCTTCTTGGCTGACCCAGTCCAGCAGACCCTGGCTCTTCAGATACATAGTAGGAGGCATTTTGTTCTGGAGGGGAGGTATTCAATGGCTTCTTTTTAATGTAAAGTGAACTGGGGTCCATTAGGGACTGAGAATCCAACCAAGCCAGGCATTCATTATCTTCATGAAGAGATCTGAAAATGTGTGATCCTGCCTATAGATTTCTCTCATTTTTTAATTCCATATATGAGACTCACTACTGGGTGCCTTGAGCCATCAGCTTCTCTGACTGGGGCTCCTAGAAGGACTCAGGATGATTTGGTTCACAATGATATTCTGGGTATTCTGACATCGGCCAAATGCTAAAGACCTATGTTTCATTAATTTGCCTAGAAAGGAAATGCATACCCCTGTGCTGGCTGTCTCCCAAAAGGATTATGACTTCGGTATGAAAACAAGGGACAAGTTTTCTTGGACAAGTACACTTTGGGACAAGTCAGTAAGCATCAACAAGTCCCAGACCTGGAGCTGGAAAGACCCCAGCAAGAGCAAAGACATGTCCAGGGTCAAGCACAAGGTAAGGAGCAGTGCCAGGAGGAACCCAAGTCCTCAGTGACTCTTCCTCCATTTTTCTCAAGAAGCAATCATCATCATCAACATTATTTATTATCTTAATTGTTTTTTCCCAACTGGCTCAGTGTTGCCAGTAACTTTGATGCCATCACATATCATCATACATGAACATGAATTTTCTACAAGATTCCCCCCCAAAGTGACCATTCAGCCTCCACTTGAAGATCTGAAGGGACTGGGACCCTCTTCCTCTCAAAGATTCGAGCCAACAGAAGTCCCTATATTTGATCCAATGTGTAAAGCTCACAGAATAAAACCTAAGCATGCCCAAGGAGATGTCTCATAAGCCATACTACCCTGACTTTTCTCTCAAGAGGCATAAAAGTTATAAAGGGGATCCACCTGCTCCAGACCATAGACTGAGGCAAAGCCTTCCACAATATGTTCTCAGGAGTCATTGTGGATCAGGTCCAGTAACCCTCTTCTCTGAGGGTCCCTCTCCCTTCTCTTCACCTCACCCTATCATTCTCTTGCCTCAGTCCATGACTCAAATCCATTTCCAAAGCCTCAACTTCATCACCTCTCTCCAACTCTATGCAGCACTAACCTTGGCACTTCTTTTTTCATAAAAAATAAGGAGGGGCAGCTAGGTGGCACAGTGAATAGAGCACTGGCCTTGGAGTCAGGAGTATCTGGGTTCAAATCCGACCTCAGACACTTAATAATTACCTAGCCGTGTGGCCTTGGGCAAGCCACTTAACCCCATTGCCTTGAAAAATCTAAAAAAAAAAAAAAATAAGAGCAGATTTTTTTTGCTCTTCCCTAGTCAGACAGAATATAAAAAACTTAAGAAACCTAATATAAGATAACTTAAGAAAAAAAATCACTTTTTTTTCTTACATGATAGTATTTTAACCAAACTAATCCATTAAATAAGTATTTCTTAAGAATCTGTTTTGTGTCAGGAACCATGGAGACACATGATAAAGAACAAAATGAAACTACCCAAAGCTTATAGTCTAGGAAACAAATAAAATATGTCTATATAAGGAAATAGAGAATAGATACAAAGTGATTTCAAGGTCATTTCAGTAGGAGTCCTTGGGAAAGTGCAAAGGAAAACAAAATCATGATCTGGATTTTAAAAAAAAAGATGTTTGTGGGCAGCTAGGTGGCCCAGTCGATAGGGCACCAGCCCTGGAGTCAGGAGTACCTGAGTTCAAATCCGGCCTCAGCCATTTCATAATGACCTAGCTGTGTGGCCTTGGGCAAGTCACTTAACCCCATTTGCCCTGCAAAAAGAAACAAACAAAAAAAGATGGTTGGCCAAGGACTTACTTCAAGTTGTTTTTTCAGCAATTCTTGAAGAAAACTTATGCATACAGCATCTTTTTTTGTGTCTGTGACAACACAAATCTGTTGTGAAATCTTGTCTGGAATGAAGAGGGAGAAAAAGAACAAGATATAAATACAATGAAGGTGAAAAACTCATTTTTCTGAATTCTTACTTTCAATTCCTACAAGTACTTTGTTCAAAGAAATGGGCAAAATATCTTGTTTTCATGCAACAGAAGAGAGAATGGGGCTTTAATGTTACCAAGTTCTTAGTTATTTTCTTCCCACAGTCAATAAATAAATATAATATGAGGAGATAGGGGAAGCCAGGAGAACATTTGAAATGGGGAATCCCCAGAGATGCCACTTTATTTAACCTGGGAAAAGCACTGAACTGAAAAGTCAAAACCATAGGATCCAGTTTTTTTTTTACCTTGAACAAGGCTTCCCAGGGACTCATCTTTCTCTTTTGTAAAAAAGAGGGTAGGAATAAAAATAGGTGAATCCAAGGCTCATGGGATAGATGGAATTATAGAAGTTACTAAGCTCAACTTCCTAGTCATTTCTGCTATCCTTGTCAGATCAAGTATATACTGAAAGAATTTTGATGCAGAACATGATATCTAACAAGTCAACTAATTCAGTTTTTAAAAGTGCCAATTAGCTATTTATATTGAACCAAATCCCACAGAAGACTGGACTTGGAAGTTTGGAAGACCTGAATTCAAATCTCACCTCTGAACCTAACTAGTTATGTGACCCTGGGAAAGTCACTAAATATCTCTCAACCTCAAATAGAACTGATTGCCAAGGTTGCTGGGAAAATCAAATGAGATGCACATTTCCATAATGCTTTGTAAAACTAAAAGCACGATGGAATTACTAGGTATTCTTATTATCCTCTAAAACACCACCAAGTTAAAATAGCAAGCATGAGATTCATAGAGGTCCAGATGGTCTGGGGATAATTTGGGGGGGGGGGGTTCACGAACTTAGATGGGGGAAATTGCATCTTTATTTTCACTAAACTCTGGCCTTCAGTTGCATTTTTTAAAAAAGGTGGGGGAAGACAATTCTGAGAAGGGGGGCCATTTCAAGCATCTTGGACCTACATTGAGGGGTAAGAACTCCTAATTGAGATGAAGCCTCATCCATTGATCACAAGACAATCCATCCATCATTCAAGGGCAGCTATGAGTTTCCTCAAGTCTTCTCTTCTCCAGACAAAATAACCCAACTTTCTTCAATCCATCATTGTTTAAGAGATTAGTTTCATTCTGCTTGGGCTTAGAGGAGCTACTGAGTTTCCCCAAAAATAAGACCAGGTCTCATATTAATTTTTGCTCCAAAAGATTAAGGCTTATTTTCAGCAGATGTATTACTTTTTATTTACAAAAAAATTATTATAAGCATTAATATCAAAATTTTTATTTATATTTAATTATATATTAATAGTATCATTTCATAATTCAATACATTCATTGTGTGTTGTAATGGTCTGGCTGTCAATCTTAACTGAGACTTATTTTGGAGGCTGATTTATTATGAGCATCCTGAAAAGCATGTTGGATCTTATTTTGGAGAAAATAGGGTAGAACAAGACCATTTTAGAAAACTTCTCCCACTCATTGGAACTGTCCACAGGTAGGACGGGCTGCCTTGGGAGGGAGAGAGGCTAGGTCTTCAGGCAGAAGCTAGAGCACATGTCTCATCTGTGTTCTAGCAGGCAATTCTTTTCAGGATTAGGATGGTCTAGATAGCCACAAGGATCCAGGTCAACATTGAACTCCCATCAGTCTGTAACCAAGACTTGGTCCTTCCTTGTTATACATTCAAGTTTGTCAATTTTTTAAAATATAGCACAAAAAAAGGACAAAATCCATCAGGTGAGGACTGAGCAGAGGGCAGAGAGCAGGGGAGGCAAACTATTCTTGTTTTGGATAATCAGAGCTCCTTCCACCACTGGACCAAACCAATACGTGTTATTATCAAACATTTTATCCAAATGAAATCCAGCACATGGAAAACAAAACAAAATAAATTTAAGTTTTCCATATTTGGGAGATCAATTAACAGGGTAATAATCCTTAAATTCACTAAAAATCAGCAGGATAGTTCTGGCAGCCAGTTCTGCATCCTGGGGATGCAGTTCAGCTACTTCCTACCTGTGTGAGGCCAAACAAGCCACTTACCATTCAGGGGCTGTGTTCTCATCTGTCATATGAGGGATTTGGAACTCAAAAGGTCCCTTCTAGATCTTGGCCTTTCAGCCTATAGACTGTAGAGGACAATGGGAATTAGCCAGCTCATGACCTATTCAGGTACTTTCCAAAGAGTGGACAAATAAACACACTCCTTTTTGTTGAGTTCTGCATAATACTAAGGATGCAACTGAGAATGTTTTAAAATATATCTTTTTCTTTTCTTGCTATCTTTGCAGGAGAACAGTCACAAACTTCCCTACAATCAAATTTGCAGAATCACAAAATAATAACAAACCTGCATTTCTATATCATTTTAGGGTTTGCAAAGAACTTTAGAAATAGGATCTCATTTAATCCCCACAAGAAAAGAGAAGGGAAGAAGTTTTTCTTTAATACTTCCAGTGGGTCAGACATTGTGATAATAGTATTTTATAAACATAATTTCATTGGAACCTGAAAATGACCCTGCCAGGGAGGTGCTGCCACAATCCCCATTTCACAGATGAGGAAACTGAGGCACACAGGAGGGAGCTAACATGCCCAAAGCCACATAACAAGGAGGTAACTGAGATGATGTTTGGACTCAGCTCTTTCAGACTCCAGAACCCACCTTCCTACCTCTCTGACATTCTTCTACCTCCTCCTCAACCTGCACCCTTGCATCCAATGACTCTGGTGTCCTGGTTGTTCCATGAACAAGATACTTCATCTGTCCAGATATCACCTAGGTCTGGGACATTCTCCTGCCACCACACCTCCTCCTGACGCACTTGACTTTCCTAAAATCCCACTTAAAATTCCCTTTTCCAGGAAGTCTTCCCTATCCCCTCCTCATCCCAGTGCCTTCTCTCTCTTCATTATTTCCTATTTCCTGCATGGAGCAGGCTCTGAATATATCTGCATAGTATCTCCCTCATTTGACTGGAATTCTGTGAGGGCAGGGACCATCTCTCTTCTTTTTGCATGCTTAGAGCAGTGACTGGCAGGTCTTCCTGGCTCCCAGCTGCTTCCTACCAATATACTTTCTCATTTGAGGCTTCTATAGTCTGTATTAATTCCTAAATATGAAAATTAGTCCACCAACATTTATTAAGTAATGTGCCAAGGATAAGAGTGGGAGATTCCAAACACGGCAAAAATAAAGCGGCTGCAGAGATTACATTCAATGGATGACTGCATACAAGAGCTCTGCAGTGTGAATGGAGAGTGACCTCAAAAGTGGATGACAACCAGGATTAATGAGGATGACCAGGAGGAAGAACCAGCAGGTCATATCATAAACAAGAGGGGAAAGGATTTATCTTTCACCTCTGTGGACAGGGGAAGAGAAATTGATAGGATCACATAAAATAAAATAGACAATTTTGATTATATAAAATTAGTTTTGCACAAACAAAACCAAAGTAGCTAAAAATTGAAGCAAAACATTTTAATGGGGGAAAATGATTACAATAAGTTTCTCTGATAAAAGTCTCAATTTCAAGATTTATAAAGCATAAATTCTAATTCATGGGACCCTAAATTATTCTCTATAAGATTAAAGAATATAAGGAGGTAGCTCTCAAAGGAAGAAATCCAGTTGATCTGCATCCATATACAAAATGCTAAAAAATCACTAGTAATTAGAGAAGTATAAATTTAAAAAAAACTCTGAGGTTCCTCCTTATACACATCAGATGAGCACAGTTGACAAAAAAAAAATATGATAAATTCTGGAAGGCCAGTAAAAAATAAGCTCATTAATGTACTGTTGGTGATGTAACTATGAATTAGTCCAGGATTCCTGAAAATTGATGCTCAAAAAAAAATGACTAAACTATGCATATTCCTTAACCCAGTGATCTCATTGCTAGGTCTAAACTTAAATCAGATCAGAGAAAGAGGAAAAACTTGTTATTTGCCTTCTATGAGGTAGATGATGGTACAGATGGCAGAGCAGTGGCCCTAATGTCAGAAAGACCCAAATTCAAATCCCACCTCACATCCTCACTGGCTATGAGATCTTTTCTAGGGTTACCTAAGCTCTGTCTACTCAGTTTTCTCATCTACAAAATGAGGATAATAATAGTACCTTCCTCCCAGGAATGTTGAATAGATAAAATGATATACTAATTGCAAAGAGCTCAGCATAGTAGGTGCTATTTAAATGCTGGGTAATAGAAGTAATAATAGTGGGAGGAGGAGAAGGAGGAGGAGGAGGAAAAAGAAAAAGATGAGTAGCAGCAACAGAAATAGTGACAGTGATAGGTGTGGTGGTAGCCATTATTTATTATCCTTATAAATAATAATTATTAACCTTAAGAAATAAATAATTATGATTATTTATTATCATAGAATTGCTCTTTTTTATAGTAAGGAGACTGGAAAAGGAGGGGTGGCCCATCAGGAGGGAAAAGCAGAACATATGCTGTTCTATGACTATAACAGTATTCTATTTGTTTTAAAAAGTGACAAAAGGAACAATGTAAAAAAAAATAAAACCTAGGAAGACTTGTATGGATTGAATAGGAACACTAATTACATGTGTGTGTTTATGTATACACATATGTAAAATGATGGCTATATAGATAAAAATCGATGGATACATGCATCTATGTGTGTAGACACACACATACACACACACACACACACACACACACACACACACACACACACTCACACAGCTGCCAGGTAGAAAAGTGACTAGAAGCTGGAGTCAGGAAGATCCATTTTTGTGACTTTTTGCGACTCGAATCTGGCCTGAGTGACCCTGGACGAGTCATTTAACCTTGTTTGCTTCAGTTTCCTCATCTGGAAAATGGGCTGGAGAAAGAAATGGCAAAGCGCTCTACTTTCATCACCAAGAAAATCCCAAATGGGACCACAAAGAGTAAAGACAACTGGGACAGTTGAACAGCAACATATAGAGCTACGAGATCTTTGCTCCTTCTGCCTGGGGGGCATGGAAGGGGAGGACAAGTGGAATGCAATGTGAGAGGATGAGAAAGTAGCCGTCACATTACTGAGAGAGATGGGAGCAATAAAGAAAAGATCATGGACTCATTCTTTAAAAACAGAAGGGAGGGGCGGCTAGGTGGCACAGTGGATAGAGCACCAGCCCTGGAGTCAGGAGGACCTGGGTTCAAATCTGACCTCAGACACTTAATAATGACCTAGCTGTGTGGCCTTGGGCAAGACATGGAACCCCATTGCCTTGAAAAAAAAAACAACACAGAAGGGGAATAACAGTACATTCAAAGGGAAACACAGACAAGCAGGACAGCTCTGCAAGTATATGTTTAATTTATTGCATTCTTTGAAAAAGTTAAGTCGTAGGTAATAAATTCATGGATTGACATATAATCCTCTTTTCTATTTTCCTTTCAAATAGAAATTTTCTCTTTCGATGTCTCTGTCTCTGTCTCTGTCTCTGTCTTTCTCTCTCTCTCTCTCTCTGTCTCTGTCTCTCTCTCTCTCACTCTCTCTTTCTCTCTCTCTGTCTCTAATTCTTAATTAATCAAAAAAGAATGAGAAAAATAAAAAACACCATCCAGGTGATTTTGCCTCTACCACACCCCATCCAAGTCGGATCCAGAGGCCCAATACTCCATGAAAGATTTCTGATGCCAAAGAGGACTCCAAGGTGACAGAGCTACCCAGGAAAATAACTGACTGTGCTTCAGGCCAGAGAAGCCAGAGCAGGTAACTAAGAAGGAATTTTCTGAAAGAATGTGAAAGTTCAGTAAGAAGAATTTCAGAAATGTTATGACCCCAAAAGAGTCACAGTTAGAAAAAATGCTCCAGATCTCAAGCCTATCCTTTGATTGATGCCAAGGGTTAGAAAAAGGTCAGAGGAGGTCCGGGTCTGCAGCACCACCAGCCTCAGAACAGGAAGGCCAGGAACCCAGTTCTTCATTTCCTTTGATTTTCTCTGATGGAAAAAAAAATGTTGCTGAAGGCTGGGAATAATAGAGGAGAAAGAGATCCCTGGAACTGAAAGTTGAGGCAGGTGAGGAGACACTAAAGCATCCAAGCCCAGAGACATAGCATCCCAGGACCCCAAAAGAACTTATCGAGGTGAATACCGAGCTTCTGGCAAGGATCTTAGAGGAATCATGGAGGAGAGAAGAAGGGGTGCCTCAGGCTTAGAAACAACGAAATGTCCCCCTTTTAAAAAAAGGATCGGGGTGGCTAGGTGGAGCAGTGGATAGAGCACTGGCCTTGGAGTCAGGAGTCCCTGAGTTCAAATCCTACCTCAGACACTTAATAATTACCTAGCTGTGTGGCCTTGGGCAAGCCACTTAACTCCATTGCCTTGCAAAAAATAAAAAATAAAAATATAAAAAAAAAGGATGAAAAGAATTCTTCCAACTATAGTCCAGGGAGTCTGACTTTAATTTTTGGTGAAATTCAATAACACACTATGGAAAAGATTTTGTGAAAACTCAGAAAAGAAAGCAATAATCCCTCCAAGTCAGCCTGGATTTGGTAAGATGATATCATCCCAAATCGATCTCAGTGGCTTTTGGAGAGGGCAACTCAACTGGGGAATAAGAGCAAGGCTGTCCAGGAGTTGGATTTCCCCAAAGCATTTGTCAAAGACTCTCCCTTTACCCATGGAGATGAAATCAAAGGGGGGGGGGAACAAAGTGACCAGTCTGCCCACCTCAAGTCTCTCCCCATGCTAATCTAGCTTCCAGTTGGTTACCAAAGTGATTTTCCGAAAGCACAGTTCAGACCATATCACTCCCCTACTCCATAACCTTTGTCTCCCCATCACCTCCAGGACCAAAGAGATAATCCTCTGATTAGTATTCAAAGCCTTCCTTCACCTTTCACTTTGCTTCCACTCTACTCCCTAAGCCAAACTCTTCAATCCAGGGACACCAGCCTCCTGGTATTCCACAACAAGACCTTCCACCTCTCTCTGTTCAGGGCATTTTCCCCTGGCATGTTCCCCCTCCCAATTTGACTGCTTACCTCCCTGGCTTCCTTTAAGTTCCAGTAAAACCCTCCCTTTCACAGGAAGCCTTCCCCAATTTCTCTCAATTCCAGGGTACTCCCTCTCTTTCTCATTTCCTATACTCCAGTATATAATTTTTTTACATACATTTGCTTGCATGTTACCTCCCTCATTAGGCTGTAAGCTCCTTGGAGTCAGGGACTGTCTTTCAGCTCTTTTTATATCCCCAGTGTTTAACACAGTGACTGGCACACAGTAAATACTTAATAAATGGTCACTGATCGATTGACTAACCATAGTCAGAATGATGAAGATGAACTGACTGAAAAACAGAGTTGGCCTGGACTCTTTCCTTGACTCTGCTCAGTTCACTATTTCTTTCAAAGACTTGGATAAAGGTTTGGGCAATATGTTTGTCAATTTTATAAATGACACAAAGCTGGCAGAGATTATTCTAGCATCCTCTGGTTACATCTGGTGATATAGTCAAGATCCAAAACTTTCTGGACCAATTAAAATGATGGATCAAATTTAATATGATGGAACCAAATTATCAGCACCCTTTACTGTGGGACCACAAAGACAAAATGTAAGTAAGAAATGAAAGACATGCTGCCTGGTTTTGAGCTCTTGAAATCATAGCATCCTTGACCTGGAGATGGAAGGCACCTTAGAGGCATTGACTCTACATGCTCCATTCTACAGATAATGATACTGAGGCCCACAGAGGTGAACTGTTCAATGGCAGAAGTATTATCTGAACTGGTCCCTCTACCACAGAGTGGGGCCCAGTATCAGACTGTGATAGGAGACTGAAATACAAGCCCAATGTGGGTCAGTGATATGATAGGGCAGCAGGAAAAGAGATTTTATGCTACATTAATGAATGAATTTTAAAAAACTAAAATTAAAACTTAAAATTGCACAAAGACTTCAGACAGACAGAAAGAAAAGAATGGAGAGGGAGAAAGAGGAAAAGGAGAGAAAGACAAAGCCAGAGAAGGGAAGGATGGAGAATGGGAGGGGAAAGAGAAGTGATGAAGAGAAAATGAAAGTCATCTTAAAAGAGAAAGCAATGAGAGTTTTGATTACCAGGCAATATCTTGTATTCTAGATAAGGCTAAGGAAAGGTTTGACTTGTGGAGGAAGAGTCCAACAATGTGGTTCCTTTCTGGTTCAATTAGTATTTTCAGGATATCCTTAGTCATGGCCATAAACTGACTTAATGTCTTCGTGAAATGATATAGTATGGCTTCCTTATAAACCATTTGAAACTGGAAAAATTGGGGCCCCATGGATTGAGGAAGGGAAGAAAAACTTTAGTCTATGAGGACAATGAAATTTTACTCTGCTATAAAGGAGTCTTTTCAGACCTGACAGAGAATGAAGGAAACTGAAACAGGAACACAAAAATACATGATGACAATAAGATGACAATGGCCAAATTTATCCCTTAGAGAGATGAGAAAATATCCTTCCCTCCCTTCTGTGCACAATTTACCAGAGATGTGGATATTGGAAAAACTGGTTGATATGCTGAGTAGTTTGGCTAAACTGCTATTTATTCCTTTTATTTCACTTTGTGTGATAAGGGATGACTCCCTGGGGAGGGGAGGGGGGCTTATATATCTGGGAATAAAAGTGATAGAAGAATAAAAGTGATAAAATAGCTTTTTTTCACTTTAAGAAAATAGAGGAACTCATGAAAAAGTGAATGATGAGATACTGTCCTAAGCATGGAAGAAACAAATAATCCAAAGCAGAACAATCTCCGTCTTCAAAGACAGCACACTGAGAAGTGAACACAGGGATGTTTTTGTTCTGGGAAAGCAAAGGAATGGTGTCATTGACTGCATGGTAATGCTGATTTGCTTTATCACCTCCAAAAAAATAAAAAAGGAAAGATGAAGCGGGAGATGGGAAGACCTCATCTAACTGGACCTGACATGGCAAAAAGATGGCAAAAGAGCCTCATGCTAGAGTGATTCAGGAACACCACCAGAAATAAATGCATGATACATAATGAAAATATTAACACTATAACAAGCATGCTAACAAACTTCAAGCATCAAGAATTCCAAAAACCATGGGAACTCTAAAAGAACGGATGGCAAATGAGCAGAAATAAAAAAATAAACAACAATGGAATTAAAAACAGACAACGGAAACTGAGTGCAGTGAAACTCTATGAACCCTATATACTGTGGGACAAAGTAGAAATAAGAAGAGGGAGATGGGAAGAACCACTGGACCTGACCAAAGACATGGGAAAGAGATCAATGACAAAGTTAAAATTGTTTTTTTTTTTTTTAAAAAGCACTTTGGGAATCATTTTTCAATATCTCTCAAAGTGGGAAAGGTTTCCTAAGGACAGAAAAAAAAATCACCATCATTACAATGACCAAAAAAGGCAAGCAGGACAACTTCAGCAGATATTCAGACACCAACGTTCTCATCTCTATAAAATTGCTCGGATAATGGTCTATTCATACGTCAAACATGAACATTGATGATAGGAACAGGCAGGCCCCAAAGACAATTTTCTGTAGGAGACTCCATCTTCACAGTCATATAACTGAGTGGGTGTAAAGAATACAGGATCCTACTCTGTCTATTGTTTGTTGGTTACAAAAAAGCATTTGACTCGGTGGAGCCTTGAGGGCTCTCCTCAAACTAGGTGTCTCCCATAAATCTGTAAAAATCTTGAAAAATGCCAAGACAGATGAGACCACAGGAATAACTTTGTTCAACAGCCTACGCAGTATTAGTGACATGGGAGGCGTCAGACAGGGAGACATATGCTCACCAAATGTGCTCAGCAGCGTCTGGAAATATCCATTGTGCAATGTCCACTGTGCAAAATGCAAAAGATCTTAAAAAAGCCTTGATGAAGAGGTTTTCCAGATACAGATAGTTCCATGGGACTAAGCAACCTAGAATTTACAAGTTTCAATGAAATCCCTTGTCGTGCAAATGAGAAGAGTTCTACCATCTTCACAGGAAAAACAAAATGGATGAAAAGCTCCTATTACTCCATTTATGACATTCAGTTCGACGGCTATCCAAGTGAGTTGGTCTATCAGGACTTGAATCTTACACTGGCTGAACTAATAGACAATAAACTGGGCTAAGAAATATGAGGATGAGGATGGGCTTATCCCATGGTCCCAAGCAGAGAATATTAGGGAAATCTAGATTATACTTCTCCAATCAAAGAAGTATTCATTATCCCTAACCTTTGTCCATCTCTGAATTCATTCTTTGTCCAGAATAAAATAATCCCCTAATCCGTTTTTGACTTTTTTTTTAATTTAGAACACTGTAAAATGATTCCTGAAAATCCCTGAACTACATATATAATTAATTATGAGTGCTCTACTCTGAATCCTGGGCAGATTCCCCAGAATTGCTGCCTGGCCCCTTATACAGAGACCATCTATAATCAGAGGTTCCACATCTTGGCCAATAATGCAATGTCACCTTTGGGTCCTTGGACAAATAACCCTCCTGTGATAAAGATTTCTATCCAATGAGTCCATTAGGACAAGAAAAATAGCCAGTTTAACGTGAGTTAGCCTACAACAGTTGGTCTGTTTCAAAGACATAGGTATGAAATAGAGACCTCTCTTCTATCTCTCTTTATTTAATTCTTGTTCCCAATACCTCCTATTAATCAATCAACCAAGAAGGATTTATTAAACATTTGACCATAAGCTAAGCAAGAGGAATATTCAGATAAAAATGTACCAACTCTTGTCATCCCCAAAAAACAACAGAGAGACAAAGAGTTATCCATAAAAGAGTGACTATATATCCATATATATTTCTACACAAACATAGAAGAGAAACAATAAAGTAAATATAGGACAAGAGTTGGGATGGGCAAGGGGGGAGTATGGGAATGAGGTAGCTTCATGTAGGGGGTTGTGCTTGAGTTAAACTATGATTTAAAGAGGATGAGATGAGGAGGCAGAGCACCCCAGGCCTGGGTACAACCTGTACAAAAGAGTGGAGTCAGGAAATGAACTATTATATGTGAAAAACGAGGTGACCAGTTGGGTTGAGCCACAGAGTACATGAAGTGGAGCAACATATAATCAGAGTGACAAGAGAGATCAGAGCTGGGCCTGAAATGAGAGAGGAGCCTTACGTGGTCCCAGAGACCAACGAGCGCCATGGAAGTTTCTTGAGCAGGGGAGTGGCACCAATACATCCTTGTGTTGAGACTGCTGGCAGTTGAGTGTAGAGCTTACCACTGAAGCACTGTTCCCCGAACCCAGCATTACCATAACTAGTCTCAATGCATCAGAGGAAGGCATCCCTGAGGTTGTCACATTTTTCAAATTCCCACTGCACTGGACAAGAACAAATGATCATCTTTTACATAATTAAAACTTGGAATAGTGCAGATTCAAATCCACAGGGCCAGTTCAGAGAATTCATTATTGGCATTCATTGGGACTTGGTTGTCCATTAATCCACAGTCCTTTTCTCTGATTATTCTTCACCTGCTATATACAGAAAAATTAATGGTTTAAGGAAACCAGTCAGTATTGGTGATCTGGGGTATGTCCCACTTTGGACCCTCACCCCAAGATAGCAGAAGTTAGTCAGACTAGCTCTGTAGGTACCCGAGGGGAGGGGAGGACTCCTCTGCCACCCCAGGGCCCTCATGCTCTCCCCATGAATAAAGAGAACACTTGTTAGACTTTCTAGGGAGGGGAGAGTCAGTGGAAGCAAACATCCAAGTAACAGCCTAACACTGCAACGGTGTTGTTTTCTTCCCACACATCTAAAAAGTCTAACGCAAGAATCCAGCCTCTGTTCATGAAGGGCTAGAGGCTAAATCAACAATGATTTTACAAATTGAGAAACAACCCCAAGCCTGTCCTGGCATCATTTCAGAAGGAAACCTCCATGGGGCCTTTCACTCGGATTACTCAAGTCAGTGTGTGTCATATTGATACAGAGGGAAGGACTTGGGAGGGGAGGTCTCCACAGCAAGGCAAGGAAGCTTCTCAAGTTGGTCCCAAGGAAGGAGTTTTCTCCTCTGGAAGTTCCCTTATCCTCATGGACTCACAGGTCCCACCCAAATCCCTCATATTTCATACATATTCATATACCAATGTCTTGATTCCCCAATAGAATGTAAGCTTCTTGAGGTCAGGGGCTGCTCGGCTTTATTTGTAGATGCTTGAGATTGAGTGATCAATGCCAACACAAAATTGAACCGACAGAAAACAAATTCTAGCCTAAAGTCTGGGATCTTGAATGTGTAGAATTCTCAGGCAACAGAGAACCGAAAATATGAACAGCATTTAGAATGGATAAAATGATTTCCTCACAACAACCCAATAGAATAGACAGAATAACTATCATTATATCTATTTTACAAATGGGGGGAAAAGGCTGAGAGAAACCAAGTAGGTGGACTGATTTCCCCCAAGCTGGGAGGCAGCAGAGATGGGTTGAACCTAGAGCTCCCAATCAAGGCTCATGAACACTCTTTGTTCTAGTCAGGACTCATGGAAAAACGAAGAAATTCTGTCCTCCAGGTTCAAGCAAGTCTCATTTTAACCAGTCAAACATTCAAACGAACTGTTCTCCAGGGATTTAAGTGAGTAAAACACTGCATCTGGGATTTCATTGGCATGAGGGATCTTCAAGGTGAAAAATCTTCTCTATCAGACCTGGGTTGGCACCTTCTCTGCAACCCATGGTCTTAAAATTTTGGCTGAAGAGTCAAGAGGGTCCATAACCTGTCAGGGGTCACCCAGGCAGGATGTGACAAAGATGGGACTGAAGGTTAAGAAGAAACTTTGAACAGAAATCTAGCCCAACACTTTTAATTTCCTATATTTATAACTATCATCTGTCAATGCCCAAGTCAGAAGACCTGAGATTTTATACTTTATCATTAACAGTCTATACATTGGGTGGGAGGAGTTTTAGGAAGGGGCATCATCCCCACCCCACCCCCACTATCTCACACAAGGAAGAATCTATAAGGAAACATGCTGTTTCCCACAAGATGCCCACAGGGAACAAGGGAATGAGGTGAATCAATGAAACCTCTAAAAATAAAAGTCTTTTACAAAGGAATAATTCAGACAAGAAGGATGAGATACAGCAATCAAACCACAAGCATTTATTAAGTGTCTACTATTTACCCAACACAATCATTGGTGTCAGGAATACAAAGGCCAAAATGAAAGGTTCTTTCTCTCAAAGATCTGCATGTGTATTGTGGGGGGAGGGGGGAGAAGACAAGCTGTGCCCAGTGACATGGGCTGGATGTTGTGTATATATAAAGCCCTTTCAGGGAGGGGACTGAAACCCCTACTTCCTACTCAGGCAGAAAAGACTCCTGCAGGGCAGGGTCCACAAGAATCCTGAGGTTCTCAACTGAACTTGGATTTCTAGAAGGAAAAGACTCCCCTAAACCAAAGGAAGAAACTTGGGAGAATGTAGGAGGTATCTGTGGAGGAGGGGCAGGGAGAAAGAGCTCTGGAGGATGCTCCAGAGGAAGGATGTGGTAGAAGCCCAGAGATCAGGAGCTAGCTAGATGCACCCTATCCACACCTCTCACCTTGAATAGACTGGGGTTAAAAAGAACTCATAGAAAAAGCCATGACTCATCGTTAAAGGAATGAGAAAAATCCTCTGAAATGTACCTTGAAACTTAACAAAAAATGGACAATAATAACATATTCCATGATTATATGTTGATAGCTTAACACTATCAAAGAGCTTAAATAATATTGTAAATTCTCATTAATCCTCACAGCATTCCCAAGGGCTGAGGAGTGGACCACAAGTATTATCCCTCCTTTATGGAACAAGGAAAATAAGGCAAGAGGGAATTAAGTGAAAATTAAGGAAAATTAAGGAAAAGCAACAGTGGGTCAGAAAGTGGAACCCCAGGGGCTTAATTCTGAGTTCACTATCTGAAACTGAATCACTTTAACCTATTGGTTCCAAGCATTTATTTCATTTTTCTCCTCATATTCCCCAAGATTCCAACCCAGTTATGTGGCTTTGCATATGCAGGGGAGTTAGGACCCCAAGTCTGTATTGTTTGGCTGTACCCCTAGAGAATTTGACATTCCTGCAAAGGTCTATAGGTAGACTGGTATTATTAGGCTGAAGAAACTATGGAGAAATGTTTGCCCATGGAAAAGTATATTATTCCCATGCAAAAAAAAAATGGAAATACTCTGTTTAGTTTCAAGGCCTGGTTTCTAAAACAATCCAAATTCGATTAAAATGTCCCTTCCTCACATTCCCAGAATTGTATTATCCACTCCCCTTTTATCTTTCCATCCTGAACCATCCCTGACTCATTCTTTGTCTTTGCAGACCTACTGAAGAGGACCAGTCATTCAGTCACTCTCTACGGGCTAAAAAAATGTACCTGAGATGCATGATGGCAAACCAGGTCTCTTCATGTCACCACAAGTCATAAAACTGTCATGGTTAAGCCAGGAAAATGCAGACTCAAGAATGAATTCTTAGACAGTACTTAATGATAAGAAATCAAATCAACAATATCATTAAGCAACTGGCCCAAGACCACAAAATTCATTATGTAAAAAAAATGAGATTTGAACTTGGCTGTGGAGTCAAAAGACCTGGGTTCAAATTCTGTTTCCGATGCTTATCACATGGGTAACTTTGAACAAGTCTCTTAAACTCCCAGGGATCCAGATCTCTCTCTTGTAAAATAAGGTTGATGGGTCAGGATTATGGTCCCCTCAAGCACTAGAGTGGAGATCCTACTGACACCTGTATCCCATTCCACCCCACTCAGAATTCTTTCCACCATATTCTGATTCTCTCCATGTCATTACTGAAAATCCCCACCTCTTTCCCATCATCATTATTGTTCTAAGCCAGATATGTTGCCCACAGAGACTGCTCTACTAGGTGGTGGAGAATTGTTGCTGGCATGGAGTTAATAGGATTAAAAAGGAAACACAGAGAATATTCTACTTATAGACTCCAAGCTTCCATTAAAAGCACTTTTGCAACTAAACACAAAAATCAAGGTTTGTCAAAGGGAGAGCCCAACTTCATACAATCTGGGAAACAAAGATGGGCTTAAAACCCACCCCAGGGTGCTGCCAACATCACTATGCCTTCTGCACATGCATGTGTGGTGGGAGGTAAGGATGTGCACTTTAGTAACCCAACACAAAGTCAAGGTCTGTCAAAGGGAGAGCCCATCTTCATGCAATCTGGGAGAGGTGGGCTTGAAGCCCACCCCAGGGTGCTACCAACAACACTATGCCTTTCTGCACTGCATATGTGATAGGAGGGAAGGATGTGGAGGAACCCCAAGGGTCTCCAGTCATTGAGTTTCTTTGCTCCTGAAGCAGTGTACAGTGGCAGAGGAGGCATATCAATTCCAGTCATGTTCTCCAGCCATAGAGCACCCTGTGCCATCTTGGAAAGAGAAAGGGTTTCATCTGACACCCTCCTTTGAAACTATCTCGAGTTTCAGTCAAGTGTCAAGATGAAGGCATGTCTTTTCTAGGCTAGGAGATCTACAAAGCTGAGCCCTCCTCTGCTCCAACACTGAAACCAGGGGCCATGTGTTCCAATTCAATGGAAGAATTCCAGCCTTGCTCTCAGTAGAGAACATGAGAGGTGTGAAGTTCAGGAAGGTGGCCAGTAAGCTGACCTTCCTTCCATGCTCTAAGAATCTGGGAGACGACACTCGCCTCCTTGGCCCTGGAATGTTGGCCCTACCTTTCAGGGCACAGGAATGGCTTTTCTTCCTCCAAGGATTAGGAAGCAAAGACCCTGGTTGCTCTAAATATCAACTTCACAGGGACATAACATTGATCCCATGCCCAGTCTACAAGCTTCTTCTCTAGCTTGGAACAATGAAAGGGCATTTTAAGTCAGAGGAAGTAAAGTCCAGAGTTATACCTTGCATAGCTAGACTTCATGAGTGACCAGGATGATGCCTGCCCTAGACATGAAAAACTCAGTGCCTACAGAAGAGATGTAAGGAACTAAATGCTTCCAATGAGTTCCATAAACCAGTGGGCAAACAATCCAGAAATCTGTCTTCAATTTCCTCCCAAGCCTCTCCTCCTATGAGATTCTTCCATCAAGCTTTATTGTCCAACATGCAGACTTCCCAAGCTAAAAATGTCTTTATTCTTAGCTGAGCAAGAAACAATCATAAAAATCCAACTTCAGTGCTTTCCAATCAGATGCTCTAAGGTCTAATCTTTGCAATGTGTGAATAATATCTTCTTTCCTCCCCCTGAAGGATGCTGGAACATTTTCTGCTGAATACTATATGTCTAAGTCACTGTCTTAAAGTCAATGCTAATTTTCTGTCTAACAACAGATAATTAAAATCCGCATAAAGGAGATGAGAAGAAAAAGAAGCCAGAGACACCATTTTTGATCTTAGGAATAGCTGGCTTAGTTTCAGTCATTACAAAGGGACCCAAAAGGTCCTGAGCACTTTGAAAGAAAAAACAATCAGGGGGAGAAAAGTGAAAGCAGACAATGAATGTGGGAAAAGAGACCAAGACATGATAGACAGTTGCCAGACAGGCAAACTGAGACAGTCAATTTCAGATCTGGGAGAAAAAAAATGACTGTGCTGCTTGGACTTACAATGGAGGGTCAGGGGGTCTGTGGAGACAGTGGGGGGTTCCTGGAAGCTGCAGGTTTCAACTAGAAGGCTCATGCCTTCTGGCCCCAAGGGCATCAAGGCCAGAACAGATTCTTTGAGGACTTTTTTTCTAGGATCAGATCTTAACTGCATTTTTAAATGAATCACTGCACAGAGGATGAGCTTTCCTGTACTCAGTCAGAGCAAAAAGGAGACAGCAATAATGTGCCACTTTGTCTCTTGTACAAGTTTGTACCTGTCCCAATATTACTGTTTTCCAAATTTATAATGCCTAGCTTTCTTTTTTTAAACTTTCATAATGTGCTATCTGGTCCTTTCTCTCTCTCTCTCTGTCTCTGTCTGCCTCTCTCTCTCTCTCTCTCTCTCTCTCTCTGAGAAAGGAAAATTTCTAAAATGACTGATCAGTATATTTGCAAGTTATACTCTCTACCTCTGAGCATAAATAATGTGTTTTTATTTTTCTTACCTACATCAAAGTTTGGAGGGACTGCTGGATTAGGGGCTATGTGGACTTAGCTTCAAGACCTCCAATTCTCACTGCTTGGGGAACTTGGCAGCTACTGGCATCATCAGCTAGATTTGCTTTAGAATAACAGGGAAAAAAACCCATCCCTACCAAATATTCAATAATAATATTAGTTTCCATTTACCAGGACCACAACCCTGTGATGATTTACCAGTATTGTTCCTATTTTAAAACTGAGGAGATTATGGTTCAAATAAAGATGGCCATATGGACTTGGCCACCCAATCAATCACCCAATTAATCACCCAACCTGTGTTAAATGCTAACCTAGAAGATGGAAAAGTCCCAACGCCCACACTAGCTGGTCCTCCAGAAGATCCCAGACCAAGGGGCTGATAGAAGATGACAATAAACAAGTACACACAGAGAGCTATTTGATGTCAGGGAAGGCAACCCAGGTATCGCCAATCCCTCGATCTTTTTTTTTTCCCCAGTACAATACCAAGCTGTCTCCAGAGTCAAAGGTGGAACAGATTGTTTCGAGTCTTCAGCCAAATACTTCTTTTTGGTATGAGTGGCTTGAAAGAAGTCTCCAAATTCATCAAACTGCTTCTAAATCCCCTTGCCTCCCTCCTGCCCTGACTAATTAAAGCCTGACGCAAATGTCCTTCCACTTTGTTTCAGACTCACATAACATCCTAGACAGCCCTATCATCAAAGGGACAAAGAACAAATAATGTATTGTGCAAAAATAAGTTATGCTAACAGAATGTGAAAAACTGGAAAATGAGGCAGGGGAGACCAAAGTCAGGAAATGTTCAAAATTAAGGCCCCCGCAAAAATCCTTGGTGTCACTTTACATTGTCAATATACAGTGAGTAATGGAAATGCCTGGGCAAGGAAGGAAGCCACCGAGAAAGTCTGCAGGGACCACAACCTGCCTCAATGCTTGTTGAGAACCCGGAAACCAAGGCAACAGTATTTTCTGGATCCAGCTTCTTCATTAATTTTTAACCTGATTCAAAATGATTTTTTAATTACATAAAAAATAGTTTGAAGTGATCAAAGAAATAAAGGCATTATTTTCTTCATATGGATGAAGGCAGCACACTCTAATCTGTTAAATGTGCCCAATTCCCAACAATGCAGAACCAATTTTATTCACATGTGATTGAATTTTACTTCTTCACTAAAGGCTACAAATTCGGAAGTCAATTGCGCTATCTCCATAATGTATAGGAAGCCTACCAAATGTGTAAAAATCAGAAGGACTTTTTAAGAAATATCTGAGAAAACAATACCACTGTTTCATCTTTAAAAAGTACCTAAACATGTTAACACTCTAGAAAAAGCTAACATGTTTTATTAACATTGAAAAAAGATTTCTCAATGTTAACTTAACTTCTGAAACCCCCGCCTTTGTATTTTGATGAAATTAAATTTCCAGTAATAGTGCCTGTAAATATTCAATAAATGAAAATTATTAATGAACAAAAACACAGACATTCTTAGCCATATACTAATATACATCTGGCTAAGTAAAACTGAATCCTTTTAAATGGGAGAGCATCCCACCTTCCATAGTTTCATCAAACATGTGAAACAAGGGCTCATTAATTTCTTTTATTGCTTAAAATCATTGAGTTTCCTAAAGCTATAATCAGAAAAGAATAGAAGAAAACTCTAAAATACTCTTCATTGAGTTACGAAATGGGATCCATCCAAAGAATGAAGAAATAATAGTATAAGAAAACAAAGGCAAACCTTTTTGAAATTTTCATAAGGATTTTTCTTATGATAAAAAAAAGCTGAATATTGATCCTTTTGCCAAGATATGGTCAGCATATTAAATTAAGTGTGGTTTGGGACTGTTTGTATTGCTTATGTAAATCTAGTTAAAGTATGTTACTGCTGGCATCTGCAACCACTTTCAGAGTTGGGGTAGGTCTGAGCACGCACAGCAGGCCTGGGTGGGCTCAACAAGTTTGTTCAAAAAAGGACAATACCTCTTTGTTAAGTGGCTGTTTACAAACTTATCAAATCAAACTCTAGATCCAGTGTTTTATCTTAGGGCTGCCAATTTATTAACACTTTCACAGAGAAATGCTTGGGTCTGGAATCTCATTCATGGAGAAATTCAGAATGAAATACACACACACACACACACATACACACGGTAGAAAGGGAGAATTTAATCAACAAATGTTCATTTCTGATGAAATTACTCTCCTGTGATAAAATTATTACTCCTGTGAATTACTCTCCTGTGATAAAATGTGTGTGTATACATATAAATATATATATATGTATCTTTTCAATACAGATAGATCCAGAATAAGACAAATCAATAAAACAAATTCACTATTTATTAGACATACACAGTAGGCAAAAAGCAGTGAGACACGGGGAGAAAACATAAAGTCATGTTAGCTACTCCAGCCTCTGAGCTGGGAGTTCAGGAAGAGGTTGAGACCAGCCAAATTTCTCTTTGGAACTTTCTAGATGGCTGCCATTTTCCTTTTCTCCTCACCTTTGCTAATCCAGTTATAAAATTCACTCAGTATTCTGCATACCATTAGTCAATAAGTTGACCAACAATGACTTGGCACTTGTTGGGTCAAGGATTGTAGATACAAAGAAAAGGGGAAAAATCATATGGTGCCAGCTCTAAAGGGGCTTCAAGGATATTTTTAAAACTTCATTTAATATTTCCCAATTCCTTTTTTTAAATGTTAACATTTTTTTTAAAATTTGAGTTGAGTCCAAGTCTTATGGAGGAGACAATATGCAGAAAAAAGTGCTGCATGCAAGACATAGCCAATATAACAGATACTGGAGGAAAGCTAGTAGAGTTACAGGGTAAACAATTGGTAGCCACAATGGCCAAGTCCATTTCCAGAAAAGCCACTATCAAAGTCCAGAGGATAGCAAAGTGATGGGTGCAGATGGACACAGAGATGTTTGGAATACATCAATACTCAGGTTTGTGGCAAAGCTTTGTTTTCTTTATTTCCCTTCAGTGAGGTGGAGGGAGAGAAAGTGGACTTTGTTCATTTACAGATTCATTTTAGACATGGCTGCTCATTGACAGTAGACCTATACCAATGTGTAATTATATTCAGTCAACTAAATTGAAGGGGAGGGGAAGGAGAGAAGATTCACCAAGCATTTGGGGAAAGCCCTTTCTAGTCACTATTGCTAGGATTTCATTGCTGAATGGTTCCAACCATGCCTAGATATTGTGATTGACATCAAACATCTGGAATGAGGCACATGTTATACATTCCAAGTCTATGTGCACACTAGAGAGGTTTCCTTTGATCAATGCTTCACCCAAATTTTTTTAATTATCATTATCATTATTATTATTACTAAAATTTTCATAATCCTTTGTGATCTGCCAAGTCCTTTATTATCTCAAATTCTCAGAAGAAGCCTATGAGTGAGGGTTGTCTCTATATTCATTTTACAGGAGAATAAAATGAAGTATTAGAGAGTTTGCTGCTTGCCCAGCTGGGGAGAGTCTGAGTCAGGATTCAAACTCAGAACTTGATGATTCCCAATCCAGCCCTACAGTCACCAAGCTACCCAGCTGCTTCATAGTAACTCTAAAAACAGATGTGTGAAAACACATACATGAATGTGGGTCTATACCTGAACTTGTGCACTGTGTGCTCAGAGGGAGGGAGGGAGGGAGGGAGGGAGAGAGAGAGAGAGAGAGAGAGAGAGAGAGAGAGAGAGAGAGAGAGAGAGAGAGAGAGAGAGAGAGAGAATGAATCTAGATAGGGAGTCACAAAGCCAGGGACCTCAGGAAGCCCATGGTCACCCTGAGGAGCCAACAAGTCCACAAATGAGCAGATGAGGTCAGATCCAGAGAAGGGGAAGGGAGCTTATGAAGAGCTATAAGATAGTGAAGAAGACAGGAGGCATCACTTTAAGCTGGAGAAATCGGGGAGGCTCCATGGAGAGGAGCTCCATTCTGATCCTCAAAGGCAGACAAATAAAAAATAATAAAAAGATGCACAGGAGTTCTGGGGGAATAGCCACGGCACCCTGACTTCATGCCAAAAGTGCCTCAAGAAGCATTGTTCATCTTTTCTGCTGAGGGGCATTCAGAGGGCAGTGACCTAGAAGCCACCAAAGGGAGTCCTCAACTATCTACTCTCTTTCATCGAATTTGAGATTGAAAATTGGCATTTTGAGGTTTCCACCATTTCCAAAAAAGCCTCCAGACTTGAGAATAAGAGAATGCCAAGCCCGCAGCTGTGATCTGGGGCAGAACCAGGAGTAGGAAAGCATATTTTGGCTTAATAACATCCAAGATTTTATTAGGCACCGTATGTTTGCCAGTGACCATGGTTGATGCTAGTAACGCAAACAAGAGATGAATTAAGCATCAATTATGATGCCGATTAGCAATTGCTACCATTCCCTTTGCTCTCCCGTGTCACCAGTCTACAGAACTTACTACTAGATTAGCAGGATGAGCAGGTCATAGAATCCCCCAAAGGGATCTCAGAGACCAAACAGACTAGCTGAGGCTCCATGCTTGTTCGATAATCAAAGAATTCACATGCATTTATTAAGTGCCTACTGTATATTTGGAACCAAGGATCCAGAGACATGGAAACAGAGCCCTTGTTCTCAAGAAGCAAACCCAGTACTGGCTTAATCAATCTTCTAGCTAACTGTCCATCCAGTCACCAGTCCCCACTTATCTATCTACACCTGAACAAGAAGCCTTGCACCATCCTTGGCAAAAGACCATGACCACTTACTAGCTCAATGACCCTACCTGTGCAGGTCACTGCATCTGTCTGTCTCAGTTTCCCCATCTGTAAAATGGGGATAATGATAACTGCTACTTCTCAGGGCTTGTGTGAGAACCATAAGAAATGATAACTGGAAAGTGATGAACATAGTGCCTAGTACACAGTACCACAGAAATGCTAAATATTATTAGCTATTAATATCATCCTACCTCTAATTAGATACCTCCAACAAAGGGAGACAATCCCCCAAAGCAGCCCATTCCCCTGGGGCAAAGTTCTTATCTCAAGATATGGTCCAAACAGCATCCCTGGGCATCCTTTGCCTCTCAATTCTGTTCCACTCCATCCCCCTTATTTCTAGTTCTCCCTTTGGGGGCCAAGACAAATAAATCCATGGAACTGGGAATGCAGACCTTGAAACCTCCCAGCTTTTTCATCTGGTTTGTACCCTAATGCGTTTTTATGTTTATTAAGAAATTCCTGGCCTCCTCAATGCCCTCCATTCAAGTATCTCCCTGGCAGCATCTGGCAGCCTGCCTGCTGACTATTCCTAGCACCTGATTGGGGGGGGGGGGGGGCATCTCTCTAGGTCTCGTTCAGCAGAAGTTGGCGGGCCTTCAAGAGAGCAGCAAGACTGGCATCTCCCAGTGCTCTCAAGTGTCATAGAGAGAAATGCTCAGCACGCCAACTGGAGTGCCAGCCTGGAAGGAATGTTGGGGACTCACTAATCCCAATCAGCTGTTTCTATCTGACCAGATGATAACTTTCTCTGAGCACAAAAGGGCACCCTGGAACTGAACCTAGAATGAGGACAAGTTTCTCCTCCAGAAAATGAGCTCCAGTCATACCTATAGCTGTTGAAAATTGCATAGAAATCTATGCATTTCCACCCATACAATCATCCTGCTAACATGGGTACAGAGTAGCCTCCCAGGGAGTGAGCTCAGCAGCCAGGTGCCTTGTTTCCCAGAGATATTAAAATCAGAGCAGAAGAATACCAAATGAGTTTTACATTTCCTCCTGCTAAGAATTTATCCAACCACGTCTTTGTTTAGTCAAGGCCTCATGGGTAATGTCTGCAGACCACATCGCCAGGCCAACATGTAAATATATGTCAACATTTTGATTTATATACTATGGATGATCTGTTTACACACAGAGAGAGACACACAAATTAGAGCTCTTTGGTGATTTGAAACTCAATCCACTTGATGGAGAAAGAATTTAGTAGTGAACTCCACGGAAAGGTTAAATACAAGAGTGTGTTTCCTACCATCAGAATGAACCTCCACGGACAGCTTTTGAGAGCTCTTGTCCTACCAGGAAATATTCAGTGGAGTTCAGAATCTTGTTACAACTCGGTGAAAATTTTGTTTCTCAGTTTTCTTCCTAGCAAAGATCCAGTCCAAGAACAATAATGAATGAATGAATGAAGGATTTGAATAAAGGAAATTAAAAGAGTCTATCCTCAAAGAGGTAACATTCTAATAGGGGAAGGCAACACATGGAGGGGGGGGGACAGAATGGAAAGAGAGAAAGAGAACATTTATTTAGCCCTTACTTTGTGCTAAGTGACAATACCAAGAGATATAAATAAAAGGTAGCAAGACAGTCCCTGCCCTCAAAGAGCTAACATTCTAATGGGTTGTGAAGCTAGAGAGCCTAGAGGGGAGGGGTTGCTATACAGGACAGCCAAATCCTGAGCAAAATGATAATGGGTAGAATGGAGGCAGCATGGTGTGGAGACGGTCAGAAAGTTACATGTTGGGTGATCAGTCAGGTGAGACTGAAGCTTCCCCTGGTGGCCCAGAAGCACTGTCCAAGGTGCTGGTGAAAGAGGGGTCAGGAAATAGCCAGAGGACAAGCAGCAATTTTGGGAAATAATTGGAAATTGACACTAAGGTCTGATTTCTACTTATACAATTTCTCTGTGGTCACCTATCCTCCTTCAGCCATCATATATCAGTTGACTCTACTGGAGATGGAAACTAGAAGATTAGAAAAAAGGGGCTAAATTTGTTTTAGATTTTGGTAGGTGATAGCTATTAGTGAATGAGTAGTTTTTACCAGGGTTGCCTGTGTTTTACAACCTTTCCCCAACCTTGTTATGTTTTGTTTTGTGGTTTGTATTTTTGTAGAGTAATGGGGTTAAGTGACTTGCCCAAGGTCACACAGCTAGGTAATTATGACATGTCTGAGGCCAGATTTGAACTTAGGTCCGCCTGATGCAAGGGCCAGTGTGCAATCTAGCTGCCCCCCTTTTCCCAACCTTGAAAGATATCAATCCCTTTGTAAAAAGCCTTCAATTTTTCCAGTCAAAATTATAAATTGAAGTAGGAATACTGAATAAGATTCCTTTTCAAAAGGCATTCTTGAGGCCTGAATAGGAAAATCTCCAGGTATGATCACATTTATTTTGTACCCTACCCCTGCCCCCCCACCCCAGCACCTAGCTAGCCACATGCTCTTTACTTAAGCAATACTTGATAACTAACTGATGTCATCATCCTAGATGCCTATGTCTAAACTATGACATAAAAGAAAAAATGAATGAAATAAAATCATAAAATTATGGAATATGAGCATTAGAAGCTATCTCAGGGGAAATCTGGTCTGGCTCATGCCAAAAGGGTGCCCCTCCCTGTGAGAGCACACCCCTGGTCATCCAGCTTTTATCCAAGGGCCTTCCAAGGAGGAAACTGGGACCTTGAGAGAAAGCCCATTCCACTTTGGGATGCCTCAAATTGTTGGGAAGGTTTTCCTGACATTTCACCTCATTTAGGTGCTGATAAGTTATCTCCCATTGTGCCTGGTTTTGCCTTATGAAGTCAAGCAAAACAAAAATCAAATCTCTCTTCCACATGTCAGTCCTTCAGGTTGCCTGAAGATAGTTATCAAGTTCCTTTTATCTCCTCCAGAATCTTCCTTCTCCAAGCTAAAATTCTCCAGGTCTTCATAAGCCACAGGCTCCAGACCCTCAATGCTCCAGGTTTCTCCTCTGATTATGCAAGAGCTTATCACTGATTCTCCTAAAATATGGTCCTGACACCAAAGGGTTCTTCAAAGTCATTTAGTCTAACTCCTCCATTCTAAAGAGAACAAGACCCACCAACG